>NC_135906.1:24948219-25195258 GCF_964194155.1 Cetorhinus maximus | reverse complement strand
ACAGTGTTTGCACTCTTTCTGGAAGGTGACTGCTGGTTTTCAAACATAAGCACATTTTTCAGTTTGCTGGATAAATTCCAAGCTTTGGAGATCCCTGTAGACTCAGCGGCAATGTGTACAAAAGAAATGTCAGAGGGAGAGACTTGCATACAAATTTCCTATCAGGCAATGCAGCAACAAGCGCACAGATGTGCTTCCCAGCATATAAATCTGCTCATCTTGGACACCAGCTTATCTATCAGAGTTCAAAGGAATTAACCCTTTCCTAATAGGCTTGCAGCGAGATACATGTCTTTTTTGTAATGTGAATGATTCGTGACATTCATTACAAAACCGATCTCATGGGTGTGGGGGTGTGGGGAGCAGGAGGGTGGCGGTGGTGGGTGGGGGGGGGCGGGGGTGTGGGGGGGTGTGGGGGGGGTAGCAGGGGGGTGGCGGTGGGGGAGGGGGGGGTGGTGGTGGGTGGGTGGGGGTGGGGAGCTTTCTATGCAGTGGTTGTCATTCTTGTTATTTCCATTCCTCCTCGTCCTGCCAATTTCCTCTGCAAATGTTCAGCCCATTCGATGGGCTGAATGGCCTCCTTCTGCGCTGTATCATAGAACCATAGAACACTACAGCACAGAAAACAGGCCATTCAGCCCTTCTAATCTGTGCCGAAATATTATTCCGCTAGTCCCATTGACCTGCACCTAGTCCATAACCCTCCAGACCTCTCCCATCCATGTATCTATCCAATTTATTCTTGAGTCCGCATTTACCACGTCAGATGGTAGCTCGTTCCACACTCTTACCACTCTCTGAGTGAAGAAGTTCCCCCTAATGTTCCCCCTAAACCTTTCCCCTTTCACCCTAAAGCCATGTCCTCGCGTGTTTATCTCTCCTAATCTAAGTGGAAAGGGCCTACTCGCATTTACGAATCATTTTATAATATCCTGTCCTCCCCTCTCCCCTGTGCTGAAGGTGCTGAATCCTGCAGGGGTGGCTCACTCAGAGCGGGCATTATGCGTGTCATGCATTTGGACACTGCTAGTCAGCTATTTGACAATGAGAGCCATCACAGTGGAAAATGAGCTTGTTTTCACCCCTAGGGTGTGCTGGATAGCAATCACGAGCAAACCGCCCCCTCTCATTTTTCAAGAGTTCTTCAAGGTTGAGGAAGAGGTTGGGCTGGAGCAGATGTAGAGAAGGTTTCTCCGTTTGCGGGCGAGAGCAGAAGTGGGAGCCAAAAATGGAATGTAGTCACTGATAAATCCAAGAGGGAACCTGGAGAAACTTCTTTACCCAGAGAGTGGTGAGAATGTAGAACTTGCTGCTGCAGGAGGTAGTTGAGACAAATGGCATAGATGTAGTCAAGGAAGCTTGAAGAGGGAAGGGTATGTTCATGGGGTTAGATAAGGAGGGGTGGGAGGAGGCTTGTGTAGAGCATAAACACCAACATGGACCTGTTCATTCGAATGGCCTGTTTCTGTGCTGTAAATACATTGTGATACCACCAATTCCAGGGACCACTGAGGCCAAACTAAACCCTGCTCAGCCCCAACCACTAGCCTCATGGTCACTTGTGTGAGGAATTGGAGGGAAGTTGGCCGGGTTGGCAGAGGTAAGTAAGAGTAAAGTAAGAGAAAGAAGCTAAGATCTTCACAGCTCAAAGTTAAATTAAATAGTGTGCTTCTGCCCTGTAAGATCATCCTAATCTGCAAATATGACAGGAACAAAAGTTCAGGACACTGGAGGAGAAATGGGAGAAATCAACCAAGCCCGTAAAATGGCTCATTTATACCTGCTAGAAGCAACTTACATTCATACTCAAGGACCTGTTCTCTGCAAACAAAAGGAATATGTTCAAGCCTTGTGCCTTTTTTTGAATTACCCAGGAGTTTGGGGAGCCTATAGTTCACCATTGCTTTCTCCATGACAATGCCTCGGCCAATCAGAATCAACTTGCCAACCAATCAGCACCCTTTGGCCCCTGTAATATAAGTTGTTGTGATGGTTTGAAATTTGGCACTCTTGCATTTGTCCTGATGAGTGCAAGATGAAAAGCTTCGGCAACACGTCTCTCTTTTCAGTAATATACAAGAAATGCACTGTGTGATGTGTCACTTATGCCTTCTTCGGAGTATGGGGGAGGTCGATACTTGCTGAGGTATTGCAGAGTCGTGTGGCCGGGTCCCAGAGATTGGAGAACCTTAGAGATAGGTGAGAGGGTACTTGATAGCACCAATGTCCTGGAACAAGATTACTACTGAGTTCATTAGTGAAGATCCAACCCCATGATAGTTGGACCTGTTTCAGGTGGCAGCCATCTTATCTGGAGTGCCAATCGATGGTGACTGATTTCCTGTGGGCTCCTGGCATAATACCATTGATACGAACATTAGGCACATTAGGAGGAGGTCATTCAGCCCCTCCAGACTTTCTGCTATTCAGAGACAACATGGCTGCTCTGCACCATAACTCCATCTACCCACCTTGGTCCCATAACCCTTAATACCCGCCCCTAACAAAAACCTTATCGATCTCAATTTTGAACTTTTCATGATTCACCCAGCCTCAGCATCTTTTTTTGGGGAAGAGAATTCCACTGTGGCAAGAGTTCTCCGACTTGCACTTCCTTCAAGAGCGACATTTTGCCGGGAGTGCAGCATTGCGAATTAACCCTTTAATTTCAATAGAAGGAATGAATCATTCAGGGTATATAGATCACTAACATAGCCATGTAAAAGAGCCCCTGGGTTATTATGAGTACCCTCCTATATGTGTCTGTTCAATTAGTTATCTCTTGTTATGTGTGTTTTTTTTCAGATTTGGATGAATTGACTGCAGTGGCTGAGAACGATTAGCGGCAATGTCATTAACACAACATTGCACCACACTTAACATTAGAGCTACAAATTGACACCAGATGAATCTGCAAATTCTTACTTGATGTAAGCACGCACAGATTACAAAAATACAAAGCACTGAAATCACTCTGTATAAGGGCACGGATTATAGATACAGAGAGCACAAAAACTATTCCGCGCTCCTTAATCCTCACAGTGCCCCCCAAACTAAAAACATTGAACTGGGGGTTGAAACTGGGGAATTGTAGAGTGCCGAGGGAGGCATATGTACTTATACAGTACTGAGGAAGGTTTATCCACTGTTTATTATACAGTAGTAGGAAGGTTTATGCCCTGTGTATTATACAGTACTGGGAGAGGTTTATGCCCGGTGTATTATACAGTATTGAGAGAGGTTTATGCACTGTGTATTATACTGTACTGAGGGAGGTTTATCTACTGTGTATTGTACAGTACCGAGGGAGCTTTACGCACTGTGTAATGTACAGTATTGAGGGAGGTTTATGCCCTGTGTATTATACAGTACTGAGAAAGGTTTATGCACTGTATTATACTGTACCGAGGGAGGTTTATCTACTGTGTATTGTACAGTACAGAGGAAGGTTTATGCACTGTTTATTATACAGTAATGAGGGAGGTTTATGTTCTGTGTATTATGCAGTATAGAGGAAGGCTTAAGCACTCTATTATACAGTAAGGAGGAGGTTCATGTATTGTGTATTATGCAGTACTGAGGGAGGTTTATGCACCGTGTACTATACAGTACTGAGGGAGGTTTATGCACTATGTATTATACAGTACTGAGGGAGGTTTATGCACTGTGTATTATACTGTACTGGGGGAGGTTTATGCACTGTGTATTATACAGTACTGGGGGAGGTTTAAGCACTGTATTATACTGTACTGAGGGAGGTTTAAGCACTGTATTATACTGTACTGGGGGAGGTTTATGCACCAAGTATTATACTGTACTGGGGGAGGTTTAAGCACTGTGTAATATACAGTACCGAGGGAGGTTTAAGCACTATGTATTATACTGTACTGGGGGAGGTTTATGCACTATGTATTATACTGTACTGGGGGAGGTTTATGCACTATGTATTATACTGTACTGGGGGAGGTTTAAGCACTGTGTATTATACTGTACTGGGGGAGGTTTAAGCACTGTGTATTATACTGTACTGGGGAGGTTTATGCACTGTGTATTATACTGTACTGAGAGAGGTTTATGCACTGTGTATTATACTGTACTGAGGGAGGTTTATCTACTGTGTATTGTACAGTACTGAGGGAGGTTTACACACTGTGTAGTGTACAGTACTCAGGGAGGTTTATGCACTGTGTATTATACTGTACTGAGGGAGGTTTAAGCACTATGTATTATACTGGACTGAGGGAGGTTTATGCACTTTGCATTATACAGTACTGAGGGAGGTTAATGCACTGTGCATTATACTATACTGAGGGAGGTTTATCTATTGTGTATTATACTGTACTGAGGGAGGTTTAAGCACTATGTATTATACTGGACTGAGGGAGGTTTATGCACTATGTATTATACTGGACTGAGGGAGGTTTATGCACTATGTATTATACTGTACTGAGGGAGGTTTATGCACTATGTATTGTACAATACTGAGGGAGGTTTATGCACTATGCATTATACAGTACTGAGGGAGGTTTATGCACCAAGTATTATACTGTACTGGGGGAGGTTTACGCACTATGTATTGTACAATACTGAGGGAGGTTTAAGCACTGTGTATTATACTGGACTGAGGGAGGTTTATGCACTTTGCATTATACTGGACTGAGGGAGGTTTATTCACTCTGTCTTATACAATACTGGATAGTTTATTATTATTAATGTTTTTCCCCCAACATTCGGCTCTCCTCTGCACCAGTATTGTTACGCCTTTGACCCAATTTTCCTTCAGGATGAAAACTTTTCCAGCAGTGAGAGTGAAGTAAAACCTGTTACTGGTTGGAGACAAGGCTTAAAACTGACAGAATCTGGCAGCTGTTCTGTGATATTTCAAATCGCTCTGAAGTTAAAATTTACTCACATGCCTCAAAGTGACAGTCCTGACTACCAGAATCTCTTTCAGATCAATCCCAGTCTATCTCCATAACATCCCACCCAAATACATCCTCGTTAAAGAACTTGGAGTTGTCATCTGAGAGTATTGCACTGTGTCATAACTTTGAATACTAACAGTTGTTGGTGCATTCATTTATTTGAAATAATTCGCTGAATCTTGACTCACTAAAACGCTCTGCTACTGGCCAGAAATTTGCCGCCATGTGTCCAAGGCTACCTGTGGACTGCTGTTGCCCGCTGAAGGGTACAAGTTCCTTCAGTCCTTGGCTGGGCCACGAAATTATTTTGACAGCACCACCCTCACCTATGACCTCTACAACTGAGCCGAACCAGAACGCCAAGCTCCCCTGCAAGTCACGCGACTCTCTTGCCTTGGACACACACCACTCGTTCCTTCATCATCGCTAAGAATTCAAGAATTTCCCCCCTTCCTGACACCAAGGGGGAGGGCCACAGTGGCTACAGGTAAAAAAAGAAACAACCTTTCAGGGCATCTGGGGATGGGCAATAACGGCTGGCCTTAATAGCAGTGCCCTGAGGACAAAGTTAAAAATGTCACGCAGGTCCCCTGGACCTCCTCCCTTCTTCCACAAGCCTTCTCCTGAGTAACCACAAGGTGACATTGTTTTCCACATGTCCATGCTTGCCAGGAGGCTTGAGATCAACCTTACCAGTGTAACCGCAGCCAACCAAACGAGTTTCAGAAAACTGAGGCCTTTCACTGATAACGACCAACAATTAACATACTGTACACAATGGTCGTGAGCTCTTGACTCCCCTTGGCTCCGACGTGGCATTTGCCATCATGTCTGCAATTTGTGAGAAGTCAAATTACTTTCTGAATCCAAGCTGACAGGCCTGAGGCTTGCCTATGTGCTTGTATGACCAGAACGTACCAGGTATTGAGAGACTGTTTCCCTTGGCTGGGGAGCTAGGACTAGGGGCACAGTCTCAGGTTAAGGGCAGGCCATTTAGGATAGAGACAAGGAGAAATCTCCTCGCTCAGAGAGTGGTGAATCTTTGGAATCCTCTGCCGCAGAGGGCTTTGGAAGCTCAGTTGGTGAGTACGTCCAAGGCCGAGATCGATCAATTTTTGGGCTGTTGGGGATTCAGGGGATAATGAGGATCATGATCTGCGATCGTATTGAATGGCGGAGAAGGCTCGACAGGCTATATGGCCTATTCCTGCTCCTATTTCTTATATTCTTATGACCTACCCCCACCAGAAATTCTTATCTGTATTGTTCATGGAAACGCCAAAGTTCCATAATCTTCAATCTCAATTGGGCACAGCGCTATAATGAAAATGGCCACAGATAAGGGCTCTTGGCTTTTCTGGACCCCAATGAGTTGCTTGAGTTGCCGGTCTCTGGAGCAGCTGATTCTTTAGCTTCTTGTTCCAGTAGTGCAGCCCCTTTCAGCAGCTGAAGCTTCATACTCTGGTCAGAAGGTACAAAGTGTTTGACCAGTGAGAAGGGCTTAAAATAAAATTTTGCCCACTTTCAGATTGAGAAAGAGTGCAGGGCAACCAACAATGTAGCCCCCTGACCCCGCCCCAACTCCCCTCAATTGCCTTGAAGGCCAATAGGCAGAACCACAACTCTCTCCCACCCATTCCCTTTCCTGATCTAATTGATCCCAAAACCTGAAACCAACAGTCCTTTTCCCAGGGAATACTAGAACAGGCTACCACATCCTACAGTGCATGCTCACTCGCTGCTTTCCTTCAATGGAGAGCGGAACCTGCTTTAGGTTGGAGCAGATGCCACCACATACTAATGGTAGGCATTTCATGGAATTCAGGGTGATCTCCTGGACTCGTGTCCATCACCTAGATGAGTCAGAGAGGAATTTCCCTGATATTCATCCCTCCCAAACCCACCCTCTCCCCCTGCCCTGAGTTGATCTGCTTATCACCTTTACCAGGAGATCAGTGATTTTGAGTAGGGTGGAGAGTCACAACACATAAAGTACCTTTTTTCTTTATTCATTCTTGGCATGTGGGTTTCACTGGAAACACCAGAATTTGTTACCCATCCCCAATTGCCCTTGAGAAGGTGGTGGTGAGCCGCCTTCTGGAACTGCTGAAGCCCATGTAGTGTAGGGAGGCCATTCCAGGATTTTCACCCAGCGAGAGTGAAGGGACAGCGCTATAGTTCCAAGTCAGGAGGGTTTGCAGCTTGGAGAACTTGTATGTGTTCGTGTTCCCATGCACCTGCTGTCCTTGTCCTTCTAGGTAGTAGCAGTTGTGGGTTTACATGGAGCTGTCAAAGGTGCCTTAATGTGTCCCTGCAGTGCATCTTGTAGATGGTACACACTGCTGCTACTCTTCGTTGGTGGTGGAGGGAGTGCATATTTGCTGATGGGGTGCCAATCAAGCGGGCTGCTTTGTCCTGGATGGTGTTGAACTTCTTGAGTGTTGTTGGAGCTGCACCCATCCAGGCAAGTGGGGAGTATTCCATCACACTCCTGACTTGTGCCTTGTAGATGGTGGACAGGCTTTGGGGAGTCAGGAGGTGAGTTACTTGCCACAGATTTTTTAGCCTCTGACCTGCTCTTGTAGCCACAGTGTTTATATGGACAGTTCAGTTTCTAGTCAGGATGTTGATGGTGGGAGATTCAGAGATGGTAATGCCATTGACTGTCAAGCGGAGATGGTTAGATTCTCTCTCGTTGCCTGAGTGCCCTTTCTTTACACCTGTGGTCCTGGAGCAGTGAGAGACACCACGCTGAGTTTTCATAGAACAAATGCAGCAAGAAGGAAGTCATTCAGCCCTCCTGAGTCTATGCTGGGGATTTCAGAGTTACCCAATAGACGGTTACAACATCCAATTTCCAGAGTTGATAACATGCTTCAGCATCTCATTCTTCTGCGAAGCTCCCCCAGGTATTTTATTACATTAGAGAACGCTGTATTGGTGTTGTTGTAAAAAAGTACATATGAGTCAACAAGCAACACCAAGCACTGCTAGCCCTACAGCTATTCAGCTCACTGCTAACCAGAAACAATGGCAGCCTCTGTAACTGGGACTTGGAGCTTAAAGGAGCCATCAACATCCTGGGGGGTTACCATTGACCAGAAACTGAACTGGCCATATAAATACAATGGCTACAAGAGCAGGTCAGAGGCTAAACATTCTGCTGCAAGTAACTCATCTCCTGACTCCCCAAAGCCTGTTCACCATCTACAAGGCACATTTTGATTACCTTGTCATCCAAGAATTTTAAAAGAGAGTAGGAATGAGGCAGACTGACCAGGAGCAGCTTTCCTCAGTTAGTGCCATTCTTGCCCCTCAGTCAAAAGGTCATGGGTTTCAGCCCTATTTTTGAATTTTTGCATATAACCTAGGCACGTTGCTGAGCGAGTGCTGCATTATAATGTAGTATTTACAGCACAGAAACAGACCATTTGGCCCTTTAGGTCTGTGCCTGTGTTCATGCTCCATGTAAGCCTATCCCACCCTTCATCCTCTCAAATTATCAGCATATCCCTCTACTCATTCTTTCCACGTGTGTTTATCTAGCTTCCCCTTAAATGCATCTTTGCTCTTCACCTCAGCCACTCTTTCTGATAGCGAGTTCCACATTCTTACCACTCTCTGGGTAAGGGAGTTTCTCCTAAATTCCCAATTGGGTTTATTAGTGCCTACCTTAGATTTATAGCCCTTGTTCCTGGTCTCGCCCAGAAGTGGAAACATCTTCGGCACACCCACTCTTTTGAACTCTTTCATAAAGGCCTCTTTAAGACAGAATGCTGCGCTTCACATGAGATACTGAGGCCCTGTCTGCTTATTCTGGGATGTTCTGTTAAAGATTTCATGGATCGATTTGAAGAGCAGGGAACTTAATTGGTACCTAGACTTCCTCAGCCAACCTGACTAAAAATATTGTTATGATCTCGAGGGAGACCATTAACTTTTAAAAAGAAATTCAAACTCCCAGTTATTAACTAAAAGAATTACACCACAAGGTTTCACATTATAAACAAAACTTTTGCAGTATAAGAGCTAAGCAAAGTAATTACTACTAACTTCATACATTTTGCAAAAGATTATATTTTAAACTCAAAAATTTCAATCATCACTTCCTGTTCTACTCTTATTTCCTCCCCAAGAGTTCCCACAGGGTTCCTTCACTTCTGGAACCAAACCAAGGTGTGCCACAGCTCTCAGGAATTCACTTTGATTCTCCTCAGAGCTCCTGCTATTCCCCATGGTATGAGATTTCTTGGGATCTTTTCACTCACATCCAGCTAGCTTCCAACTCTCCTTAAGAACCTCACAATTATGGACACCCCAGCTCAAGTGTGGGCCTCACCTCCTTCTTGCTCAGTGACTCCAAGATCAGAAAACACCCTTGGTTTCTGATAGCCCTTTTGTTTCTGATCTCCAGCTCCTAGCAGATTTCTCTCTCTGCTTCCCGAAGCTACTTCCAGCTTCCAACTGCAACTGTTTGTTTCTATGAGAAAAATCACACAGACAAAAGCCAAACCAGAACAAAAAATAACCCCGCAGCCTAACCCCACGGCAATGTGCTTTTGAAGTGTTGTCACTGTTGCAATGTAGGAAACGCGGCAGCCAATTTTCACACAGCGAGCTCCCAGGAACAGCAACGAGACAATGACCCGGGTCTTCCGAGAAGCCAATCATCATCGGATTGACGCTCTGCTTGAAAATTCCCCTGATGCAATAATGCTCCATGTTCCATCCCAGGATTTTCCAAGGCTGCTTTTCCAGAAAAGCAGAGTGCAGCGGCCCCTGTTGAACTCCGTCAAAGCGGAGTAGAGTCGGGGATGGTGGGGGTGGGAGGCTGGACTCAACCCCCCTTTATACACTACCATCTGCCGTATGGTAAGTTTAAACGCCCAGTGTGAATGTTAGTGAATGGGTGAGTGGATGAATGAGTGGATGGGTAGGGTGGGTGTTATAGAGTTAGTTTTCCAGGCAACTTTTCTTTGTGGAACCATCGAACTTTATTTACAACACAGCAGCAGCGGCTACATGTGTGTATCTAACTCTATAGCTTAAAGACGAACTCTCTCGTAGAGGTTCCCCGCACTGCTAACTCATGGGTTCACTCAGATCATGTGATCTGACAACACTGTATTATTCTTAAAGCTACAGTCCTACGTTTATCAGAACTATAATTACAACAGTGGGTGAGTAGTAGCTGGGTAAATGGGGGAGGTGGCACTTGGATCTGTGGGTAGTCAGGTTGGCAGGCTGGTTGGGGGGTGTCAGTGTGAGTGATTGGGGAGTCAGCTGTGTAGTTAACCAAATGTTGGATTAGGTTTTAATCTGTCTAATATTCCCTGGGTAACTATTCAGGGAAGTGCATTGGAACTGCCCGAAGTCTCTGACTCTAACTCAGGGACAGACACATTCACAGAGGGTCAGGGAGAATTGCCCATCAGTGGCTGGGACTTCCCAGGCAATTCCCACATAAGGCAGGACATCCACAGGGTCTCTGTTGGTGCTGAGATCTTTGGGCCAATGACCAGATAACCTATTTTTGACTGTCCAGGACACCTGAGGGCTCTTCTTTGAAAGAACGTGGCATGGAATCTTTGTCGTGAGAGCAGACAGGCCCCTCAGTTTAATATCTCATCCGAAAGGTGGCACCTCAGACAGTGCAGCACTCCCTCAGTACTGCACTGGGGAGAATCAGCCGAGATCTTGGTGCCATGCCTATAGCATGGCGATTGAACCCACAACCTTCTGATTGGGAGGTGAGGATGTTACCAACTGAGCCACAGTTGATAACTGAGGGTAACGTGTAAATGGACAGTGGGCTGACGGAGTGAACCGAGAAAAGGGAGCAGCGCACCCTCTAGAATCCCCAGGCGTTGAGAAACATTGGAGCATGAGAAAGCGGAAATGATTTTGAGCCCATTTAGTTTCCTTGTGACTCTGGCTGTGAGCCACGATGTAAAACCGAATAGCTCACAACTCATGAAGACAATTAGAGATTATTTAAATAGCATGCATTTCATTCCCCCCCACCCCACCCCACCCCACAACCCATTACGCCAAGAGTCAGCGCTATCGAAAATGGACTCTTTTCCTAATTCACTTCTTTGTTTCAAATGGTTACTAACAGGTCAGCAAAAGGTCTTTGTAAAGATGGTTCAATGGCCAAATTAGAAGCCGCAAAGATTCTGGCTAAAGTTACTGGCAATTAAAGAAGATGAACTTGATCTGTGTAACAACATTTATTTTACAAGGGAGAGCCCAGATGCCATATATCACTCACTGCTCCGTGTGGTGAACATTGCTCTTAGTCAGATGTAGAATCCAGTGACTCCCTCTAGCCTGATTTTCCTGAATGAATTACTATAAAATTCCACTGGGTGTGGAAAACATCCCATTATTCTCATCACTCATAGGCATTTGGTGTTTCTCTCCATCCGTCCGCGCGCTTGGGTGATTTCACTAATATTACCCCCATTAGGGTCAATCACTGTCAGGCTCAGCTCCATCAGGGCTTCCAGTGTGGCTTGGAGTTTGGCTCGAAGGTGAGTGACTTTGCAGTGGCCAAGCAACAGAGCCGGCGAGAAATGGGCAAATGGGATTTTACTGCCCTTCCTGCCCTTCAGAAACCCCATTCATTTCCTCAATTCCCCCCTGTCCCGCCTCACCCTGTTGGCTGCAGTGTGGGACTGTCCCGCCAAGTAGGGCAGGAAAAGCTTTTGATTCATTCATTCACGGGATGTGGGCGTCGCTGGCTGGACCACCATTTATTGCCCATCTGTAATTGCCCTTGAGAAGGTCGTGGTGAGCTGCCTCCTTGAACCCTCTGCAGTCCATGGCCAGAATTGTATACCCCCACACCGGCGGGTTTTTAGGTGGAGCGGGGGAGCGTGAAGTTGAAGGGATGGGATTCGCTCCGGGTTCCCGCCCATCCCAACCGCACAGAGATTTTACGCAAAGCCTTAGACGGGAAGCCTGCCCTTGCCCCAGTGGAGGCCCAAAGGGCCATTTCCCACCCAGCCTCAATTGTTAGGCGGGCGGAAGGACTTAACTTCCTTGGGGGAAGTCCAAAAAAGAACAGAGTTACATCACGGGCAGGAAGTGCGGGATGGGGATGTGGGGAAGGCGCCTCTATCAGGACCCCCCTTCTGAAGTCTCCCACCCTTAATGTCTGGTGGCCTCCGGACCTTCCTCCTCCCCGCCCCCCCGAAGCCTCTCCCCTGAGACCCCAATTGACGCACCCCCCCCAAGCCCCTCCCTACCCACCCGGCCCTGGGGTCTGTTGAACTTACCTGGGTCTTTGGTGCCCGGACTCAGGCTCTGATGTCCTCCTGCATTTCTTCTTCTTCCCCCTGCAGCACCTGTCGCTGCAGGGACCGGAGAGCTGCCGGCCAGTCAGATTGACCGGCACCTCCCGAGAGTCCTGCCTGCAGCCAATCAATGCTCATTCGAGCGTGAAATGGCTGTGGAGCGCTCGGAGTCGGCGGGAATGTGATCCCCACCGCCTCTTTGGATGGCAGGAAACGAGACCCCCGCCATCCGAAAAATCCAGACCCATGTTGTGTAGGTACACCCACTGTGCTGTTAGGGAGGGAGTTCCAGGATTTTGACCCAGCGGCAGTGAAGGAACGGCCGATACATTTCCAAGTCAAGATGGTGTGTGGCTTGGATGGGAACTTGCAGGTGCTGGTGTTCCCATGCGTCTGCTGCCCTTGTCCTTCTAGATGGTAGAGGTCACTGGTTTGGAAGGTGCTGTCGGAGGAGGCTTGGTGAATTCCTGCAGTGCATCTTGTAGATGGTACACGCTGCTGCTGCAGAGCGTCGGTGGTGGAGGAAGTGAATGTTTAAGGTGGAGGATTGGGTGCCAATCTGGGCTACTTTGTCCTGACTGGTGTTGAGCTTCTTGAGTGTTGTTGGAGCTGCACCCATCCAGGCAAGTGGGGAGTATTCCATCACACTCTTGACTTGTGCCTTGTAGATGGTGGACAAGCTATGAGGAGACAAGAGATGAGTTACTGGCTGCAGAATTGCCAGCCTCTGACCTGCTGTTGTAGCCACAGCATATATGTGGCTGGTCCAGTTCAGTTTCTGGTCAATGGTAACCCCCAGGGTGTTGAAAGTAACTAAAGCGGTGTCAATCCGATTTTGGTGGGGATTGTGGGGGAGGGAGGTGGGGGAGTGGCGAAAGGACACAATGGCATTCTTATCTTCTCACTCTTCTGCACCCTGGAACTTTCACTCACCACCATTGTGGGTCTGCCATCGCCAGATGGACTGCAGGGCTTTAAGAAGGCCCATCACCAGCTTCTCAGGGGTATGGGGGAATGGGCATTGAAGGCCAGCCCTATCAGCGATGCCCACATCCATTGTTTTGGTGATTGGTTCGGAGGTGTGTTCCTTGCTGGGGTGCTCTTTGGAGGTCGGGAAACCCGAAAAAGATCTTTCCATCTTCGGCAAGCATGTGGACCCGCCAAACTAGCCATACGCTCAGCAGCCTCGAACAAAGAGAAGGCCCTAAACTAAGAACTAAGCTCTCACTAACCTGCATCAGCGATGCCAGTCACAATTCAGTAGCTGTTTCCTCTTGGGCACCAACATAAGAAATTGCACATCTGAAATGAAAGTACCTGAAAAGGCTTGGAGGAAATAAGTTGTCTTCACCTGTCAGTGTAGCATCAGTATTCCAGTTCAAAGATTCTATTTGCAAAACAACATGTGGGGAGAAATGATACACACCAGGGTTTTATTTTTATTCGTTGATGGGGCGTGGGCATCGCTGGCTAGGCCAGCACTTATTGCCCTAGCCAGCGGTGCCCGCATCCCATCAATGAATAAATAAAAAACCCTGGTGTGTATCATTTCTCCCCACAGGGTAATGATATATACACCATAAGTTAAGTAGCATACTCTGCTTCAGAGAGTGACCAAAACGTAGATTGCAATACCTTGAAAATCACAAGCTATCATATTGTACTTCCGCGACTAACAAGACAATTACACGTCAATTACTTTGTCATTACATTGATATCTGCATGAGATTAGCAGATAATTACCTCTTCTCTGTTGGAAATCGCAAGACCCACCACCACCCAAGCCCACGGCTGCCCTCCTGCACTCCCACGGTTCAGCTCCACTCGTTACCCCCCACCGCACCAAGTTTTCTGACCTGCTCAAAGTCAATCCCATCGGAAAGGACTCTTCCTCATCACCCTGCTTACGCACTTTTTCTTTTTTTTTTTTGCGTGTGTGTTATCACTGGAGGTGACAGAACCCGCTGTAGCGCGAGGCTAAATCTGACACTTAACATAACAGAAATATGCAAACACGTCAGTTGTATTAGGCTGTACATTACCCTGAGACCAGGTTCAGAACAGTCCCCTTCCTGTACTAATTAGGACAGATAATACCAATAGAAAAAGCCAGACTCACAACTGTCACCGACTATGATTAATGTCAGTTGAAATAGTCTATCGTTCTTGCCACTATCAAACATCTGCTGTTAAATCTTCTAACTGTTATTGTTCATCTCTATTTCTGGATCGATTGGCTGTACTGTGACCTTGACAAGGAGAAGATCTAGGGGTATGTGCAAGATAAGTGAAAATTAAATTGTGTTTGGGGACTTACAAATAAATAGCCCCTCAAACTTGTTCCACTATTCAATGAGATCAAAGAATTCCATATTCCTGCCTTTTCCCCATGTCCCTTCATTACCTTTGGTTAAGAACCACCTATCAATCTCAGATTTAAAATTTACAATTGAGCTAGCATCAATTGCCAGTTGCGGAAGTGAGGTCCAGACTTCTACCATCCTTTACATGTAGTATTGCTTCTTCTTGAATTTCACTCTTGAAAGATCTGGCTCTAATTTTCAGATGACAAACCCCTAGTCCGGCACAAATAGTGTGGACAAAGAGAAAATATGAATTGGCCTTAGTAACTAAAAACTCTGATCAAATCGTCCCTTAACCTTCTAAATTACAGAGAATACAACTGTAGTTGTGCAATCTCTCCTCCTAATTTAACCCTTGGAGTTCAATTATTATTCCAGTAACCCCACAATGTGCTCCCTCCAAGGCCAATGTAGTGTTCAATGGTTTGATTGATCTGTGTTAGATAATGTTATTCTGTTCTCTGATCTATATAACTGTACTTCATTGCTTAAGCCTGTGGGTAGAGCTAAAGAGCTAATCAAACAGAGAAGTTTCTCGAAAAAAAACCTAGGTTCTGGCTGACAATGTGTTACAAATCCTGTAAGTTCTGTGTTGTTTTAAAGTATTGTAAATAAACCTATTGCAGATTTGGAACTAGTATCATCTCTTCATTGCTCTGAGATAAATCAGACATATGATATATACAGCAACCCCACGGATACATAACAGCCAATATATCCTTCCTAAGGTGTGGTGCCCAGAACTGCTCATAGTAACTCTAGTTGTGGTCGAAGCAGGGCTGAAGCATAACTTCTACCCCCTTGTATTCTAGATTCCTCATTATAAAAGACAGCATTCCAATAGCCTTTTTGATTATTTTCTATACCTATTCAAGACGTTTTTTATAACCTATGCTAAATCATGTGATTACCTCCCCTAAGTTTTCTTTCTAAGAATTTGCATGCTCTTCATGGTGAGGTATGTTGGTGCAGGAGTATTTTGGGGACAGCCTTGGTGCCATGCACTGGCAGTGAAGTCAGGTTACACAGAGAGGAAAACTTCCTCCACACTCCCCACCCCCCCCAACTTCACATGCAACCTCAAAAAAGACCACGCCTTACTGCTCCAGTATGACCTTTTGCCTTCTCATTTCTTATTGCGCTATCCATCCTCTGACAAGGCCTCAAATCCAACTCACGGGTATTTAGTTGAGTTAATTTTTCTTTTCATTCCAGTATAAGAGAAAGCGCAAAGCATACTTCATCCTTGCCAAGTACAAATAACTTGTGGTGAGACTTTGCAAGGTGAGGTCAATCAGAGTTTAATTTGTTTGTGTGAGGTCAGTCAGAGCTGAATTGTTTGGTGAGGAAATTGAGTAGAGTGATTTATTTTTATTATCAGTTTTTCTGCTCAGCTTAGCTGCCAGGAGCATCAAGCAAACTCGTCAGCAGCTAAAATGGCTGACACCATTCAATTTTGCATTCTACTTTTCAAAACAAAAACCTAAGTGAAGTGCCACAGCTGACGAGAGTGGGAGAGAAGGTGAGGCAGATCAGGACAGCGTAGTTTGGCCTTGCCAAAGATAGATTTTAAAAGCCCGAAAGCTGTAGAAGGGAAGGATTCAGGAAGTAAGGAGGCCTACCAATCTGAGGCCCTGAGAACGAACGAACCCCTTGACTGACGGTGCGATGAACCTTGACCTCCGCAGGCTGAAAATACAAAAGGCAAAGGAGGTGGTCATGTTTTGAGCTTCAGAGAAACCCGGTAGCAGATCTGATGGCGTCAAAAGTTGTGACAGAAAGAGTCTGAGGCCTAAGAGGTAAGAGAAATATCAGCAATCAGATGACAAGCAAGTTATTTGATCTAATGTTTGAGAAAAATGTGGCAAAACATAAACCCCTGGCTCCTACTTAACTCAAACCTGTCAACCGTCACTCGTCAGAAGTGACTGTCAGTCACTTTGATCAGAAACTGTGACCTATTTTAATACACATCAGTCTTTAAAAATATGCAGGGCTCCATATGTTTAAATAAGCTTGTATTATATGTCATTCTCTCCAATCACATACGTCAAACCCAACCTTTGCCTGATGCTGACAGTCACTCCTGGCGACAGATTGCATTTCCTTGTTTACCAAACTGTCACAGAAAAAATCTCTATCTCCATTATTTCTGCTGTGCATTCCTGTTTGTGTATACAGTAAAACATGAAAAGCACAGCCAGAGAGCACAGGGGAATAAAATCTAATATAGGCTGTTATGCATATTAATAATTTACACATCCGTTGGGACGTCTGACAAGGAACACTCCATTTATTTTTACAGAAGGAACAATATTTCCTTCCTCAGCAAAACTATCCTGTCTTTAGATGAGTACAAAATTATGTCTATCTGTATGTAGGCTCAAGTATATGGAAAATCCAACCTATGTCTTTTGTCAATGTAACACTTTCTCTTGAAACCCTTTTATATCTATCATGCCTGCCTATTCCACTTTTTTGTCATATTTAAACTTCTATCTTTAACCCAATTTCTTATAGCTTGCTCATTTTAACCCCTGTGGCTATTCAACTCTCGTCCCACTAGTTGTTGCTCCTGCCTGTGGGTGGCACTATTCCCTGATAGTGGCCAGTGAAGGTGGGCTTCTGTCCTGACTAAATCTCTTGCCACCTCTGCTGATGGATGGTTTCTCCTCCTGACTCAAGAGCTGGTGGCCTCTCTTCCCCTGGCTCCCCATTCACCCCTCTTGATCTTCCATTTTCCTGAGAACTGGGGCTATTTCCCTGTTGGTGGCGAAAGAATTAATCTGTTACTGCCCTCACGCTACACAGTTCCTCTAAAGAAACAATTGAACTCTGAATGACCCCACTCTACTCAATTTCCTCAGCAAACAATTCATTTCTGATTGACCTCACCCTACACAATTGCCTCACCAAACAACTAAGTTTCGATTGACCTCATTCTGCACAATTGCCTCGCCAAACAATTGCACTCCAATTGACCTCACTCTACTCAATTTCCTCGGCAAACAATTCATCTCTGATTGACCTCACGCTACACAATTGCCTCACCAAACAATTTAACTCTGATTGACCTCACTCTACCTCATTCCTTCACCAAACAAATTAAACTCTTATTGACCTCACCTTGCAAAGTCTGGCTCCAGGCTCTTTGTACTTGGCAAGGATGAAGCATTATGGGCTCAAAAAGGGATGCAGTTCCATTACAGTAACAGAAATAATACAATGTGTATTACATGGTATAATGATCATGTCCTTGAGAAAACAGCATATCCTCTGACTTACTGTCAGCAACTCTGCAGGAATTCTACTAATGCATTATAAAAAGTAAAACAATTATTCCTCACACCTCCCCCACAAGCAAATGCCATCCAATACTCAAAGCAGCCATTTTGAGATTAACATGCCTGTAACCGGTGATAAGCACAGAGACAGACACAATGCTTCTTTATTCTTTTGGCTATGTCCCCAGTCTCCCAACATACAGTGAAAAGAGCAGTCGACTTAGCTACATTATCATCACTAACTAATTAAGACTGTGAAGAAAATGTATAATAAATTCAATCACTCATGGTTTTGTTTGTAACTCTTTTAATTTCAGCATTACTCCAATCCAACATATAGTATTGGTGAATAGCAGGTAAACCAAGGCTGCTAAATAGAGTTATGATAAAAAATCAGCCATTGAATGGCATGGAACAGGCTTGAGGGGCTGAATGGCCTACTTTTGCCCCTACATTCCCTTCTTTGTAAATAAGATAGAGTAAAAGGGTCCACAAGAGCAGGGGTCAGAGGCTAGGAATCCCGCGGTGACTGATTCATCACTTAACTCCCAAAAGCTGGTCCGCTATCTACAAGGCACAAGTCAGGAGTGTGATGGACTACTCCCCACTTGCCTGGATGAGTGCAGCTCCCACAACACTCAAGAAGCTCGATATCATCCAGGACAAAGCAGCCCCGCTTGACTGGCACCCCATCCACCACCTTCAACATTCACTGCCTCCCCCACTCTCGCACAGTGGCAGCAGCGTGTGCTGTGGTATCTTGCAAGATTTGAGCATTTTGGGGTTTTTTTTTCCCCCCTCTCTACTGTCCCACCTGTTGGGAAAGAGCAAATAAAGTTAGTTCAATAATGGCTGCCGGCCGCTAGCCCCACGTGTTACACTATCCTCAGCGCCACACGCGAGAGAAAGATGGCAACAGGAATGGGGGCTGAAGTTCTTTTTTTTACATTTCATTTGGAAAATCAAGGACCGGAGGACGTTGTGACGCACTCTTTGGAGCTCCTCGTGGCGGGTGATGCCAAGAGGCTGCCCAGCTCTTGCCCACTGGTCATGCATCAGAAGCTGGGAATTTATCAACCCCGGGCACAGTACAGAGCTCCGACGCACGGCACCATGGCGCCGCCCTCAACCCGCTCTTGAAACCCCGTGGCTGCCCTAGCGGCAAACTGGCAGCTGACAGCAGAACCACGGGGCCTGATGCCACCTCTTAACTGCGGCGTTGTAGAGAAAAGACCCGTAGTGAGTTTGCATGTGTCCGAGGGCAGGATTTACATCTTTAAAGAAAAGCAACATATTTTATATTTTGCATTATATAAAAGATATATTTTACAAAAGATATATATTTTACCTAGCTTTGTTTTCTATGGGCACCCCTGGCAGGCAGCACTTATTGCCCGTCTAGGGGTTGCCAACCCTCCAGGCTTGCCCTGCAGTCTCCGGGAATTACTGATTAAAGCCTGCCACACCTTGAGAAAAATCATTTAAACAAAAAACACTAATTGCCCTTGGAGGAATTTTGCTTGTGCATTATTAAAATATTAGTGGGGGAGGGGAGGAAGACAACTGTTTTGACTGATAGCCAAGAATTATCCAATTGCTAATGAAGAGTTTCTTTCCTTTCCCGTTGGTGCTAGAGAGTAAAGCATCACAAGCTGAGTGACCAGTGGCTGCCATGAAACCTCCAGGAATATTTCTAGCCATAGCTGGCGACCCAATGCCCACCTGTAGTCAACCCAAGGGCTGTAAGAGTTAATCGTGGATTTGGAACTGGGGGTCAGGTCCGAGGAAGAAAAGGCAGCAGGTTAACTTCCCTGAAGGACATTTAACAACCTAGGTTGCACCTTTTAAAATTATAACTTCTCTTTGGGTTCTCAGCAGGTCCGGGCCACAGGGCCACAGACTCCACCACGTGTAGGGCAAGGGGGCAGATCCCGAATCCAACCCGGCTGGAAGCTGGGGGTGGTGGGGGGGGTACAAAACTCTGTTGGCGCCAATCGGATCCACACTAGCCATCCAGCAATCTGGGCCAACCGTCCCCCACCCCCAAGAAGTCCAAGTTTCTTTTTCTTTATTCTTTCACGGGATGTGGGCATCGCTGGCAAGGAACAGCATTTGTTACCCATCCCTAACTGCCCTTGAACTGAGTGGCTTGCTAGGAGGGTAGTTAAGGGTCAGCCACATTAGTGTGGGTGTGGAGTCTCATGTAGGCTACACTGGCTTGCTCTCCCTAAAGGGCATCAGCGAATCAGATGGGCTTTTACAACAATTGACGCTAGTTGACATGATCTAAGGCAAGTTTTCAATTCCAGATGTTAATAATTGAATTTAAATGCCTACCAGCTGCGATTTGAACCCACACTCCCAGAGCAATAGCCTAGTTCTCTGGATTTCTAGCCCTGTGGTATTGCCACTACACCACCATCGCCCCCATTGCATCTCTTGTATGCTGTGGCAACATGCGCTTTTACATGCATGTTGTAGTCTGGGCTGACCAGGAATCTCTCCCACTCTTACCCCTTGTTATTGGTGCATATTGGAAGGATTTACAACACCCGAGCCATCTTCTGCTTTGCCTGGAGGTCAAAAATGGAATACGTTCGCAGGGACGCGATGTACAAATCTCCAGATAAAGGGAGAAAAAAACAGACTCAACATCACAATCATCCTGATGGCCACCTTTGTGTGCGGCTGCATCAAGCTATGCGCAGATCCTCAGTAAGCAAACACCAAGTGTCACTGCGTGCTGAGGTTCTACCTGTCCCCGGTGTTGCGAAGGATGGGTCTGGCCACGCTGCTGCGGAACTCTCCAAGTAGTTGGACCGTGCCGTACCACCTGTCCCTCATGGAAAATTTGTGCAGAGAAATACCTTTAACCACAAGTCCATCAGGCAGTGGTCAGCACGTAATGTCCTAGAGGCCCTAAGGGAAAAGGAGAGGGTGGATCCTGTAGGATGGTTCCCCGAGCAGACTGTCAAAGTCATTTGGCAGAATGCCTCATCGCCAGAACTTTCCAACAAGCACCAAGATGTAGCTTGGCTGGTGGTGAGAAAGGCCCTCCCCGTCAGATCCTTCCTACACGCCAGGAGGCTCACCCCCTCTGCACGTTGCCCTCGAGGTGGCTGTGGTGGGGAAGAGACCGTTGTTCACCTCCTTGTAGTTTGTGCCTTTGCAAAGAAGGTCTGGAGAGAGATGCAGTGGTTTCTGTCGAGGTTCATCCTGAGCAGTTCTGTGACACAGGACTCTGTGCTCTACGGGCTGTTCCCAGGGACACACACCGAGACAAACATCAACTGCAGCTGGAGGATCATCAACTCAGTGAAAGACGCTCTTTGGTCTGCCTGAAACTTGTTGGTCTTCCAGCACAAAGAGTTGTCCCCGACCGAGTGTTGCAGACTGGCACATTCCAAGGTCCAGGACTATGTGCTGAGGGACGCACTAAAGCTTGGGGCAGCCACCGCAAAGGCGCAATGGGGAAGGGTCGCTGTCTAAGACCTTTCAGCCACAGTGCACCGAGGGGCTGGGAATTGTATAGACCCCTCGGGCTGTACAGTTCACAATGAATGTATACAATAAACGCTAAATATATCTCGACTGTATTGAAGCACCTCAGAGTGCAACATGATCTATGTAGAAAATCTGAATATCATCGCGCTTTCTGTAATGACCATTTTGAAGAGTTTTGTAATGTTCTTTTAGGTGTTTTATGAATAATGCATATTTTTTGCATAAACAAAAACAAAATTGACACTCAGCTTGTTTGGCCAGGCTGTGAGCTCACCTTCCTTGGTCGTCACGTCCCGGAGTGGCACTTGAACCTGGACGGTGGGGGTTTTCCGCACCCGCCCGCCATTGGATCTTCCGGTCCCGCTGCGAGTCAACGGACCTCTGGCTGGGGCGCCACCTCGCCCACTGTGGGGGGGGTGCCCACCCATGACAGGGCCAGGAAAATCCCGGCCAGGGTGCCTGGCACAGGGACAGGGACACAACCTACACTGTGCCACAAGGCCTCCAAAAATTAGCACTAACGTCGAACAAGTTCAATTCAGAACAATCCCCTGCTGAGATTTGAACTAACAACCTCTTAGATCACCAGTCCGGTATCATAACCACTAGGTTATATAACCCCTCTCCCCACCAACCCCCCAGCTCACTGCAGTCTCGGACCGGGACATGATAAAGCAGAGACAAATCAGGAGCAAAAGGGTTAAGGAAGGAAACAAATCTGTGATGTTGGGGGTGGGGGGGCGGGGGAAAGAAAAAAAAATACACATTTGGAAATGAGAATAAACAGTCTGTCAGTCTTGAAGATTTTTAATTTTCTGACTGCAGCATGGGGAAGGCAGGCATTCTGTATCAATGCATAATTAATGGCAGAAGAAAACAGAGTTGCTTTGCATTAGGGCATTTGCACAGAGAAAGCAATTTACAGATAGTATCCCAGCACTGACAGTTAATCCTGCCTCGCTCAGGGAAGACTGTGCTGCAGAGCTGGAGATAAGGAGCTCTGGCAGAGAAACAAACAGCTGGCCAATAATAAAATAAAATAAAATAATAAAAAAAAACACACACACACACACACACGGCTAAATTGGAAACCGCTGCCGTCCCCCGCAATTCTCGACCCTCGGAAAAGCCTGCAGTGGCAGCGGAAGGTCAGGCGATGCAGAGGGTTGGCAAGTGGCGAAGAGGAGAGGGGGCAGTGCCTGCTGGTGATGCAATGCAGCACAGGCCCGGGGGTGGGGGGACGACCTAGGTGATGCTAAACCGGTGAGGTGGCATCAGCCAGGCTGTTTTACCAACATAGCTGGAAACTGTGCAATATTTTATCTTTTCTCCCCCCCGCACCGCCACACACCCCTTCTCGACTCATGGCGTGACATGAGGGGGGCCAGCTGACTTCCAGAGATTCTCCCTCCCACCTCCTCCTAACCCCACTCCTCGTGTCTTGAGTCTATTGAACTACAAGAGGCATCGCATCTAATCCTGTCCACGCGCACGCTTCATTTTCTCTGTACGTTATTTTTTTTTTTGACATGTTGCTCAACAATTAAAGCAGATTTTAAGTTTCATTTCGACCTGTAGGTTTTATACTCGTTAAAAATAGTGTTTATTTCAGGGCAAAACGTCCCCTGGAAGGAAAGTGAATCATGTTTTTTTGTCTTCAAAAAGAGAAACTCTTAAGTGGCTGTATTTCAAAATGAAACTGATGGTATGCATGAGAGAAGGAGGGAGGGGGAGAGAGAGAGAGAGAGAAATAGATAATAGGAGAGAGATAGAGATAAAGAGAAAGGTAGAGATGGATTTTTTAAAAAGGGGCGATGGGAAAAGGATAGATATATAGAAAAAAAGAGTCAAAGAGACAGAGAAAAGGGATGGTAGAACGATGAAGATAATTAGATTTATGTAGAGAAAGTGAGAATCAGTGAAAATAGAGAGTGAGAGAAGAGAATGTTTACAGAGGGAGATATAGAAATAGAGATAGCGAAAGAGAGAGAGAGATATAGAGTGGGAGAGAAGGTGAGATAGAGAGAGATAAAAAGAGAGAGACGGAGAGAGAGATGCTCCCTCTGCTGCTGGAAACCATCAACATATAGGAAGTGAATTCTGTGCTTCCAGTGGTGTTTAGCTTAGTAGTGCAGCGATTATTACTCAATAGGTTGTAAGTGCAACTGCTACTCTGGTATGGTATGGATTGAGTTCAATAAATCAGGCATTTTGGGAGCTAGGGCCAGAAACAAATTTGCAGTAAAAATCCAACTGATTCACTAGCACCCCTTTGGGAACAAGGAATCTTACCAGCCCTGCCCCTAGTCTGGTCTACACATAACTCCAGTCCCACTCGACCCGGTTGACTCCTAGTGTCCTCTGAAGGGGCTGAGCAATAAGCTCAGGGGTTCAATAACAACTTGCATTTACATAGCCCTGTTGACATGGGAGAAATGGCCCACAGCACTGCACAAACAATCATCGCTTATGACAGCTGCCCATCGTCATTCTCTTAGGGAATCCTGGGTGACCAGTGAAGGCAGTCTTGCCACATAGGAAGAGGAGGAGGGTATTTTGACCCATTTTGAAGCCTGTTGCATTATTCCACCAGATTGTGGCAGATCTGTACCCCTACCTCCTTTATTCCATATCCCTTGATACCATCAACGTAATAAAAATCTAGGGCTTACAGTTGATTGAACCCCAGCAAGCAGTCTTTTGGCAGAGTGAGCTCAATACTCCCCCTGTCTTTGTATGGGAAAATTGCTTCCTGATTTCACTTCTAACTGGCCTCGTTCTAACTTTAAGGTTATTCTCTCTTCTTCTTCATCCCCCAAACAGGGGAAATAATTTCTCTGAACCCAGTAGTCACTTGGTGGCACAGAACTTGAGTTTTGCTGAAAAAAGAGACACGTTGAGGGGTTTTGTCTTGCACTCATCAGGACAGGTGCAAGAATGCCAAATTTCAAAGGGAGCAACAATTTATACTGCATGAGAAAAGGATGCTGATTGGTTGGCAAGTTGACTCTGATTGGTCAAGGAACTGCCATGGAGAATGTGCCAGGGAAACGATTGTCCCCTACACTTTTGTTTAATTCAAAATATGCGCAATGCCCGGACATGTTCCTATTGCTCGCAGAGGGCACTTTCCTGTTTATGAATATATGTAGTTTCTAGCAAGGGTACATGAGCTACATTGTGAACCCAACTGATCATCTTAAATTGGTTGTTAGGGCAATTCTTAGCGCATTCGGGATTGCTCAGCAAGTGCTGTTCAATTGATAAATCACACCTAGCATCTCTGAATCCACTCCATTGAAAGCCTTTGTCACATTCCAAGAATAAACTTTTAAAAAGCCAAATTCTGATGAGTCCTTAGACCCACTTGTGCGACGAGTCACTCTGTCATGGTGGGCCCCTCAGCAAATCCAGTGAGGAACACTCTCCACGGGGTGAGAACCACTCATCGTTTAGGGGAAATTGACTATCCTCTCACCCTCCCCAATAGCAGGTTAAGAAAAAAATTGCATTTATATTTCACAATTGCAGGATATCCAAATGCGCCTTACAGCCAATGCTATCACTACTGGAGGAAATGTGAGAGTCGATCTGTGCACAGCATGCCCCCAAAAACGACAAATAACCTGCCAAAGCGAGATAAACGACAAATAACCTGCCTTTTTAAAGTGATGTTGGCTGAGGGATAAATACTGACTGGGGAGAAGTCCCCTGCTCTCCTTTGAATTAGGCAGCCTTTTTACATTCACCTTAAAGAGCAGGACTTAAAAAAGAATCTTCACTGTGATGTACCAGGTAGCTACACTAGGTCCTTGTGTGAAACACTGATAAAATGCGACTAAAAAGGCAGTGACACGTCCCCTTAGTATCTGCAGAATTCTTCAAGCCATTTGTAGCGGTGTGTGAGCTGGAGCAGAATATCCATATTAAAAAATCCTCCCTTTCCCAGAACAGTTAGAATGCACTAATTACACATGCTCGATTCACTCCGACAAAGGTTACGCTACCTGCTTAATTCTGAAAGTGTTTCCATTGCAGGATCCTGACGTGAACTGCATAGCAAAGATGCAGACATTTAAATTACATTGCAGCAAGGAATGCCAAATGAGGAGGGAGCCAAGCTGTATCTGCGGGAACTAATGTTCCAGCTTTTCCAGCCTTCTGGAACTGGTGCAGTGTTACCCCCACCCCCATCCCCCCTCCCCTCCCAGCCCACCCCCCACCCCCCCACCCCCCTCCACCCACTTTGGACAGTTGCGGTCCTTGAGTGATGAATGTTAGCTAGGGAATTCCAGGATGTTCACCCTGCGGTGATGGAGAAAGGATGACGCCCAGAACGGTGCACGTCTGGGAAGGAGGAGACCTGGAGGTCACTCTGTCCCTAAAGACTCTGCTACTGCGTCGTCCTTTTTGAGGTCGCAGAGGCTGGGAAATATCAGCCCAGCGAGTGAGGCAGATCGTGTAAAGTACGTGCAAAAGAATAGTGATCAAATACTTCTGAATCCTGGAAAGCAGGGGACTGGGAAAGTAACTGAGGTTTACGACGTAAACAGCCCCTCATGGGGTCTTTAGAATAACGAATGAGAGGAGGTGCATATGGACCAGCATGGACCTGTTGGAGCGAATGGCCTCCTTCTGTGCTCTAAATAGTTTGTGACAGGGCAGATGTGAAGGAGCGGTTACATCTGTGGGCACATGGTGGTATAAATATAAGATAATCGCCGACTGACCAAATGTAGAATTTAGGAAAGTCCTAAGAATGTTAAACAGTCTGCCACATGGGTTGGTTGAAACCAATTGAATTAATGCTTGAAGGAGAGGCTTCTTTTGTGCATGAGGGGAAGAGAATTGGAGGATACAGGGTCAGGGTGGGAAGAGGTAAGCGGAGGGGGAGGACCAGTTGAACGGAATGGCGACTGTTCTGTAGATTCAATGCAATGTCGGTGCTGATTCCGATACCTTGAGTATTGCTGGAAAAAGAGACATGTCAAAGCTTTTCATCTTTCACTCATCAGGACACTTCACAGGTATACCTGATGTCCTGTTGAGTGCAAGATGGAAAGCTTCGACATGTCGCGTTTTTCAGCAATACTCAAGTTCCGTACTGCCAGACGTCTATTCCTATATCCTAAGAAAAGGTTTGGTTGAGTTTCGCCCTACTGCCCGAATGCAGACTCAGATCCAGCCGGAATCAGTTGGGGCAAACTCCAAACCTCATTAATGCGCGTTATCGAGCAGGTTTTCAAAGAGCAAGTGTTTGGGGAAAGCGGCACATGGAGATTTACATATCTCACAATGTGCTCTTTCCTCTCAGGCTTGAGCAAACACAAACATGATGTGTGAAAAGAGCCGGGTGGGAGGGATATAGAGGGGAGGAGGGCTGACTCTCCCTCCCAGTGGGAGTGATAGATGCTTGGGTCGTGGTAACGAACATCCATGATCACTGGGTGGAGATAGGGACCTCGCTGTGGGTTGATCCTCTACATACGCCCAAACCTCACCCACTCTGTGGCACAGCACCTCACCCTCATCAGCAAGTTTGGTGAAGCTTTGTGTTACATTTTCCATTTTGTGCTCTGGGCATTTATCACCTAGCAACAAGATTGGTTATCCAACCCTTCCATCTTCAGAAACCAGAGGGGTGAAATTGTTCCTGACTTGTAACACAACATGGGTGATAATGAATTATGTACTTCATCAATAATCATCCTTCCATCATAAGGTCAGAAGTGGGGATGTTCGCTGCTGATTGCGCAATGTTCAGCTCCTCAGATATTGAAGCAATCCATGTCCATTTGCAGCAAAACCTGGACAGTATTCAGGACTGGGTAAATAAGTGACAAGTAACATTCATGCCACACAAGTGCCAGATCATGACCATCTCCAACAAGAGAGAATCTAACCATCACCCCTTGACATTCAATGGCATTACCATCGCTGAATCCCCCACCATCAACATCTTGGGGGTTACCATTGGCCAGAAACTCAACTGGACCAGACAGATAAATACTGTGGCTACAAGAGCAGGTCAGAGGCTAGGAATCCTGCAATGAGTAACTCACCTCCTGACTCCCCAAAGTCTGTCCACCATCTACAAGGCACAAGTCAGGAGTGTGATGGAATACTTTCCACTTGCCTGGATGAGTGCAGCTCCAACAACACTCAAGAAGCTTGACACAATCTAGGATAAAGCAGCCCATTTTATTGGCACCACCTTAAACATTCACTCCCTCTACCACTGACGCACAGTGGCAGCAGTGTGTACCGACCACAAGATACACTGCAGAAACTCACCAAGGCTCCTTTGACAGCACCTTCCAATCCCATGACCACTACCATCGAGAAGGATGTAGATGCATGGGAACACCGCCACCCGGAAGTTCCCCTCCAAGTCACTCACCATCCTGACTTGGAAATATATCGCCATTCCTTCACAGTCGCTGGGTCAAAATCCTGGAACTCCCTTCCTAACAGCACTGTGGGTGTACCTACACCACATGGAGTGCTGGAGGTTGAAGAAGGCAGCTCACCCACCACCTTCTCAAGGGCAATTAACGATGGGCAACAAATGCTGGCCCAGCCAGTGATGCCCACATCCCGCGAAAGAATAAAAACAAACTTGCAGCTCATTTTACAACAACTACTTGCATTTAGATAACTTCTTTAATGTTGTAAAATGTCCCAACATGCTTCCCGGGAGCGATTACCAAACAAAATTTGCCACTGAGCCACATGAGGAGATATTAGGACCAGTGACCAAAAGCTTGGTCAGTGTGGTAGGATCTGGCCAAGCCACTTTCAGCAGCACCTTCCAAACCCATGACCTCCACCACATAGGCAGCAGATGAATGGGAACATCACCACCTGCAAGATTCCCTCCAATTCACACACCACCCTGACTTGGAATTATATCGCTGTTCCTTCACTTTGTTCCGCGGGAGAACTATATTCAGCTCAGATCGTCAACTCTCTTTCCCTCCCCACAGATGCTGCCAGACCCTTCCAGCACTCCCTGTTTTTTGTTTCCAGATTTCCAACACCTGCTGTATCTTGCTTTGATACCGGGATACTGTTGTTATGTTCACGCAGTTACAAAGCCGGGGTCTCAGGGGGTGGTCAAGATGTTGCGTTTCGGGACTCAGGCCCTTTGGAAGCGGTTTTGTAAGCTGAATTGCCAGCTCTGGTTGGACCGATCCCTGGGAGGTGCAATCACGTGACCTCCCTACACTCCTACCACTAGTGCATCACCAAGCCTTCCCACAGCCAATTAGAATAGACTCATTGCCAGCTGACTGAATGACTCTTACCCGCCCACCAAACAAGTTTCTCCTATCCCCAACAGTTTTCAAAAAAACAATGGACAAAACACAACGTTTTTTCAATGGCCCCTTGAAATTTTCTCCCTATTCCCTCACAGCAGTCTCCTGGAGATTCATCTTTAATTCCTGGAAGACTTCATCTTGGAGGATTTGCAGTCCTGGTGCACAATGGTCACAGTGCCACAGGCGGGTTTGAAGTCTCTCAGCTTTATACGTCTGCTTTGCAACCTGCATAAACTTCAATCAAAGGAGACAGTTTCACCTCAGCTTTTCCTGATACAGCCAGCAACGCTGAGCAGAATCTTGTAATGGAGGTCTCAAATCAATATTAATCTGAAGCTTATGAAGTGAATTTTCCCTTCAGCCATCAGTCCAGTGCTTGCTGACCTCCCAGAAGGAAAAATAGTTCGGACCAGTACTCATATTTCCCAGTTTTTACTGGTGTTCCATTTTAAGGTATACAAGACCAGTTCAGACCTGTACTCTTATTTCCCAGTTTTTCCTGGTTTTTTTTTCCTTCTGACTACATGACTCCTGGAATCCACCAAAGATTGGAATTTAAAATTCTCCTCCTTGATTTGAAATTTCCCCTTATCCTTACCACTCCCCCCTCCCTATCTCTGTAATCTCCTCCAACTCTACAACCCTCCGACATCTTTGTGCTCTGCCAATTCAGGCCTCTTGTGCAGCCAGTAACTTTCACCATGCTCCCAAGGGCCTCAATACTGGAACTTTCCATACCCCCACCGTCCCACCATCCCTTGCCAAACCTCTATCTCTCTCTCTCTCTCTCTCCTCTTTTAAGACAAAACCCATCTCTTTGACAAAGCTTTTGGCCATCTGTCCTAATATTACCTTGTGTGGCTTGGTGTCAAATGTTATCCGATAACACTTCTGTGCAGTGCCTGAGGACATTTTACAACACTAATAGTGCTATGTTGTTATTGTAGATGGATCATGTGTCTGGCTTGCTTCCCCTTGTGGGGGATTCTAGAACCAGGGGACACAGTTTAAGAATTAAAGGTCTCCCATTTAAGACTGAGATGAAGAGATTATGTTTTTCTCGCAGAGGTTCTTTAATCTGTGGAAGGGAATTCCAGAGAGAGCAGTGGAGGCTAGTGAATATATTCGAGGCAGAGTTAGGTTTTTGTTTATCAATAAGGGAGTCAATGGAGGGGTGGATAGGAAAGTGGAGTTAAGACCAGATCAGATCAGATCAGAACAGATCACCAGATCAGCCACGATCTTATTGAACAGATGACCTGCCTGCCACTTAAGGTGGGAGTTAAAGATCCTATGTGCGTAGAAGAACAAATGAGTGTGTCAGAACCTCTGAGCTCAGCTAATTACTGCCCAGGTTCATGGGTAAGTCATCCCAGGGCTGGGTGAAACATGGCTGCAGGTATAGGCCATTCAGCCCCTCAAGCCTGCTCCATCTTTCAATTGGATCTGATCTTTATTTTAGTTCCATTCACCTGCCTTTGCTTCAACCACCAATACCAGTCTTGAGAATTCCAATTGATCCACCAAACCTATCTTCTGAGGGAAAGGGTTCTATATTTCCTCTACCCTGCCTATGAAAAACTGCTTCCTGGTTTCACTTCTGAATGGCCTAACTCAAATCTTACTACTGTGCACCCTTGTTCTGGATTGCTGACGCTCTGAAATAGTTCCTCCATATCTACCCTATTGAATCCCTTTGTTGTGTTTAGCACCTTGATCGGATTGAAATGGATGGATTTTCATGGAAATGCTGTTCCTTTGATGGAGACTCCGCACTGGGAGTCTTCATTTCTAAACGTTCTGGTCTCAATCGTGACACTTTTAGACAGCTCACTGCATTATCCAGGTTAAAATGACTAACTGCCCTTCACCCCTCCATCTCATATGCTGCTGTTGTTGCCATATAAAGGGGTCTGTGCGCATTTTACCAAGATGCAGCCTGTGAGCAGAATAAAAAAAGCTTTACAACAGAGTAAAGGCTTGAAACCTGATCTTGGATTCATCCCCCTTTTCCAGCGGTCTCTAGTTGCCTGTACTGCACAGATACAGAACCAGGGGGATGTGCTTAAATCTGTATCATAGCTCTCCCCTCAGCTCCGACCGGCTGTAAAATAATCTGACAGGCGCTAGTGCTACAGGGAGAATTGTTTGCGGCAGAATTTCAGACAGTGTAACACATTCTGTGACTTGTGAAGGAGAGGTTTGCCAAGTCTTTCCAATTATGATCTGCCTTGTTCCAAGGACAGACCTGGTCAGTGGTGGGATGGAGGTCAGGCGAGGAGACAGCCTGGCCTCTGACATTTGCTTTTCCACTGAGAATTAATTGAACAACCAGAAGCAAAACTGGAGTCAATGGGAATCAGGAGGAAAACTCTCCGCTGGTTGGAGTCATACCCAGCACAAAGGAAGATGGTTGTGGTTGTTGGGGGTCAATTATCTCAGTTCCAGGACATCACTGCGAGAGTCCCTCAGGGTAGTGTCCTAGGCCCAACCATCCTCAGATGCTTCATCAATGACCTTCCCTCCACCATAAGGTCAGAAGTGGGATGTTCGCTGATGATTGAACAATGTTCAGCTCCATCCATGACTCCTCAGATCCTGAAGCAGTCCATGTCCATCCGCAGCAAAACCTGGACAATATCCAAGTTTGGGCTGACAAGTGACAAGTGACAAGTAACATTCGTGCCACACAAGTGCTGGACAATGACCATCTGCAACAAGAGAGAATCTAACCATCACCCCTTGACATTCAATGGCTTTACCATCACTGAATCCCCCACTATCAACATCCTGGGGATTACCATTGACCAGAAACTGAACTGGACTAGCCACATAAACACTGTGGCTACAAGAGCAGGTCAGAGGCTAGGAATCCTGCAGTGAATAACTCACCTCCTGACTCCCCAAAGCCTGTCCACCATCTACAAGGCACAAGTCAGGAGTGTGATGGAATACTCCCCACTTGCCTGGATGAGTGCAGCTCCCACAGCACTCAAGAAGCTTAACACCATCCAGGACAAAGCAGCCCATTTGATTGGCACCCCTCCCACAAACATTCACTCCCTTTACCACCGACGCACATTGGCAGCAGTGTGTACCATCTACAAGTTGCACTGCAGGAATTCACCAAGGCTCCTTAGGCAGCACCTTCTAAACCCACGACCACTACCATCTAGGAAGACAAGGGCAGCAGACACATGGGAACACCACCACCTGGAAGTTCCCCTCCAAGCCACTCACCATCCTGTCCTAGAAATATATCGTTGTTCCTTCACTGTTGCTGGGTCAAAATCCTAGGACTCCCTTCCTAACAGCACTGTGGGTGTACCTACACCACAGGGACAGCAGCGGTTCAAGAAGGCAGCTCACCCCCACCTTCTCAAGGGCAACTAGGGATGGGCAATAATTGCTGACCCAGCCAGCGACGCCCATATCCCGTAAGTGAATAACAATCTATGTAGATAAACCCTAATTCTCTTTAAATCTCCATGTTTCGCCATTCAGTTAATGTGATTATAAAGGATAGAGGTGCAGTGGGTAACAAAATAGCAAGGCAGTCTCAAATTGCTGTAAATCTGCCCTCCTGTCCCCGTCTAGTGGCCCAACAGCTCCCTCCCATGAGTTAGCAGCTACAAGGGAAGAGGAAAGAAAATTAAACAGGGAAATAATTCGAAGGCAATGTAAGATCTAATAAGCTGCAGTCTAAAACCATTCTTAGAGGATCCTTCCCCCCCCCCCGTACACAGGCACCCTCAGGGGGTTTTCCATCTTCTCTGCAATTTTTGAGTTTCATTTAAGGTTGTTTTGGTGTCTAGAGAGTGTCTGCCTTGTGACATCCATTAATACTTTCAGATTGTGTCTGTCAGTTCCGCCCTTTGGAACACATGTATCACAGGGAGGACTTTGACAGATTTAAAAACTGACTTGTTGGTCTCCCTGGGGGTGAGACGTTTTCTTCTGAGTGTAATAGAGCTTCTTTTCAAAGCTGTGGCATGGACGCGGGGTACGTTAGCACAGTAGTTATGCTACTGGGCTAGTAAACCAGAGGCCTAGACTAATGATCTGGAGGTATGAGTTCATAATCCCACCACAGCAGCTGAGGAAACTTAAAACTCAAGTTAATTGAATGAATTTGCAATGAGAAGCTGGTCTCAGCAATGGTGGCCACGAAACAGCTGTATTCCTATAAAAGCCCATCTCATTCACCAATGCCCCTTATAGAAGGAAATCTGCCACCCGTATCTGGTCTGGCCAAACCCAAAGCAATGTCGTTGACTCCGTCCTCTGAGGTGCAAGACACACAGGCCCAGGTTTCCGTCCCCAGCTCTGTGAACCCAACTTTTATAAAAGGGTTGAGGGGAGGGGCGGGATGGTTGCAGGCTGAAATAGGAGTCAGGCGGTCACCCCGAAATGAGCGCAGAGCTGGCCGGGTACGGAGGTGAGCTTGGGCGGAAGGCCTGCCTCTGTACACCAGCACTGCGCTTAAATAAATAAAAGAAAAGATTCAAACAAAAGCAGCCCTCCAACCCTCAACCCGCACCCCCTTCACCTCCCCACATACTCCTTAAACTACATCCATGCCAACCTATGCCAACCCATGCCCCCCACCCACTACCCTTTGCCCTTACCCCCTCTATGCCAACTTGCCTAATATCCTTGCACACTTCCTTGATAGCTTTGACACTTACTTGACAGGTTTGACACTTCTGTGACAGTTCCTTGACAGCTGGACAATTCTTTGACAGCTTGACTGTTCCAATGAGTTTGTCTGCAAAAAAGTGCATAATGATGTTTAATTTTAACAATCCCAAAGGATGCTTTACCTCTCCCAAAGTGCCCCAGAACCCTATCAAAAAGGGCACCTTACCATTCCAAAAGGGCACCCTAGCTATCCAAATGAATCCACCAAGTGCAGACCTCCTCTTACCTGTTTTAATCTGCACACTCAGGGTTTTCACACTCCTGGCCTTCCAAAATCCCACTTCAGTGGAGGCAGCTGGCAAGGGCAAAAAAAGCAAGGGAATAGTCAAGGGTTAGGGTTAGGGAGAGGGGTTCAGGAAGTGAGAGACCTTGGAGTGCATGTCCACAGGTCCTTGAAGGTGGTAGGACAGGTGGATAAAGTGGTAAAGAAAGCATATGGAATGCTTTCCTTTATTGGTTGAGGTATTGAATGCAAAAGCAGGGATGTAATGCTGGAACTATATAAAATGTTGGCTAGGCCACAGCTGGAATTTTGTGTATAGTTTTAGCCACCACATTACAGGAAGGACATAATTGTTCTGCGGAGAGTCCAGAGGAGATATACAAGAATATTTCCAGGGCTTGAAAATTGCGGCTATGAAGAACGATTGGATAGGCTAGGGTTGTTTTCCCTTAGAACAGATGAGGATGAGGGGTGACCTAATTGAGGTGCACAAAATTATGGGGGGGCCTAGTTAGAGTAGACAGGAAAGACTTGTTTTCCCTAGCTAAGGGGTCAATTAACAGGGGTCATAGATTTAAGGTGATTGGTAGAAGGATTAGAGGGGACATGAGGAAAAACATTTACGGCCTAAATTGGTGGTTGAGGCTGAAATGCTCAACTCATTTTAAAGGCACCTGGATCGGCACCTGAAGTGCTGGAACCTGCAAGGCCACGGACCAGGTGCTGGAAGTAAAACTGAGCAGCTAGCTTCTTTGTTCTCCTTTTATGGCCGGTGCAGACGCAATGGGCTGAATGGCCTCTTTCTGTGCCGTACGTTTTCTACGGTTCAACTTAAAGGGCCAACTGCCTCCGCGGATCACACGAGCGTGAAGCCCGGCCCGACTCCGGTCCCTCCCCGGCGGAGATGGGAAGTGTCGGGTTCGGTGGTGGGGGGGGGGGTGCGGTGCTGGGCTTAAGAGTCTTCGGCCGTTTCCAGGGGTTTTTCGCCACGATGGGGAGCCTCTCTGGGCCTCAGTTCTGGGCCTCGGTGGGAGTGCCTACAGCCCACGGAGCAGCGGTTGAAGAAAGGCAGCTCAGCATCACCTTCTCCGGGGGCAAGAAATGCCAGTGGGTACCCGCAGCCTGCGAATGGAGTGAAAACGCAGACACGATGGGCCCAATAGCCTCCCCCCCCAAGCGAGCGATTTTATGATGCTCTACGAAAAGTAATTCACTGTTCAAAGCCTGTCGAGACACATCAGCAAGCACGGCACAGAGAACCTGCGATTGTTATCCTTACAGCAGAGAAGATTAAGGGGTAGATTTGAAAGAGCTGTTCAAAATTATGAACGCTAAAGTAAATAAAGAGAAACTGGCAGGATGATTTGTAACCAGGGGCTCAGCGAAAGAACCAGAAACGAAGAGAATGTTTTGTTGTTTTTCTCTTTGCGCAGTGAGTTTTTATGATCTGGAACGCACTGTCTGAAACCAGTGATGGGAGCAGGTTCAATGGTGACTTTCAAAAGGGAATCGGATACATAATCGAAAAGGGAAAATGCGTGGGGCTGTAGGAAAAGGGCAGGGGGAGTATGACCAATTGGATTGCTCCTTCGAAGAAATAGCACGGGAAAAAATGGGCTGAATGGCCTCCTTCTGTGCTGTATGATTCTATGTTTCCAAACGTATGTAATAGAACATCAAACCTGAATTACTGCAGTCGCTTGGAAAACCCTTGGTTTTCCAACTTCATTTAACTGGGATGTTTGACACATTGGAATTGATAGACAACCATGCAAAGGCTGAACCCATCTTGTGTCTTTCAATTCATCTGTCAGTTTAATTAGTGATTGACTCTGAAATTACTCGATGAGTGGGATAAGGTACAAGCTCTGAATCACACTCTTAAATCTGGTCCCCCACCCACAGTGGTCACGAATGTGCTTTAGTCGCACATCACCAATCAATTGCTGCACAGATTTAACAACGAAAGTCCCTTAGTCACATGGCATCACTAAACACCCAGTCAGCATTGGAACACATCCCTCGCCAACGCACCTCCCCCTCCCCCGCCAGAGTCGCACCTCCTTCATTTCTCTCTGGCCAGTCTCAATGGTCGAAAAGAAAAATAGTTACCCACACATCAGTCACCATCCAGTAATCAAAATGAAATCCTATTAGTTACTCAGAGATAAACAGAAAGGAGAAATTCTATGCAATGCAATGCAAGATTCAATCTTCTGAAAAGCAGCCTCCTTCTGTGCTGTAACCATTCTGTTCCTCATTTATTCTTTAATGGGGTGCAGGCAAACCCAGCATTTGATGTCCATCTCTAATTGCCCTTGGAGTTAAGGGTCAACCACATTGCTATAGGTCTAGAGTCACATGTGGGCCAGGTAAGGTTGGCAAATTTCCTTCCCTAGAGGGCATTAGTGATCCAGATGCACTTTTACAACGATCGATGATGGTTGGCATAGTCACCATTACTGAGACTAGCTTTATATTGCTGCCCTGGTGGGATTTGAACCCACGATCCCAGAGTATTAGCCTGGGCCTCAGGATCACTAGTCCAGTGGTGTTATGCCATCATCTCCCTCCACCATTCAAGGTTCTAGAAAAGAATATCTCCCAGGCACCCTCCCAGTGTTCAATTTGAATATTGGCTTCAGTAACTTGAGTACCCTCACTGTCAAATCTGTTTATAATTTCACACTTAACCTCCAGTGTTACCCTCTATTCCATCCCCTCCCCATTTCCCCTGGCCTTCCAGGTATCTTTTGTACTTCCAATTTGTTAATTCTTCAGCCTATCACTTACAACAGAAAACATGGGAGGTGCTTACAACAAAAACACAGGGCAGGTGACCAAAAGCTTGATAGAAGAGGTAGACTTTAGGAGCATCTTCAAAGAGGAGAGAGAGGTAAAGAGGCCGAACGGTTTAGGGAGGGAGGGAATTCCAGAGCTTAGGGCTTTTATTACTGGACTGAGACAATCCGATAACTCATCTTACTCATGACCAATCTCTGTGTTTGTCTAAGAAAAATAATTTCTGGTAACTGTGTAAGCTCTAGAAGGCATTCTGTAGTCAAAAGAGTTAATCTGCGCTGTTTCATTTCAGTAATGTGTGCCAGTGGCAAAACACTTGCTGTGTGTCTGTGCATGTGTGAGATTGTGTGTGTGAGATTGTGTGTGTGTTTGAGTGCGTGTGTGAGATTGTGTGTGTGAGTGTGTGTGTTTGTGTGAGAGTGTGTGTGTGAGAGTGTGCGTGTGTTTGAGTGTGTGTGTGAGATTGTCTGTGTGAGTGTGTGTGTTTGTGTGAGAGTGTGTGATTGTGTGTGTGAGTGTGTGTGACAGTGTGTGTATGTGTGTGAGTGTGTGAGTTTGTGTGTATGTGTGAGTTTGTGTGTGTGTGTTTGTGTGTGTGTGTGACTTTGTGTGTGTGTGTGTGTGTTTGTGTGTGAGTGTGTGTGTGTGACTTTGTGTGTGTGTGAGAGTGTGCAGTCTGTGAGTGTTTGTGTGTGTGAGTTTGTGTGTGTGTGTGCATGTTTGTGTGTTTGTGTGTGAGTGTGTGTGTGTGAGAGTGTGTGTGTGTGTGTGTGTGTGAGAGTGTGTGTGTGTGTGTGTGAGTGTGTATGTTTGTGTGTGAGTGTGTGCGGTGTGTGAGTGAGTGTGTGTGTGTATGAGAGTGTGTTTGTGTGTGAGTGTGTGCGGTGTGTGTGTGAGTGAGTGTGTGTGTGTATGAGAGTGTGTTTGTGTGTGTGTGTGTGAGAGTGTGTGTGTGTGTGTGAGTGTGTGTGTGAGAGTGTGTATGTTTGTGTGTGAGTGAGTGTGTGTGTGTTTGTGTGTGTGTGTGTGTGTTTGTGTGTGTGTGTGTGTGTGTGTGAGAGTGTGTGTGTGTGTGTGAGAGAGTGTGTGTGTGTGTGTGTGTGTGTATGTTTGTGAGAGAGTGTGTGTGTGTGTGTGTATGAGAGTGTGTGTGTGTGTGTGTGTGTGTGAGTGTGTGTGTGTTTGTGTGTGTGTGTGTGTGTGTGAGTGTGTGTGTGTATGAGAGTGTGCGGTGTGTGTGTGTGTGTGTGTGTGTATGAGAGTGTGCGGTGTGTGTGTGTGTGTGTGAGTGTGTGTGTGTATGAGAGTGTGCGGTGTGTGTGTGAGTGTGTGTGTGTATGAGAGTGTGCGGTGTGTGTGTGTGTGTGTGTGTGTTTGCATGTGAGAGTGTGTTTGTGTGTGTATGAGAGTGTGCGGTGTGCGTGTGTGTGTGTGTGTGTGAGAGTGTGTGCGTGAGAGTGTGTGTGTGTGTTTGTGTGTGAGAGTGTGTGTGTGTTTGTGTGTGTGTGTGTGTGTTTGTGTGTGAGTGTGTGTGTGTGTGTATGAGAGTGTGCGTGTGAGAGTGTGTGTGTGTATGAGAGTGTGTTTGTGTGTGTGTGAGAGTGTGCGGTGTGTGAGAGTGTGCTTTAATTGCAGTTCGCTGCTGATGCGATTGGTTTACTTTGAACACTTTTCCTTTTTGTAAAACTGATTACACATTAGCAACTCAAGAAATTGATCTTGCGTAGCCTTACCCATTTCAATTACTCCAAATTCCAATCAAAGCACTGGGGTATGGCAAAATAACACGCTACATGTTCAGGACTATACATTCCTCTTTTTTTTCTGGTCGCCTCTTACATTTCAGTTCTGAGTTGGATTCCATCTTAACGATAATCTTGACTGATCTCTCCACAGATGCTGACGGACGTGTTGAGTCTTTTCTGCATTTTTCTTTCCAGTTTCAGAATTCTTTATTGCAAGGGGGATGGGGTATAAAAGTAGGGAAGTAATGCTACGACTATACAGGGCATTGGTGAGACCTCACTTAGAGTACTGCACATGGTTTTGGTCTCATTCAGGGAGGGATACACTTCCACTGGATACAGTTCAGAGAAGGTTCACTAGGTTGATTTGTAGGATGAAGGGGTTGTCTTATGAGGAAAGCTGGAGAAGGTTGATCCTATATTCATTGGTGTTTAGAAGAATTATTGGAACGTATAAGATCCTGAGAGGACCTGACAGGGTAGAAGTTGAGAGGATGTTTCTCCTTGTGGGGGAATCTAGAACTAAGGGACACAGTTTCAAATTAAGGGGTCTCTCATTTAAGATGGAGTTGAGGGGGAATTGCTTCTCCCAGAGGGTCCTTAGTTTTTGGAATTCTCTTCCCCAGAGAGTCGTGGAGGCTGTGTCATTGAATATATTCAAGGCTGAGTTAGACAGATTTTTGATGGACAGGGGAGTCGAGGGTTATGGGGAACAGGCAGGAAAATGGACTTAAGGCCACAATCAGATCAGCCATGATCGTACTGAATGGTGGAGCAGGCTCGATAGGCCATGTGAGCTACTCCTGCTCCTATTTCCTATGTTCTTATGTTCTGCTTCTGCATTATTTTGCCCTTTTTACTCTGGTTTAGAATTCTTCAAAACTGAAAAAAAAAGAGAACTACAAGAATTTTGTTTTAATTTTGAAACCCATAATCCGTTTATTCAGGGGGGAATGCACAGCTGAACTCTTCCATCATTTGTTCCACTCCTGTGCATTTTAACAGGATGACTTTTAGTTATCCATTTGTAGAATGCAGAATCAAAAGGCTTAATTCTAACTGAGTGGATAAGCAGCAGATTAGTTCATGAATCATAATTAACTCCCTCAACCAGAGGAAAGTTTTTCCCAACTCACATTATCACGATACTTCATACTTTTAGAAAAGTGTTTAGCCACAATGCTCTGGCCATTTGATAATGGCCAGGCTTGATGGACCAGCAAGCCCACCAATTTCGAACGTTTAGAAAAAAGAGACATGTCGAAGTTTTTCATCTTGCACTCAACAGGACACTTTGCAAGAATATCAATGTAAGGGGAAAACAACAATTTATACTGTATGTGAAGAGAGTGCTGATTGGCTGGCAAGTGGACTCTGGCTTGGTTTAGATTTCAAACAATGCTTGGCAGTCAACTGTCAGTCACCATCATTGGTGCATTCTGCATGGCAACGCCTCGACCAATCAGAGTCCACTTGCCAAACAATCTGCAATCTTTTTCTCAGACAGTATAAATTGTTTTTTTCTCCTTATATTGGTATTCTTGCGAAGTTTTCGGTTGAGTGCAAGACGAAAAGCTTAGACCTGTCTCCTTTTTCAGCAATATTCAAGTTCTGTGCTGCAAAGTTTTGTATGTTGCCAAGCACCTTGCTCTAAAGAAACCCTGAGTTAAGGATCCACAATCTACCTGGCAATGCTGATGCCAATGAACAGCTGGCATTAGGGCAGCTGCTCAATCAAGTGTGCCACGGATGTCATCTAAGAGCAGTTTTGCCACATTGCTGGTGCAAATCATCAGCTGCAATGGTGAAGGCCACACAGCCAATCAGACCTCAGAATTTAACATAAAGGAAAGAGATTCTGTAAATAGTATTTCATTACAATTCTGTACCATCGTCATCCATTTGGCACCTTTCCAAACTGGAGCTTAGGCTGCCAGTGTTACAAGTTATAAACAAGCAAAATAACAAGAGGTTAAGTGACATTTGAAGGAGTATAATTGGAATGAGGAACAATATCAAATCAAACAACAGTAATAATGTCATTTTTTTCAGATCGTTATTGATAGGAAATTATGATCCTAGAGCTGTCTGTCCTGAAACTGATAGGTATGGGCTTAAAGAAGAAGGTTAGGTTAGAGTATAAATTCTCACAAGCCATTGTCCCCATCACAACTTCCATTCTCTAGTGTTACGATCCCAGCTGGTGTTACGATCCCAGCTGGTGTTACGATCCCAGCTGGTGTTACGATCCCAGCTGGTGTTACGATCCCAGCTGGTGTTACGATCTCAGCTGGGGTTACGATCCCAGCTGGTGTTACGATCCCAGCTGGTGTTACGATCCCAGCTGGCGTTACAATCCCAGCTGGTGTTACTACTGAACAAGTCAGATCCCAGAAGGGAACCTGGCTTGATAGATCCTAACTTTCTTTTAACCCTTGGAGGGAAGTTACTGAACAAGTTCACAGGAGTCTGCTGGTGAACTTTTAACATGGGGAATAAAACATTTATTAAACAAGAAAAGTGAGACCAGACAAAAAGCTTGGAAAGATCTCAATATAAGCCCAAGAAGATGATTCAAATATTCACTTTTGCTTCACCCCTGCTATATCTTGCAGACACACACAAATTTGGAAAGACAAAACAATTTACCATATCGATCTTATGCTCTAATATTCAGGGTGAGTATGCGGTACATACTGGCGAGCTGTGATCAGCCACACCACACTCCAACGTTAAATGACAGATGCAACTAAAGCAGATTCAATGCATTTTTCCACAGCTCATTCAGACATTTGTCACACTGTGGGACAACTGGTCTCACTGAAACTCTGACTTTCTCACGAGGGTTTCCAATCTCCACATTTGAAAAACTTACCTTGGAATTCTCTTCAAACATCGCTCCCACTCGGATGGCTTCAATAAGGATCCACCTCCAGGGTTTCAATCTCGCCTTCTGGGATTCCTTTTCCCTGGATCTCTGAACGCACTCAAGTTCACCTTTCAAGCTCGCTTTCAGACCTTGGGCTATGCCACGCAGAACACCTCTGCTCCAAAAGGGTACCTCTGCCCTTACAGCCCGCAGCATGGAATCACCAGCCTTTGGCTGCCTTCTCAGATCTTCAGGGTGTCCCTCAAGCCCACTTTGCTTCAAGTCCCAACTTCTCCAATCCACCTTCATAACTGAAGTGCCTCATCCTTGGAACCATTCTCGTAAGCCTCTTCTGCTCTCTCTCCAAAGCGTTCACATCCTTCCTATAGTGTGGCGCCCAGAACTGTACACAATACTCCAGCTAAGGTCTAACCAGTGTCCTGTATAAGTTCACCATAACCTCCCTGCTCTTGTACTCTATGCCTCTATTAATGAAGCCTAGAATACAGTATGCTTTAGAAACAGATCTCTCTACCTGTCCTGCCACCTTTAGTGATTGGATTAATGTTAATTTAATGCTGTGATTACAGTGGGGGAGAGGGATGAGCAGCATTCACAGGAGTGCATAGGATATACAGCACAGAAACAGATCATTCGGCCTAACCAGCCCATGCTGGTGCTTAACTCCACCTAAGCTTCCTCCAATCTTTCTCATTTAAATCTAGACTGTAACCCTCTAATCCCTTCTCCTCATATGTTTGTCCAGTTTCCCCTTAAATCCATCTATATTATTTGTGGTAGCTGTGGTCCCTGTGGTAGCGAGTTCCACTTTCTTTAGGTAAAGAAGTTTCTTCTGAATTCCCTATTGGATTTCTTAGTGACTATCTGATATTAATGGCCTCTAGTTATGCTCTTCCCCACAAGAGGAAATGTTCTCTCTGTATCCACTCTATCAAAACCTTTCATGATTTTAAAGACCTCTATTAGGTCACCCCCTCAAGGTTCTCTTTTCAAGAGAGGAGACCCAGCCTATCAATCCTTTCCAGATGTGTATAACCTGCTGTGAAGGATGGAGGCACCTGCCTTAGAAGAGTGGGATGTAGAAAGCATCAAGACAAAGTAAGCAACACAAAGGGCCTAAGGAAACAAAAGATAATGTGAACACCATGATCAAGTCCCCATAGATAGAATGCTAGAAGCATTCTGATCGAGATCATTGAAATAGAGGCATTAACAGCATTAGGAGGTAATATAAAAACATGTTTTTAAAATGATGAAAGCGTATGATAAAGCAGGCATGGGGGAGGAGTTTCCATGTGGGAAAATTTCCACAAAATTCGTAGCCATAGGAATAAGATAGTTACCAATAAATCCAGCTGGAAGTTCAGTAGAAACGTCTTTACCCAGAGGGTGGTTAGAATGTAGAACTCGCGACCACATACAGTAGTTGAGGTGAATAGTATAGATACATTTAAGGGAAAGCTGGGTGAGCACATGAGGGAGAAAGGTGTAATAAACTTGGAATGCAGGACTAGTTTCTTGTAAAAAAACAGTAAACTTTATTTACAGATGAGGCTACACGCTTGTTCCCAGACCAAGGCTAAAAAAAGCCCCGCCCCTAAGATTCCCCGCGCTTAGGGCTGATTCGTTTATACAGTCACATGATCCCCATAACAATAAGAAATGTTTAACGTACAATCGTTACATTCCTCCTCCTTTAATTTTGTTTTACCCTCATATTTACAAAAATATCTTAACGTATATTATATAAAACTATTATAAATATTATAACCATGACATATTTAGTCTTTGAGGAGCTTTTTGGATTAGGGTAGAGCGACGCAACTCTACAACTGATGGTTCTTCCATTGGATCGACTTGCACAGGGACTGCAGCACCAGGGACATCCTTAGACAATGGCAGTTCAGGATTATTTACTTCAGCAGAGACATCCGGTGTGTCTAATATTTGTCGATCTGACACCTCAGATTAACTGGTTGTTGGAGTGTGTCTCAATTTGTGAGATGATCCATGTGCTTCCTAACAATCCTGTTTTCCACTTCCACTTGATAAGATAAAGGCCCTAGTTTCAGAGACAATTGTACCAGGGACCCATCTCGGCCCAGTTGCAAAGTTTCATACAAAAACTGTCTCTCGCACCGTAACCTGCTCAACCTTTACTGTGAACATCATGATTGGCTTTCTGACTACCCTGGTTTCTCTCCGCCTCCCCCTCTAAATTATGGAATACTAGACTCAATCTTGTATGAAGTTGGTGCTTAATGAACAATTCTGAAGGAGTTAAACCAGTGGTCACGTGAGGAGTTGAGCAATAGCTGAACAGGAATCTTGAACTTGGTGTTTCCAATGTTCCCTCTGTTAGTTTCTTCATGCCGGTTTTAAAGGTATGTACTGCTCTTTCCACTAGCTGATTGGACGAGGGATGATACGGTGCTGTTCTGACTTGTTTAATCCCATTTAAGTTCATGAATCTTTGGAATTCAGTGCTAGTGAAAGCTGTACCATTATCTGACACAGTAATTTCAAGTAAACCATGAACACTGAAACAAAAACAGAATTACCTGGAAAAACTCAGCAGGTCTGGCAGCATTGGCGGAGAAGAAATCAGTTAACGTTTCGAAACTCTGGTTCAGTTTTTCAATGGTTGCAGATAAAGTAGGTGATCTCACTTCAAACACATCCGTCTACTTTGAATGTGTGTTGATGATCACTAGGAACGTGGTACCTAGAAACGGACCTACGTAGTCTATATGTAGTCTAACCAGGGTTGACCAGGCCACTCCCATAGATGCAGTGGAGCTGAAATGGGCAACTTCTGCTGTTGCTGGCACTGGAGTGTTTCACCATTTTTTCTATATCGCTGTCTTTACCTGGCCACCAGGTATAACTTCGTGTGAGCATCTTCATTTTCCAAATACCAGGACGCGCCCTATAAAGTTCTTCCAATAATGGTTCTCTTCCTTGCACAGGGATAACGACTCTTGCTCCCCATAACAAGATACCATCTTGACAACTCAGTTCAGGTCTATGTACAAAAGAATGGTTTTAGTTCTTCAGGGACTTGTGCATTTGACCACCCTTGTATTACCTGTTCACGGACTCTCGCTAAAACTGGATCCCGATTTGTCCAATTCTTTATCTGTCCTGTGCAGACTGTTGAGCAGTCCAGGAAATTCAATGCAAGTGCTACATCTTGAGGTATTGGAACATGTGTAATACTATCGGGCAAAGGAAGGTATCTGCATTTGCTATATGCACACCTGGACAGTACACAAAAGTGTACTCATATGACAACAAAATTAAAGCCCATCTTTGAATTCTAGCATAGGTTTTGGTGGGATTGCCTTATCTTCACTGAACAGTCCTAACTGTGCTTTGTGATCTGACACTGTGGTGGTGTCGACCATGCAAATATTGATGCAACTTTCTTACTCCAAATGTGATAGATAAGCCTCTTTTTCAATTTGTGAGTTACCTTTCTCAGCTGCAGAAAGGGTTCTGGATGCATATCCTATTGGTCCTTCAGATCCATCCCCCATCTTGTGTGACAATACTGTTCCCGCTCTGCATCCCAAGTGAATATCAGTTCCTTAGACGGGTCATAGTGCACGAGCAGACATGACAAGTGTAAAAGCTTCTTGGCTCTTGTGAAAGCTTCCTCTTGCTGTGCCTTCCAGGACCATCTGTGGTTCTTCTTCAATAATAAGTTTAAAGGGGCCAACACTGTAGATAAATTAGGCAAAAATCGACCATAATAGTTTACCATGCCCAAAAAGGACTTGAGCTCTGTGACATTGGTAGGAGAGGATGCCTCCTTGATTGCCCTGACTCTCTCCTCTGATGGATGCAACCCTTGGGCATCCACTCAATGACCCAGAAATGTATCTCCCTTTGCTTGGAAGGTGCACTTTTCCTTTTTTAAACGAACATCAGCCTCTAACAATCTCTTCAGAACCTCTTCCAGGTTTGCCACATGTTCTGCTTCTTCATTAGGATGCCGTCTGGGTACACTATAACTCAGGGAAGTCCTTGTAGTAAGCTCTCCATGGTTCTTTGGAGAATCGCACAGGCAGATGACACAGCGGAGGGTGGGCGTGTATACTGGTACAGGCCCTTGTGTGTGTTTATGGTGACTTAACTTCTTGAGGCGTTGTCCAGCTCGAGCTGTTGATACAGCTCATGTCCAGTTTAGAATAGGATCTTCTTCCTGCGAAGTTAGCACACAGATCTTCAATCTTTAGGATTGGGTATTTGTCTAATTTCACAGCCTTGTTTACGGTTAATTTATAATCCCCACAGATGCGAGTGGTTTGGTGCAGTTTTAGCACAGGGTCTATGGGTGCTGCCCAATCTGAAAATTGGGCAGGCTGTATTATTCCCAACTTCTCCAAACGACAGAATTCCGCACCTACTTTTTCTTTTAGAGCGTAAGGCACAGGTCTTGCCTTAAAAGAAACTGGAGTGTTGCTTCAGGGTCCATGTATGTTTTAGCTTGGTGGCCTTTTATTTTCCCCAACTCATCTCGGAATACTCTGTCATGCTCTTCAGCAACTCGGGAATTCCTCCTGTCCTGAGCTGAAACATTTCTGACCAGTTTAGTTTGATATCCTTCAGCTAATCACTGCCCACAAGGCTAGGTCCTTCTCCTGTTACCACAATTACTGGCAGCTGAGCTGTCTGTTTGTCTGTATGATACAGGTACAGAGGTGATGCCTTTCACCTGTATGGCTTCTCCCGTATAGGTTTTTAACTGAGCAGCGGTTTTCTCCAAACTCAATGGCTGGGTACCTTCTCTGAGGTATTTGTAGATGTGTTCTCCCAGCACTGTGGTCGATGCTCCTGTGTCTGCCTCCATGAGCAGAAGCTTTCCATTTACTTGAAGTGTAACCGTGATTGGTTCAGTTTTCCTGGCCTTCAGATTGTGTAGAGAATAAACGTCAGCCTCAGTAACTCCTGACTCATCTGTATTGTGCACTTCACTTAACTTGACTCACTGTCTGAATGGCTGTCTTGATCTAGTCCTGCACTGTTTAACAACCTGCCCTTTTCCGTGGCAGTACTGGCTTTCTGCCTCTTTAAATCTACAGACTTCGGGTGCATGATTTCCCCCACGTTGGTAACACTTTAACTTCTGGGTTACTGATGAGCTGCTTCCAGTATTTCTTTTTATTTTTCTAGCGCTAGGGAGCGTGTCCCGCTTTGCGGTAGCCTCCCTGATCTTCGTGCTATGCCCAGTAGCAGGTTCACACCGTAACTGCAGAGTGACTCCATGTTGCACACTCTGCAGAGCCTGCGAGTCCCTCTCAGCGCTCTCCACCGCTAGCGCTATCTCCATGGCGCCGTTCAGGCCTTTCGCAACTTCTGTAATCAAACGGCGATGAGTGTCATCGTCGGTTATGCCGCAAACCAAACCGATCCCGCAACCTGTCGTTTAAAGTATCACCGAAGTCACAGTGTTCCGTTAACTGGTTTAACTTGGCGATGTACATTACGATCGACTCACCCTTACTCGAGAGTTAAACTTGAATTTTTGCATGATCATCGATGGTTTAGGCTGAAAATGTCCCTTCACGAGGTCCACGAGCTATTGAAGGGTCTGGAATTTGGCGTGCTCGGAGCCATTGAGCTATAGATTAGGTTATAGATTTTGCTCCTGCAGACACTTGGGAGAATTGCCCTCTGTTTCTCCTCTGCCGTTATTTCATTAGCTACAAAGTAGAAGCCTAATCGCTCAATGTATTGACTCCTGTCCTTAACCGATGAGTCGTATGGGTCAATTCTGCCAAATAGAAGCATCGCTGGTGAGTATACTTCTTTTCTTTCTTCCCTTAAAATATCGGAACACACACAGTCACGAGGCAAGGTGCTGCGTCGGTGCTATTTACCCTCGTCGCCAGTTGTAACAAACTTGGAATGCAGGACTTGTTTCTCGTAAGAAACAGCGAACTTTATTTACAGACTCCAGAGGGTACAAGCTTGTTCCCAGACCAAGGCTAAAAAGGTTCCGCCCCTAAGACTCCCCGTGCTTAGGGCTGATTCGTCTATACAGTCACGTGGCCCCCATAACAGTAAGTAATGGTTTAATTTACAATCATTGCAAAAGGAATGGAGGGTTATGCTGATAGGGTGAGATGATAGGATAGAGTGGACAGGATAAAATTGTTTCCCTTGATGGAGACTTCTAGAGCCAGGGGACATAGATTCAAGATAAATGGCAGAAGGTGTAGGGGGGACATGAGGAAGAACTTTTTTTACGCAGAGGGTAGTCTGGAATTCGCTGCCCAAGTTGGTGGTAGAGGCAGAAATTTTAAGCTCTTTTAAAAAGTACCTGGATCTGCACCTTAAGTGCTGTAAGCTGCAGGGCTATGGGCCGGGTGCAGGAAGGTGGGATTAGAAAGGGCACCTGGGTGTCCTCGGGCTGGCATGGACAAGATGGACTGAATGGCCTCCTTTTGTACTGTAACATTTCTATGGTTCTGTGAAGAGGATTGGGAAGAGAATGGTGCGGAGTATAAATGCCAGCATAGACCTGTTGGGATGATTTTTTTTTATTCTTTCATAGGATGTGGGTTTCGCCAGCTGGGCCAGTATTTATTGCCCATCCCAAATTGCCCTTGAGAAGGGGACAGTGTGCCACCTTCTTGAACCGCTGCAGTCCATGCAGTGTAGGTACACCCAGGATTTTGACCCAGCAACAGTGAAGGGACGGCGATATAGTTCCAAGTCAGGCTGGTGTGAGGCTTGGACGGTAGTAGGGCTGGAGGAGGTTACAGAGATAGGGGCAGGCAAGGCTATGGGGGGGATTTACACAGGCAATAATGTAACAGTGGGTGGCTTCAATCAACCCAGCGTAAACTATAAATGTGCTTGTCTTTGCCCCTAGGATGGGAAACCCAACTAAGGGTAGTTCAGTTCTCAATCAGGATAGAAGAAATGGAGATAATGCAGTCTCTAGCAGCCAGTGAGTATCTTCTGGCTGAATATCACATTGTCTGGAAGTGAGTATTAATGGAGTTGGGGGGCGGAGGGGGTCAGTGGGGGTGGTGAGGGGGAGGTGGGATGGACAAGTATGGCTTTAAAAATGCAAGTGTCAACTGTATGAAACAAATAACTCAGCCCAGAAACATTAGAGGAAAATGTCTCAATTGAGAAAAAAATGAAACACTTTAATTGGTATAAAATGAAGGATAAACACATACCTGTAAAAATAAGTGTAAACAGGATCATAGAAGTTTATGGAACAGAAGGAGGCCATTCAGTCCATTGTTTCTGTACTAGCGAGGAAAGAAATATCACCCTCATCCCACTCTTGGTCCATAGCTCTGTACATTACAGCACTTCCAGTGCATATCCAAGCACTTTTTAAATGCAATGAGGGTTTCTGTCTCTATAACCCTTTCGAGCAGGGAGTTCCAGACTCCCACCATCCTCTGGGTGAAAATATTTCTCTTCAACTCCCGTCTGATCCTTCCACCAATTACTTAAAATCTATATCCTCTGGTTATATTGACCTTTCTGCTTAGTAAACAGTTTCTTCCTGCCCACTCTGCCTAGGCTCCTCGTGATTTAATGCACCTCATCTCCCCTTAGCCACCTCGGTTCCAAAGAAAACAACTCCGGCCAATCTCAAATTTCCTCACAGCTAAAATCCTTCTGTCCTGGCAAGATTCTCGTAAATCTCCTCTGTCCCCTCTCCAGTGTGATCGCATTCTTCCTGCAGTGTGGTGGTAAATATTGTATGTGGTCTGTGGTCTGACTGGTATTTTATACATAACCTCCTTGCTCTCATGGTCTATATTGAGTCTAATAAAGGGAAGTATCCCATGTACCTTCGTAACCACCTCATCTATCCTGTCCTGTCTTATCTGTCCTACTACCTTCAGGAAATCTGTGGACATGCACTCCATCTATTCCTCTACATTCTCAGTACCTATCGTTTATTGTGCATTCTCTTGCCTTGTTTGTTCCAAACAAGCAGTCCCGAACGTGGGTGACTATTTTTTATTTGTTCCTTGGGTGTGGCCGCCATGATAACAAGGTAGAATTTACTGCCCACTCCTCGTTGCTCTGAAGTCATTAAGAGTCAACCGTATGTTGCAAAGGAAAGCGCTTGTGTTTAGGCTGCCGTGCAGTGTGCGATCGGAGACACATCTAATGCTGGCAGGTCCCTTTGGCTGAAGGGGTGTTGCTGAACCGTTTGGGCATTTTTTCACTTTTCCAACAATCCTTTTTTTTTCCCTCTGGTGCCAATGACCAGATTTGTCGAGTTGACTTTTTGACAAACCTTCCTTGGTGCAGTTATTAACTCCAGGCCTCTGGGTTACTCCGTCCAGTACCACAACCCTATTGCAGCAGGATCAAAGTAGAAATAAGAAGGGAAAGCAGACGAGCTGACAACAGCAGGGGAAATAAAACGAGAGGGAAGTGTCAGAATTTTCTAGAACAGACGGAGAGAGAAATTAGCAGTGCAAAAAAGACCCAAGAGATGAGCATGGTTGAAATAATAATGTATATCTCCCTCTTTCTATCCATCCTAATCATCCAATATCTTTCAGAATTATTCATCCTGAGGATAACGCTTTCTAATGAAATTTTTGTCGTTCACCAAGTAACTCATGGAAATCGAGTGCTTGATGAGGCAGTGGGACTTGAGACAAGCAAACTCCCCTAGTTCCGTTAGTTGGCAAATAGAATTGTTTTAGCTCCCAATGCATCCACTGTTTATGGCAACCCAACTTCAAAGATAGAAAACAGAAAATGTTTCCAGTCTAACAACAGGAGCGTTGCTAATACCTCGGAGCAGATGCTCCAATTTTTTTTTTATTTCAAATCGGCTGTTTCCAAATTTATATTTGCAAACAGGACATGATTGGCCTGATCTATTGAGGGGCATGTTATAGAGAATCTAAAAAGTGGGTTTCTGAATTTGTCGTACACCAATCCCAAATAAATTAGTGGCATTTATCAGGTTTCATTTCTGTATACAGATCATAGTATGAATGAGGAAGAGCATCTAAGCCAAATTGCTTATCAAATATGTTAGTGGATCAATGCATTATAGTGTGTCAGCCATGACTCAATTGGTAGCATTCTCACCTCAGGTCACATGGTTCTGTGTTCAAATCCCACTCCAGGGCTTGTGTACGATGATGAAGGATGACACTACAGTGCAGTACTGAGGGAGGTGCTGTCTTTCGGGTGAGATGTCAAACTAAGGCCGCTACCCCCCTAGTTGGGTGATGTAAAAGATCCCATGGCACTATTTCAAAGAAGAGCAGGGGAATTATCCCCAGCACCCTGGCCAATATTTATCCCTCAGTCGATGTGACTGAAACAGATTATCCGGTCATTATCGGGTTGCTGTTTGTGGGAGCTTGCTGTGTGCAAATTGGCTGCCACGTTTCCTACATTACAACAGTGAGTACGCTTTAAAAGTAATTCATTGGCTACTTTGGCCAGGAACCTCAACCCCCGCCATGGACAACTCTCCTGCCCGTCTTCAAATCGTGCTATGGGATCTTTTCGGAGACGAGGATACAGCTAGCTGAAGTCCATTTTCCAACAAGCTTATCTTATCTATCTGAAATTTCATATAAGGATTCCAAAAGTTGTTACAGCTCAGCCTGAGCATGTCTGTGCTTGATATCCACAATGCACATGTTGTAGAGCTGGCTGTTAACGTGAGCAGCTGCCCACTTGCCAAGCAAAGCATGTTGTACTGCCGTGCAGAGCTGTGGAAGCCATAGGCAGAGTGATCTGATTGTGCGTAACACACCCACTTGATTGGGCCCATTACGTGTGCCCATTCATTTAAAAATCCCTGACACCATCACCGCCCTCCCCTCCAATCAGCCAGCCCCCACCCTTCCCACCCCCCCCCCCCCCCCACCACCACCCCCACCCCCACCCACACCCCCACCCCCACCCACACCCCCACCCCCACCCACCAGTGGCTGGAATCCTGGTCAGCTTTTATTCTTCCCTGTGTTCCCATCCCAGCCCAGGTCAGTTAAGTAAGGAATTGAACGCTGGGAGTTTCCTAGTCTGAATGACTACACTCCACAACAGTGTGCTTGATAACTAAGGCGGGGGTGGGGGGAAACTCAATCCTTAGGGAAATAACAAATGAAAAAAAGTCAGGATTTTCCATTTTGAGCTTTTATTATTTCAGTGACAGATCTACAGATGCACAACTTCAATTGGAACTGTCCTGTCAGCGAAGGATTCTCCCAGTTTCTCCATCTCCGCCTCATCTGTTCAGATGAACGTTTCACAGCAGTGCTTCTGATACATCTTTCTATTTCCTCAACTGAGGATTCCACCCCACTGTGATTGACAGGGCCCTCAATCTTGTCCAACTCATTTCCCACACCTCTGCTCTCACCCAGAACTGGGATGGGGTTCCCCTTGCCCTCGCTTTCCACCCCACCAGCCTCCACATTCAAAGGATCGCCCTCCACCATTTCTGACACCTTCAACATGATGCCATCACCAAACACATCTTACCCTCCCCTGTCAGCACTCTGACGGGACTGTTCCCTATGTGACACCTTGGTCCACTCCTGAACCACCTCATTCCCCGTTCCCCCAGCACCTTCCCAATCGCAATCGCAGGTGGTGTAACAGCTGCCCCTTTACCTCCTCACCATCCAAGGCCCCAAACACTCCTCCCAGGTGAAGCAGTGATTTGCTTGTACTTCATTCAATTTAGCTTACTGTACTCGCTGCTCCCAATGTGGTCTGTTCTACTTTGGAGAGGCTAAACGCAGACTGGGTGACCGCTTTGTGGAACACCTCTACTCAGTCCGCAAGCATGACCCCGAGATTCTAGCTGCTTGCCATTTTAATTCCGCACCCCCTCCCCTTCTCTCACATACCCATTTCTGTCCTTGGACAACTGCAGGGCTCCAGCTCAACTCAAACTGGAGGAACAGCACCTCATCTTCTGATTAGGCATTTTACAGCCTTCAGGACTCAACACCGAGTTCAACAATTCCACACCATGAACTCAGTCCCTTATTTTGATTTGGTTTTCTTGTCATGTGCCGGTTTGAATCTTGTTTTTCATGTTGTTTTTTTGCTTTCAGACAGAGTTGTTTGTTATTCTGCCATTAACACACACTCTGAACCGATGCTTTGTTTCTTTGCTACAACCATTACCAGTCCTTGTCTCCTGCCCTCGACCCCTATCCCAGACGTTCTTCCTTCCCCTCAGCCCTATCAAGGCCACAAAATCCATCATATTTCTACCTTCATAAAAGCAAAAAATACCGCGGATGCTGGAAATCCAAAACAAAAACAAAAATACGCGGAAAAACTCAGCAGGTCTGGCAGCATCGGCGGAGAGGAACACAGTTAACGTTTCGAGTCCGAATGACCCTTCAACAGAACTAAGTGAAAATAGAAAAGAGGTGAAATATAAGCTGGTTTAAGGGGACAAGTAGAGCTGGATAGAGGGCCAGTGATAGGTGGAGATAACCAAAAAGATGTCACAGACAAAGGGACAATATTTCTACCTTCCTTCTGTTCTAAAGAGGTCAAATTCAATTCCAAACTCTTGTTTTCTCTCTCTCCACGGACACTGCCAGGCCGCCTGAGTATCTCCAGCACGTTTTGCTTTGATTTTGGATTCCCAGCATCGGCAATACTTTGCTTTTATTTAAACCTAAAAGATTACACTTGTTATGCAACATCTCATTAACCTCTCTTTTTTTCATTTCTTGCTTTTTGGAGGCTGCTTAATGTTCTCCATAGAGTTGGCAAATTGGTTGTAATAGTCAAAAGGCTGCTCTGGCTGTACCTGCGCGCACACACACACACACACAAAAAAAAAAATGATTGTTTAGCCATCCTGGCACAATGTCAGTATGACCCAGGTCGGCGCAATTAACTGGTCGTTTGCGTATTTTCTTCAGCTACAATGGGCTAATGAGCAGACACAGCCTGTCACAAGCTCGCTCTCCCACTCTGCCGCCTGCTTTTTCAAAGATAGATTTTCACATTTATTCACTCCAAATAAAAACCTTTTATTAATGGCATCCCCGCAGTCTGAATCAAACCTTAATATTAATCAGTTATCACATGCAGCTGCGCTTTTAACAATCACTTTAATTGACATGGTAATATGTGCACTTCACATCAAAATAAACTGCATCTTCCGGAGTGTATTTGCATAATGTATTGAAGTGGATCTTTTTGTTATTCAGATGCTAGGCTAGTGGAAAGGAGTGAGAAGCCCGGGGGTGGGGGGCAGTGGAGGGAATTGAATTACGCTTAAATTTTTGTCATTCCCCTACTCCAATTCCCTCGTCATCTGTGGCTCAGTTCATAGCACCCTCGCCTTTGAATCAGAAGGTTGTGGGTTCATGTCCCACTCCCGGAAAACCAAGAACTGTGAATGTACTCGAAAGAGTTACAATCTGTGACTGTTGATAACTCGAAAGAGTTACTCCAATTCCCTGGGCCCTCATTTTTGGTTCAGTGGTATCTCCTGCCCTTCCCTCGCTTGTCTAACAATACCAGAGTGACCAGCGCGGCCTGTTAATGCTGAGGTTCTCCCTGCACTTGATATTTTTTTTGCATTTATATAGTGCCTTTCATATAGCAGAAGGTCCCCCAAAGCGCTCTCGACAGAAGCGTTATAAAGCATAATACTAACACCCAAACCGCGCATGGAGATATTAGGACAGATGTCTGTCCTAAAGTTTGGTTAAAGAGGAGAGGGAGCGACCTGGCTGCTAATGGTACAGTGAAGAAAACCAGGAACCCACAAGAGGCTAGGATTGGGTGAGTGCAGGAGCTCTCTGGAGTTCTTAGGGCTGGAGGAGATTGACAGAGATTGGGGTGGGGAGGAGAGGAGAGGTGCACATTTAGGATTGGAACTTGCTGGATTTAGTCCGCGGCTTGTTTGGTTTCCTTTAGCATCTTTCCTCCCCTTGCTCGGGATTGTGCGCATCGCTTCTGGCAGAGTTCCTGAGGAGCTAATCTAACCGCTGGGTAACTGTCGGCAGCCTGTTCTGCTCTCTTGGCTACCATGGTGTTGGCTTTTGAGTTGGGGCAATTGGGATTGTAATCACCTAAGCACAGTCCCACCAACCCACATCTCCCCACTGATAGCCCGGCCCACCAAGCAACTCAGATGTTAAAATCGTTGAGGAAAAGCAAAATGCTAGGTGTTCGGCTCATGATTGAGGATTTCCATTTCTCGCTAAGTTAATCATGAACTTAATGGCATTGCAATACGCTGCTGAAACAACAAGGTGTCAGAGAAGCGTCGGTTTACTTTATTAACAATTCTTAATTCTGAACATCTGGCAGGTCAGGTTATAGGAAGAGCACAGGAATGCGACTAATTGAACCTCTCTTCCCAATGACTTGGCACAGGCACAATGGGCCGAATGGTCTCCTGCCTTGCTACGACTCTATGGTCTCCTCAACTTAATTTGCTCTCGTGAAAATAGCGCCAATTTCTCTAGTTTCTCATGAATAAAGCCTCTCCCGTCCTTTCTCGCTGGAAATATTTGAAATAAAATTGGGGACATAACGCAGAGTTATTTTCTTAAATAAGTGAAGATCTTGAACGATCACAAGGGAAACACTCAAACAACTGAGACAATACACAGCAGAGCTAGAGGGTCGATCCCCACTTTTCTCATAATTCAGACTTTCTTAATGTTAGGGGAAACCTGACAGATCAAACTGAGAGGGGGGATTTCATAGAGCCGCCCGCGATAAACAATGGCTCAGAAAGAAGAAAGCTGAGAAACTACCTCGAGTTCAATCCTATCACTAGGACAAGGGGAGTTCAAGTCAAAACCAACTAAAACCTAATTCAGAACTGAAGGAGGAGAGCTCTTACTCACAGGAAGTTAACCTCCCTGCTCTCCCCGACCTGTTGACAGCCTTTGACAGGACGAAAACAGAATTACCTGGAAAAACTCAGCAGGTCTGGCAGCATCGGTGGAGAAGAAATCAGTTAACGTTTCGAGTCCTCACGACCCTTCGGCAGAACTGAGTATAGTTAGGAGAGAGGTGAAATATAAGATGGTCTAAGGTGGGGGGGGCGGGGGGAGAGAGAAGTTGAGGGTGGGGTGATTGTGGAGATAAGCAAGCAGTGATAGGAGCAGATAATCAAAAGATGTCACAGACAAAAGGATCAAAGAGGTGTTGAAGGTGGTGATATTATCTAAGAAAAGTGCTAATTAAGAATGGAAGGCAGGATACTCAAGGTACAGCTCTAGTGGGGGTGGGGTGGAAAGACTAACAAAGTTTTAGTTTTAGATTTAAAAATAATGGAAATAGGTGGGAAAAGAAAAATCTATATAAATTATTGAAAAAAAGGGGGAGAAACGGGGTGGGGATGGGGGGAGGGGGAGTTTAAGATCTAAAGTTGTTGAATTCAATATTCAGCCCGGAAGGCTGTAAAGTGCCTAGTCGGAAGATGAGGTGCTGTTCCTCCAGTTTGCGTTGGGCTTCACTGGAACAATGCAGCAAGCCAAGGACAGACATGTGGGCAAGAGAGCAGGGTGGAGTGTTAAAATGGCAAGCGACAGGGAGGTTTGGGTCTTTCTTGCGGACAGACCGCAGGTGTTCTGCAAAGCGGTCGCCCAGTTTGCGTTTGGTCTCTCCAATGTAGAGGAGACCGCATTGGGAGCAACGAATGCAGTAGACTAAGTTAGGGGAAATGCAAGTGAAATGCTGCTTCACTTGAAAGGAGTGTTTGGGCCCTTGGACGGTGAGGAGAGAGGAAGTGAAGGGGCAGGTGTTGCATCTTCTGCGTGGGCATGGGGAGGTGCCATAGGTGGGGGTTGAGGAGTAGGGGGTGATGGAGGAGTGGACCAGGGTGTCCCGGAGGGAACGATCCCTATGGAATGCCGCCAGGGGGGGTGAAGGGAAGATGTGTTTGGTGGTGGCATCATGCTGGAGTTGGCGGAAATGGCGGAGGATGATCCTTTGAATGCAGAGGCTGGTGGGGTGATAAGTGAGGACAAGGGGGACCCTATCAGGTTCTGGGAAGGAGGAGAAGGCGTGAGGGCGGATGCGCGGGATATGGGCCGGACACGGTTGAGGGCCCTGTCAACGACCGTGGGTGGAAAACCTCGATTAAGGAAGAAGGAGGACATGTCAGAGGAGCTGTTTTTGAAGGTAGCGTCATCAGAACAGATGCGATGGAGGCGAAGGAACTGAGAGAATGGGATGGAGTCCTTACAGGAAGCGGGGTGTGAGGAGCTGTAGCCGAGGTAGCTGTGGGAGTCGGTAGGCTTGTAATGGATATTGGTGGACAGTCTAGCACTTTTCTTAGATAATATCACCACCTTCAACACCTCTTTGATCCTTTTGTCTGTGACATCTTTTGATTATCTGCTCCTATCACTGCTTGCTTATCCCCACAATCACCCCACCCTCAACTTCTCTCTCCCCCCGCCCCCCCCACCTTAGACCAGCTTATATTTCACCTCTCTCCTAACTATACTCAGTTCTGCCGAAGGGTCGTGAGGACTCGAAACGTTAACTGATTTCTTCTCCACCGATGCTGCCAGACCTGCTGAGTTTTTCCAGGTAATTCTGTTTTTGTTTTGGATTTCCAGCATCCGCAGTAGCTTTTAGCTTTTTGTTTTTATCTCTGCCTTTGACAGGGTCGGTTTCACCATCGTCCTAGGCCAATGTCTCTCCAGTGTCGTCCAACTCCGGACTGGGAGGCTCAGACTCTCGAGTCTGAAAAGTCTTTGTGGACTCTTGAACTTCTGAACTTGTGTTCTTATTTTGGGAAATAGTGCTGATTTCTGTCATTACCGTTAACCCCTCGAGGCCCATCATTTGTTTCTTAGCCTGCTCCATTACCACCACCTTTCCTTTTCCTCATCATCTCTTTGATCGTTTGAACGGTCCTGCCATCCAACTCATGGCAAACCCTCCACTTATGCTCTTCCCCCCCTCCCCCATACTCACTTAAAACCTGTTATATCTGTAATATTTTTCTGATGATGGGTCACTGACCTGAATTGTTAGGTCTCTCCACGGATGCTGCCTGACTTGCTGAGTATTTCCTGCATTTTCTATTTGTGTTGCATTAAAGGCAAAGTGGGCAAGACCCAACTGTGAATCTTGTAAAGTGCTTGATGTATTATTCTGTTATATGGTCTGTTCACAATAGTTTAACCTGAATGTGCTTGATGGATGATGAAATTCAAGAAGAGGTCAGACATTACCTTGATAGAAGAAACACTATTACTGTAGTACAAAATACACTCTGGTTTGGCTATCTTGCAATAGTTTTAGTTGCTAAATTTTCCAAATCGCATATTTACTGGCCAACTTTAAGTTAGGTTGTTATTCTCTTATGATGTTTTAATGCTACTCTGTGAAAACGCTGTTGGTTCACTCACCACAGACAAATTTGATAAACAATTAGCCTGACTCATTAGTGGGAAACTAATTTCACATCGTGTAAGCCACAAAAAAAAAGATGCATATACATTATAGCCGCTTCATCTATGCAATGGTTTGAAGGTGAGGGATGTTAATTCCGTGGGAGGGAACATTTTTTGTACCCATTTTCCATCAAGCACTCCCAACAGAAGGTACAGCACAGGTCTCACAGACTTTAGATAATGGGGGCTGTTCAACATATCTGAAATCCAGCCTAAGATGAGCAATTATTAAAGCATCAATGCAGCACTATTCCTCCCCAACACACCATCTTTATGGCCTCTGAGTTACATATCAAGTTGAATAGCTTAGTTGGCTAGATGGTTACAGCACTGTATTTCATTATCTCTGTAATGCCAAGTGCACAGGGCGTACATCCCAATAAATGGTTGATCCAATCAAATAGCGCATTCCTTCAGCTGTTCGTAATAGGCAGAATACAAACCAGACTGCACTTGCAAAACCCAAACCAAAACATCTACTTTTTAGATGTGATTCTGTGATTGGGCACAGCACTTGCTGGACAACCCTGAGTGTGCTAGTAGCTACACTAACAACTAATTTAAGATGAGTCAGTCAAACTCAATGTGGCTCATTTACGCTTGCTAGAAGCAAAATACATTCACATGCAGGGAACCGATCTGTGCAAACAAAAGGAATATGTTTAAGCTTTGCGCCTTTTTTGAATTACCCCGGGAGTTTGAGGAGCCTATATAGTTCCCCGTTGCTTTCTTCACGCCAACACCTCTGCCAATCAGAATAGGCTTGCCCAGCCAATCAGCACTCCTTTTCTCCTGTAGTATAAATTGTTGTACTTTTTTGAAATTTGCCATTCTTGCATTTGTCCTAATGAGTGCAAGACAAAAGGGCTTTGGCAACATGTCTCTCCTTTCAGCAATATTTTTGAGGTGTAGTCAGTTCAAATGTTTTGAACTGAAAGTGTCAGCTTTGGTTCAGTGGGTAGCATTGTCAGAAACTTATTGCTTCAAAGGGCTATAACCTGTACTGTATTGGAACCAGTTAGCAAATGCATTAATGAACAGCAACACAAAACCAGGGACACATCAAGAGCAATTCATTGCACGGGGTTAATAGCTGGGTTTGTGACTCATATGGCTCAAGAAAATACACGGCCTAAAACTTCAGCGCAGTACAGAGGGAAGGCTGCACTGTTGGAAGTGCTATCTTTCAGATAAGACGTTAAACCGAGGCTCCGTCTACCCAATCAGTTGGGCTCCAAGGATCCTGTGGCACTATTTGAAGATGAGCTGGGAGTTTTGCCCCAGAGGCCAGGCCAATATCGGTCCCTCAATGAATGCAAAAAGCGGGTGACCTTGTTACCTTGGACCTTGAAAAATCGGCTGTCACACATTCTACTTCTGACACTCTCTCAGTTCAGAGTGTTCTGCCTAGATTATGTTCTCAAATCGTGTGGCCAGGCTTTAACCCATAGCTTTCTGGCTCAGATGTGAGAGTGATACAACCGAGTCAAGCAAACATGGACACAATGGCATAACGTGCTCAGGCAAAACTCGACAGCCAACGAACGCTTTCGGGAAAATCAATTACTGGTTCAGGAATGAACACAAACACGGGATCAGGTCTCTGCTTAAGAGCTGCAAAACCCTGAAATTTCACTGATGTCCCACAGCAGCATCATGGCCCCATTGGAAATCTGTTCCAATGTTAAAGAATGACATCACCCCCGACTCCTCAACCCCCACCTATGGCACCTCCCCATGCCCACGCAGAAGATGCAACACCTGCCCCTTCACTTCCTCTCTCCTCACCGTCCAAGGGCCCAAACACTCCTTTCAAGTGAAGCAGCATTTCACTTGCATTTCCTCTAACTTAGTCTACTGCATTCGTTGCTCCCAATGCGGTCTCCTCTACATTGGAGAGACCAAACGCAAACTGGGCGACCGCTTTGCAGAACACCTGCGGTTTGTCCGCAAGAAAGACCCAAACCTCCCTGTCGCTTGCCATTTTAACACTCCTGCTCTCATGCCCACATGTCTGTCCTTGGCTTGCTGCATTGTTCCAGTGAAGCCCAACGCAAACTGGAGGGGCAGCACCTCATCTTCCGACTAGGCACTTTACAGCCTTCCGGGCTGAATATTGAATTCAACAATTTTAGATCTTAAACTCCCTCCCCCATCCCCACCCCCACCCCCATTTCCGTTTCTTCCCCCTCCCTTTTGTTTTTTCTAATAATTTATATAGATTTTTCTTTTCCCACCTATTTCCATTATTTTTAAATCTATAACTATAATACCGTCAGTCTTTCCACCCCACCCCCCACTAGAGCTGTACTTTGAGTGTCCTGCCATCCATCCTTAATTAGCACATTCTCTTAGATAATATCACCACCTTTAACACCTCTCTGTTCCTTTGTCTGTAACATCTTTTGATTATCTGCTCCTATCACTGCTTGCTTGTCCCTACAACCTCCTCCCCCACCCCCCGACCTTAAACCAGCTTATATTTCACCCCTCTCCTAACTTCACTCAGTTCTGCTGAAGGGTCATGAGGACTCGAAACGTCAACTCTTTTCTTCTCCGCCGATGCTGCCAGACCTGCTGAGTTTTTCCAGGTAATTCTGTTTTGGTTTTGGATTTCCAGCATCCGCAGTAGTTTTTTGTTTTTATTAAAGAATGACATGGTTATTTCTGACAAGCGTGTTTCCTGATGGGAGCACACTGGGTTCGAACACACAATGTTCCTCCTCACTTACTTAGCTATTTTTTTTCTCCTTTTTCAGTCTCCCACCCACTTCCTCCCCAAACCCCCCCGCCCCCAAAGTTCAGAATCAGGGAGGCGACCAGGCCATCATTTTTTTCACTCATTCATGGGATGTTGGCATCACTGGCAATATCGTGTGGTGAAACCTGAAGTTGCTCCCCTGGTGCTTTTTCTCTTTTTAATTCGCCTAGGGAGTTTTTCTTAAAATCATTTATGGGATGTGGGCATCACTGGCTGGGCCAGCATTTATTGCCCATCCCTAATTGCCCCTTGAGAAGGTGGTGGGTGAGCTGCCTTCTTGAACCGCTGTAGCTCATGTGGTGTGGGTGCACCCACAGTGCTGTTAGGGAAGGAGTTCCAGAATTTTGACCCAGCGACAGTGAAGGACCGGCCAATAGATTTCCAAGTCAGGATGGTGAGTGGCTTGAAGGGGGACTTCCAGGTGGTGGTGTTCCTGTCTATCTGGTGCCTTTGTCCTTCTAGATCGTAGAGGTCATGGGTTTGGAGTGTTTGCTCAGTACCTCTCTCTGCCTTCCAACTGCTTCCCTCAACTCCACAACCAGGGAATTCCCCTGATGAAAAATATACAGACATCAGGGGGGGAGGGGGACAATTAGGTATGGCTACAGTGCTCCCATGGTAGAACAGCCTAACAGCATTCCATATCTAGGCTCCTATCACTGCCTGTTTGAGTACTGGAGAACAGCCAGTTGCTCTGTAACTGTATTTGGGCATCTTCAGGGCAGGGAGAGAGAGAGGAGCTTTCGTACTGCCAATGTGAACAGATGGCCCACGCAAGCACTGGTTGAAGGAACCAGAGTTATAAATGGCCATTTTTCAGGAAAGTACAGGTTGCTTCCTGAAAACAGAAGGGAGACTCCTAGGCGGATAACACAAGAGTTCACTGAGTGAGGATTGGAGAAGAGACTTGGGTACCCCCCCCATTCAAAATTGGCGATGCAATGCCCTCTTTTTCTCGTCTGTTGTGGAATCAAAGTGATGATCTCTTACAATGAGGGGCTAGTTACTCCACATAGGTGGTCTCACGGCACAGTGGGTAGTGTCCCTGCCTCTGAGCCAGAAGCTCCAGGTTCATGTCCCACCCCAGGGCTTGGTGGCCAAGGGAGGCAGGTTCATAACGCGGCCAAACAGTTTGATTATCAATCCGGAAATCCTTCCAACGCACACAATTGGCAGGTGGTGGAGATTCCCTGGTCAGCCAGGTGATGGAAAGGAAATTTGAGTCTCTAACTATCCCTCGCTCCAGACCACTACACGTGTTTTAAAAAAAAGTGCATGTTGCCACAGCAACTCGGACTCCGAGATATCTGTAACAGACCACCACTCGTCCCACCGTTCACAGAGTGAAGTTGCAGGCTCCTTCCCCTCCCTCGTTAATCAGCCACCAAAGCGACTGCAATAGGTGGACAGGAGTGACCGATACTAGCCAATCTAGGTTGTTCACAAACACGCAATACCGATGATCCTCTCTCGCCTGCTCAGAGTCAGCAGGGCTGCAGGTAATTCAGGCTTGGTGGCCTTAGCTAGGGAGAGGTGGGAATCAGCAAAGGTTTCTGCCCTGGCTCTTAATCAGGGAACATTTGTCTGATAAGGGACAAGGCAGACAGTGATGCGCTGAATAGCCAGGCATATTATACAGATTGCCAGTGCCTGTGGAGTTGCTACTCAGCTACTGTCAGCTCCCTCAGGAAAGGGAAGTGAGAAACTACAGGGAAACAGAGGAGGTAGAATTTGATCCATCTGAGACCTCATGGTTTACCTATTTAGATACTTGTCCACTGATCATATTTGACAAATGGTGTTTCTTACTGCAGCAATTACAGATTTACAAATGGCACCTAGTAGTTTTAAATGAATGCCTAGTCAAACTGCAGAACTTCCAAGAGATCATCCATCTAACACTGCCCCTGGAAATCAGTCACTTAAGATGGCCATTAGAAATGAAAAATCAGGCAGGTTTTCAACTTTTAGGCTGCTAGCTCCATCTGCTGGTGCACGGCAGACATCGCAAGGAGGTTAACCAGAAGTAAAAAACAACATCCAATTTTAAACAGGCTGGAATGAATGATGACTTGTGGTGTTAACGTAGAAAATTAGCCCAAGACCTTTCACAAACGATCGTTAATCAAGACACCCCCGTTAACTTCTCGTGGTGAGAGAGAAGTGGTGTTCGTAACGTCTGAAGGCAAGTGCTCGGACACAAGGACAGAGGGAAAAAAAAAATGAAACCGAAAGGTAGGATTGAGAAAGATGGGAACGCGAGACGATTGTCTCCTGGGTCACGCCGCACCACGTCACCCTGGCTGCACTTCTCCTAAACATCAGGAAAACCATGGACCCAGGTTCGGGGCTAAGACGCAACACAAAAGAGCCACTGCTGGAAGTTCCACCAGTGTGAAATAATCATCAAAATGTACATTAAAATAATTTGACATTTACTAAGGCAAAAGAACCCATTGAAATAAAAACTCTCAACATACATTCATACACTTCCACCGTACCAGTTCAGTTTGCAAGCTGGCCTTGATGCTTCTCTCAACTCTAATGATAAAATGCCCATGGCTCCATCACCACTGCTCAAGTGCAGGCTGGGCAACGCTCCAGTGCTTTGGATAACTGCATTAAAACGCAATAGGACGAGGCCCCTTGCAAACGTTTAGCATCCCATTACTCTCGCTCCCAGCCCGAGGACATTGTCTGCCGTCGGGGGTGTGGTCCCACAGCCACTGTTGACTCTGGTGCTTTGCCCAGAATGTCTGCTCGGCCTCTGGGAATCTAAACAGCAAGTGCCAACAGTTGTGGACACTTTCACAGTGAGCCCATACACTTTTTCCAGCTTGGTTAACTGCCTAGGCGAATGTCCACGGGGCGGGGTAACTGTAAAAGCCTGACTGCAAATCCAGGAATTATAACTCTTTATACCCCACTCTCCAATTTCTCTTCACTTAAATAATTACTATTGAAGGCCACCAATGCCAACACCAACTAAAGACATGGGCAACGCATACAGACAATGCATGAAGGGGGTTTGGCCAAGAGTGAAAGACCCCAAGAGTCTGACGCTGGCATCCCAGAAGGCTGGGGAGGGGGGGCACGGGGGGTGCAGTGGTGTCATGGTATCATCTCCAGATAGTAATCCAGAGACCCAGGATAAAGCTCTAGGGGGGCCAGGGTTCGAATCCTGAATTTGAATTCAATAACAATCTGGAATTAAAAGTCTGATGATGATGATGACGACAAAACCATTGCTGATTGTTCTTAAAAATCCATCTGGTTCACTAATGTCCTTCAGGGAAGGGAATCTGCCGTCCTTACCTGGTCTGGCCCTACATGTGACTCCAAACCCCACAGCAAGGTAGTTGACTCTTAAGTGTCCTCTGAACAAGGGCAATTAGGAATGGGTAATTAATGCTGGCCCAGCCAGCGACACCCACACCCAATGAGCGAATAACAACTCAAGTCCACTTTCCCTTATGCTGCCCGTGCTAATGTAGGGTCGGGGGGTGATTAGATATGTGCTAGAAAGAGAGTGAATAAATCTAACGTCTACAAGTTTCCAATGGCAAGAATTTGAGAGGCCTTATCAAAACTATCAATGCTCAAAGATTAAACCTGAGTTTACAGCTCCAGCGTTATATTGCTTGCCCCCTCAGCTCTCTCTCTCCAGTTGTACACAGAGTCACTTTCTGCTCATGTTGTCTAACCCATAGGCCTTTCAGTGGAATGGTCAATGTAAACAGGAGCAGTGGCCAAATAGGATACAGCGTGTGTTTTTCTTTCCTCTTCCAAACCTCCACCCTCTTCTCAAGGTGAAAATTCACACAAGGGCACGATTCTGTACACTCGCTGGTACCTCACCAACTTGGTCACTTTTGCAATCTCAGTGAGTGGGAGGGATGGGGGGGAACATCGCAGCCAATCTTGACTCTGCACTCACCAAACATTTACCCCTTGCACTTTCCAGCCCTGGGTAGTGATTTTGCTCCTCAGTGACCCAGAGGCACTGAGGCCAACTGCACCCCGAATGCCAGCCTGGCAAAGACCAGCTAAGCTCCGCACACAGCAGAACTGCATATCACTGGACAGGCTGAATTTTTTTTTAAAACCAACAGCGATAGCAGAGGGGGATGCTTCAGTCTGCTTTTAGCCTGTGCCCTGCTAAAATCTACAGGGGGTTCAATAAACCTGGGTCAGCAAGTCACATACACTGAGGTGACAGTATCAGCCAGTAACATGGTAATGACCACGTTAAAAACATTGCTTCTACTTGGCCTGCCAAGCTCGCTCTTGCTACATTTTCCAATTTTCATGGCAACCCTTTGCTTCCTAATGACCCCACAGTAACCGAGCCACACAAAGCAGGAAGGTCCCACATTTCATTCCCTGCTCTGCGCTGAGCGTTAGTTAACCTCAGCCCAGGTGGTATAAAGGGCACGACAATTGGCCCCAGTGTCTGTGTGGGCATCAGGTGAGGAGAGACTGGCGCACAGGTGATGCCTCGTGCGCTTCAGTGGCCAACTAACAGCAAAGCCCAGGTATAAATAATAGCCGCATGGGCATGGAACTACACCCCAAAAAATGACTTCAAGGTAAAAATGATTATCTGGATGGGCCGATTCATTTGCTGCCATTGGTTTTTGTTCCTAAATAGTAAAACGTGCCTCTTTCTCTTGCCCGCCAGCCCACTGTTCACTTGGAGCTGGGCAGGTTGTCGTTCCGTAAAAAGGATTGTCTGGAGGTGGCCGCGACGGGCTCCTAAAGGCTGCTTTTCAACCTCTTGGAAAGCAGGTGAACTGGGGCTTGATTCAGGCCACGTTACTGACGGCCACTGCTGCAGAGCGGCCCAACGAGATAATTCACCGGAGCTCCAGGCAGAAGAACGCTCACCGGTGACAGCACTGTGCGCCACCAAACCCGCTGCATGCCATTCTGAGACCCACTGGTAATCAGGAGTTTAAAGACGATGCTATTTAATTGCAAGACACTTACAAGTTCAGCACCAAGTCCACCTTTGGCTTCATCAGGTCAGTTCAGAGTGCATTGCAATTTGTGACACACCCACCTCGGCACCAGGGATTGCACTGGCCCAAGATTCAAGTAAGCTCATTGCATTCGGCCCCCGCCCCCCTCCCCTCCCCCACTCCATTCTCCCCCCCTCATTTGAAAATATTTAATATAGAGAAAAAGCTGAAAATAATATAAAATTTCATTTTCCATATAGTCATAGTACTTGCACAGAATTTACACAGAGTCAAGGAGGGTTTGTGTGCACGTGCCTCAAGTATTACCACAGTCCAAGTCCAGTAGTGTCACATGGTTTGACACTCGGGGTGGCTTTTTAACTTGTGAAATTTGACACTGTCCATTTTCTCAAACTTCTTGCCACAGTATTCGCAGGTGAAGTTGTACTGTATCTCCGTGTCGTGTTTCTTCATGTGCCAGTTCAGCGACGCCCTCTGTCGACACTGATAGCCACAGATTTCACACCTTTAAACACCGTGGGTGGGTGGGTGGGGGGAGGGGAAAAAAAAAACCCTGATCAATATTGACCTCGTTCACACCAAGCACGGTTCAACATTCCAATTCTCAACTCCACACTTTGCCCACGTGATGAGGACTTAGCTCATCCACCCAAGAATCACCTCACCTCCCTCTCATCATTCCAGCAAGTCTCTAAACTGATTTTTAAGGGCATTTGCTACCACTGCTCTGTCTAGGAGTCCACTCCACGTGCTGATCACTCTATGCATGGAAGGGCTTCCTGATATCAGTCTTGTAGTGACAGATCATCTGGTCATCGTAACTTTGTGGGAGCTTGCTGTACACATTTTTAAAAATGGTCTTTCACAGGGTGTGGGCGTCACTGGCTGGGCCAGCATTTATTTGCCCATCCCTAATTACCCTTGAGAAGGTGGTGGTGGTGGGCCACCTGCTTGAACCGCTGCAGTCCATGTGGTGCAGGGACGCCCACGGTGCCATTAGGGAGGGAAAGGCTCAACATCTGCTACATTACAACAGTGGCTACACTTCAAAAGTAAGTTGTTGGCCAAAAAAGTGTTTTGGGATGTCCAGAGGTGGTCAAAGCTGCTATAGAAATGCAAGTCTTTCATCTTTGCAAGGCAGAGAAGGCTGGAAATTACTCAGCAGGTCTGGCAGCACACGGAGAGAGGGACAGAGTTAACATTTCAGGTCAATGACCTTACATCAGTTCATCACTGACCTGAAACATTTACTTTGCTTTTCTCTGCAGACCAGACTTGCTGAGTATTTCCAATTTTTTTTTTTATTCCAAATTTCCAGCATCCTATTTTGCTTCTTTTCACATTTTACTTTTCTTTTTATTTTAAGTCTTTTCTTTACGAGCTTGAATCTGTGCCCCTCCATTCTCAATGTAATCAATTTACTTTTCCCATGCCCCTTGTCCATCTTACATGGCAAGCAGATTTTCCTCAGACATCTCTTTTTCAGACTGAGAAGGCCAAATTTCCCCAGTGGTCAGCCTCTTCTTTAGAAGATGCTTAGTCCCTGAAATAAGTGGGAACTCGAGCTAACTTCGTCCTCTGTAGCCCAGAAGTGACTACAACCAGCTGTCACTCTCCTATTGCTGGCCTGGCCGGGAAGCAAATCTGAGCCATGATGGTTCATTGGCTTTACTATTAGCTCTGGGAGGTCACTAGCAATTCATTGATGATAGTGGGATTTTGATTATACCGAAATGGAAAGGCCAGTAAATATAAAGGGGGCGGAATTCAACTTCAGCGGAGCGCAAATAAAGGGAGATGGCAGATTGACCGCCTGTTATGCACCTTGCTCCCCCTTTTCTTTCACTTCATCCACTTCATGCCTAAGCCTTCCCACAGGGGTACCTGAACAGACTCGGGCTGATGTTGCTACCTTCCCCAGCTCAGGGGCAAGAACGTCAACTACAGGACTCCCAAGCGCGACCATCCAACTCGGCACCGACTGAGTCCGAACGAGGGGCTTTCTGGTTCACGTGGGATACCAAGTGCAGCGCATTTACCCACAGAGGGTGCGTCTGAGTGTCCTCGTCTCACTTAGTCCCTTATGGAAATTAATCTCTCTCTGCTAGTGGGCTGTACAATAGAAATCCTATCAAGCCTGAAAAGCATCACTGCCCTCTGCCTGCCTCCTTGAATTTATTCCTTCAGTGCCAGAAGCAGAAAGACATATGAGCTGGCATCTGTATAATCTTTCTTCCACCTGACTTTGAACTGTTTTTTTTATAATCGGCCAAAGGAAAGGAATAACAAGAAGAGTGGGAAAGGCAGGAGGCTGGCATGTTTTTCCTTTAATCCCACTTGCCTGCACAAGTTTAACTAACACAGCGTAAAGTATAAAGATGGTTGAATGGCAAGCAACTTCTTTAACTTACACTAAAGATTAGAGCAGGTTACAAGTGTGGCTTAGCAATTTGGAGCTTTTTTTAAACCCTCGCTCCTGGGTTTTTCTTTAATGATCAGAATGATTGCTCTGTCAGGTATCTTATTTGACACCGAAAACAGGGCTTCGTGGGCAGTTTTAATGCCAATCAAATCATGGGTGTAAAATGCACTGAACTTCAGGGAACTAAGGGCAGTGCACTGTACTATCCCCTCATGTCTGAGACCTGGTAGGATGAGCTTTCACTGCGAGGAAACAAAATTGCGAAGTATCCACCGAGGTCCGAGTGGGTACAATAACACTTGGCATCGAAAGGGTAATCTCAGCGGGGACGAAAGGTAGTTACAGAGTTGGCACATTGTTGGGCACTGTAGACAGAACTTTACCCTGCCTACGTCTGTGCTGTACACGGCTTGGAAGGGCTTGACACTGACACTTTGGGGCCAAAGAAAAAAATAGAACGAAAGCTCCTTTCCACGGTGACATCTTTTACCGCAAGTGAGCAAAATATATTAATAAATCTGAAATGCAATTAAGATGCTCAGCTTACTCGAAAGTTCAAAAACTTCCAAGTGAGGGGAACACAAGGCAAAACTACAAGCAAAATAGCTCAGCTGCTTTCCTTAAGAGAACTGCAATGCAACGAGAAACCTACTGGAGAGGTGTCTCCCCCGTGTGCATCCTTCGATGAACTTCAAGGTGGTTCTTCCTTTTGAATGACTTGCCACACGTCTCACAGATAAAATCTCGCACACCTAGGGGGGGGGGACAGAAAGCTAAAATTAAAACCAGCAATTTTGAGCTTATTTTTTAAGTTAAGACGGATTTAAAGCAACCTGCATGAAGTTATCTTCCAATAAACAAAGTCTCCTCTTTCATACCAAACATTTCATCACCACTCAATAATTTCTCAAAGACTTGGGACGCTCCTTCTGTATCTGGGAGCCCAGCACTTCTCTCACACTGCTGGACAGGATCCAAGAAAACCTTGTCTGATAAGTGAATTATCAACGTTCCCACATGCTCTTCCTGCTAAGTTGCACTTTCACAGTATTGAAATCAAGACTTACTTTAACTAATTCTCTCTCAGGACTCCAAACTTTGAAGCTCCTTACTGCTGCCCTCAGTCACACGGCCTAGTCCTTTAAAACCCAAGTGTAGGCAAGTCAATTTTTTTTTTTTAATTACCTGAGCGTGGTACTCGCCTGGTAGTTCCCCACTCTGCCACTTAGTGTCATAAAAACACAAGGCCTGAAAAAGCAGGAAACAAACACTGCCAGCGCTGCGTCAGGTAAGTACAAAGGAACACAAGAAATAGGAGTCAGCCATTCAACTCCTTGAGCCTCTTCCATCATTCATGGGTGATCTTCTACCTCAACTCCACTTGCCTGCCCAATCCATACATGCCTTGATTCCCTTAGTGCCCAGAATCCATCAATCTCAATTTTGAATTTATTCGACGACTGATGATCATTTGAGGTAAAAAAAAAAATTCCAAAGATTCACAATTCAGTGAAGGAATTTCTCACCTCAGTCCGAAATAGCCCTTGTCCCGAGACCGATGGATCCAACTGTCTACAGCCAAATTCCCAAATGGATATCATGAGATGGAGCCTTCCGCTCTGTGCCCTTTGAGCCCACCCAACCTCCTCCCTAAACAGCAACTCAGTCCTATTTGTGCTTATTTCTCATTTGCCATGAGTATTGTCTGAAGGGATCTGCAAGGTGCTGTCCTTACTTCTGCGCTTCATCATTGGGTAAATCTGAAATGAAACATCAAGTCTGCTGGCATCATTGAGTTATATGCAAGTTACAGGACTATAAATTTAAACTGTGTGGATGGTCCTGGATGTTATAGGATCTGTACCCCTGTGGCCCACGAGGAGGTAGACTGGTGCAGGGTCAATATGGTGCCACTAGATGTTACTGGCAGATGTTTTTTTTCCCCTAAATTTATTCTTAGTGACACTAAGGTGGCTGCATTTCACGCTCATGCCTATCTGACCCAATTGGATGCTGATCATCTCAGAGTGGCTTGGTAGCCCACCTTAGAGGGCATTAAATTAAAATTACGCATTGGTTAGGCAGGATAGGGATGGTCCCTCTACTGAAGGGTATTGAACGAGTTTTGCAACAGGTTTCTTTCACGGTCATTTCTCGCCAGTCCGAACACACAGGTTTATTAAATTCACTTTCATAAATTGTCACAGGATTTAAGGCCAGGACCACTGGACCGATGGTCTGGTATCATAACCATGGCATTTCCATATCTATACTCAGGTCATACTACCGAGCGCATTAAAGATCTTTATTGCCAGCCTGCCAACCCATTCAGTTGCTACTTGCACCTTGCCGAGTATCTATTCTTTGGGCACGAGCCCTGATGAGAAATGACCAGCTATTTTTGGCCTCTTTGAATCAAATTTTGGCAGAGATGAAGCAAGGCGCGTTCGTCACTGCTGAGATGCCAACATCTTTACTGCGCGATACCTGGGCAATTTTATTGCACTTTGGAGAAGCACATACACACAACATACTGTGTCAAAAGCAGTGGAATTGGCAACAAACGCTGCCTTGTGCCAAATGGCGTGTCCTGGGCTTTACAAAACGTAAACTCCTTTCACTGACACGACATCAGCATGCTTGCAATTTTCTTATCTCGGCCGCAAAAATCTAGCTTGTATCAGGGTAGGTGTTGAGTTTATAAAATGCCCTTGGGGCCAGATGTTTTCTAAAAGTATTAGAACTTCTCTGCAAAGTCTGTTAAAACTATAGTCTTAAAACTGGAGGCCTCTGTCTATTTCCATAAATCACAGGGTCCTGCCAGTAGCCCTCGTTATGCCCTGCAGTCCATTCTGCATGTATCAGCTCGGCTGAAGTTAAGTGAAGTAGTAGGTTTTAATGTTATTTATATTCACTGAAAACACTGCATTATATAATACTGCTACCGGAAGCAAGTTACAAAGCTGTCGGTCTAATTTCGTCACAGAGCTTTGTTGTTTATAAACCACAGTCTTGTCTCTGGCATAAATTGACCCCTGATGTAGTTTCAATCCCATAAGGTTACAGGCTTGCATCTTTCCCAGGGCACATTATTATTTTTTTTTTTGAAAACATGAGGGATTAATTACAATCAAAGGTGTCACTGAGTGTTACTGTAACTAACCTTATATGTTATTGAGAGCAGGGCGATGGGACGGTAGCTGTGTGGGCGGTCGAGTGGTTTCCTTGGCTGGGTAATGGCCACTATGTCGGATTGGTGCCAGCATGTTGGGAATGGCACACATTGAGCCTCCTGATCTCAGCAGGGAAAACACCTGCCTCCCTTTGGCACAGGACCTCAAAAAAAAAAACCAAGCTCTCGTCTGAAATCCCGTAGCCCCTAATGGAACGCACCTCAACATCCTACGAACTGACGACAGCCCCACCTCTCGATGGCGCACCTCCCGGGTGACTGCAAACATCACCAGCCACAACCTGGTGACTGACCCGAGCGCTGAAGCTCCAGGCTTCAATCCTCCACGGAAAATCTGGACGGCCCAGGACCGGTTGAGGGCGGGCGGACCGGTTGAGGGCGGGCGGACCGGTTGAGGGCGGGCGGACCGGTTGAGGGCGGGCGGACCGGTTGAGGGCGGGCGGACCGGTTGAGGGCGGGCGGACCGGTTGAGGGCGGGCGGACCGGTTGAGGGCGGGCGGACCGGTTGAGGGCGGGCGGACCGGTTGAGGGCGGGCGGACCGGTTGAGGGCGGGCGGACCGGTTGAGGGCGGGCGGACCGGTTGAGGGCGGGCGGACCGGTTGAGGGCGGGCGGACCGGTTGAGGGCGGGCGGACCGGTTGAGGGCGGGCGGACCGGTTGAGGGCGGGCGGACCGGTTGAGGGCGGGCGGACCGGTTGAGGGCGGGCGGACCGGTTGAGGGCGGGCGGACCGGTTGAGGGCGGGCGGACCGGTTGAGGGCGGGCGGACCGGTTGAGGGCGGGCGGACCGGTTGAGGGCGGGCCGGGGGAAGACGTGACCCCCCCCTGCTCCACCAGTGGAACACGAGGATCAGCTCAAACCGTGACGGTGGCCATCCAAGTCAGGACGCTCTGCCCACGTACTGAACTCCTGCCCCGAGGGATCCATTCCTGGCAGCATCATAACCGTTCACACTGCATCAGCTGAAGCCGCTGAATGGATTGTTAACCTCAACATCCAACTGCAACCAATTCCCCAACCATACAAATAAAAAAATTATACTGACATACAGCTATCCAAGATTTTGGTCTCCACAGGATGTACAGGTTTATACTTTCAAGCCTTGGGTACCATACATGAAGCTCAAATGCCTGCTCATATTAATGCGTGTATATTTTTATTTGCTTATATTAACAGATCATGGTGTTCTAATTAAAGTTTTATCACCAGGGCAACAGTTCCAAAAGTCATTACTCTCAAACCTCCATGGCCACAGAATTCAAACAGCACAAATCAGTCAGCAAGCAGGGGAAAAAGGACAGAGTTTTACTTGAGTTTTCACAGCGAGATTATTAGGGCTGCATTAGCCCTGAGGCCAATTGCTCAACACTTATGTGCAAGAGAAAACTGGAGCATTTAGAATCTTGTGTTGTCATGGCCTAATCACATTTCTAAATTTTCTAAAGGAGGTAAATAAACACGGGTAAAAATTCTCAAGTTCCAAAACTCGGAGCTTCCTCCTGATAACTGTGCCACGCCCTGTGTAAATTTCTCCGTGTGCTCTGTGAACTATTCAACATTTCTACCGATACTGCTCCTTATAATCTTCAATTCCATTTCCATGAATCTTTGGCTTCACCATAAAGCTCAACTCTTTTGTATTTACATACACCACCACCTACTTATATCAACATCAGCTACCCCGTTTATAATTTGAAGGACTAGGTCATGTCCCCAAGGAAAGCAATTTCAGTTCCATAGGGCTGCACCTACAAGAAAATATTAAGCGGTCCTTCAATTCATTCTCTCCAATAGAAAATGTATAATTTTCATGGACACAAACCCCAAACCTATTTCCCAGGGAAACCGATAGGACAGATAAGCTTCATCTAGATAATGCGTTCATGGTCTGAACCAATTTGGTCACTCTTCTCTAAACCCCTACCGATATCCATCTGAAGACAAAAAAAAACTGCACAATGGGTTACAAGGACCTAATTATCCAATTTAGATTTCTAATTAACATGTGGGAGATGCAGCCAAGGACTCAAATTACCTTCATGTGCAATAAACCAGCACTACATACAAAACAGCTCCTTATCAGTCACAAGAGGTTGCAGCTGGTGACTAGAGATCAAAGCTCACAAGAGCCTTTCATTGATGGTATCTGCATTATTCAAGACAAGTATAAGCTTAAAGAATATGTTTTCGTGGCTTCCAACCTATATGAGCAGGTTGCAATTTGGAAAAGCAACCTTCTCGTTAAAAGTGGTAACTAAAATCTCTCACATAATGGCTGTAGAGTTTTATCGCAAACCCACCTGAGTGAATGATCATGTGTCTCCGTAGATGATTGGATAAATAAAACCTCTTTCCACAGCCTGGATGAGAACAGACTTTCGTTTTCCCTTTTCTGTGCACAAGGTTGACGTGGTTCTGATCAGAAAGAAATGTTTTTTTAAAATTAAAAGGGGCAACATTTTCCTTTTAGACAAACAAGCAACACTTAAAAGTTATTAAATTTGACTCTCTAGTCTTTTTGTATGCCTTCCTTCTCCCCAGAAGTCAGGTGGTGACCATGGGTCTTTCATCACTCCATTTCAACACTCCACCCTGCTCTCATGCCCACATGTCCGTCCTTGGCTTGCTACATTGTTCCAGTGAAACTCAACGCAAACTGGAGGAACAGCACCTCATCTTCCAACTAGGCACTTTACAGCCTTCCGGACTGAATATTGAGTTCAACAATTTTAGATCATGAACTCTCTCCTCCATCCCCACTCCCTTTCCGATTCTCTCCCCCACACTTTTTTTTCCAATAATTTATTTGGATTTTTCTTTTCCCACCTACTTCCATTATTAAATCTATTTCTATCCATTGTTTTATCTCTACCTTTTAGCCTTTTTTGATTCCTTCCCCCCACCCCACCCCCACTAGGGCTATCTGTACCTTGCTTGTCCTGCTTTCTACCCTTAATTAGCACATTCCTTAGATAATATCACCACCTTCAACACTTTTGTCCTTTTGTCTCTGACATCTTTTGGTTATCTCCACCTATCACTGGCCCTTTATCCAGCTCTACTTGTCCCACCCCCCTTAAACCAGCTTATATTTCACCTCTCTTCTATTTTTACTTAGTTCTGTTGAAGGGTCATTCGGACTCGATACGTTAACTGTGCTCCTCTCCACAGATGCTGCCAGACCTGCTGAGGTTTTCCAGGTATTTTTGTTTTTGGTATGGGTCTTTCATCCATTGTTCCATACTCAATCACTGGCAAGGTTGCAATCAGGATACTGACTGCAAGTCAGTGCATAATCGTGGCTCTGAATCAGGTTCAGTTTTGCTATCCACAAGTGTACAAAGTATCAAGACTGGGTTATATGCTATTTCCTTTCCATCATCACCAACCCCAACCCAATCAAAATCACCCAATCAAAATCACCCATTCAAGCTGCAACAGGTTGTCTCTTTCTGGTCTGCAGAACCATTGTGCTAAATTGCCATTTTCTAAGCAATGCAAGCAATTTTTGTGCAAATCCTTCCAACTGTATCCATTTGAAATGTGAATTAATACCAGCAACATAATTGAAGAAACAAAGAACTTGCATTTATATAGTGCCTTTCATGACCACAAACCCTAAAATGCTTTACAACCAATAAGGCACTTTTAAAGTGTAGTCACTGTTGTAATGTAGGCAATGCATAATTTGTGCATAACGAGCTCCCACAAACAGCAATGTGATAATGACCAGATAATCTGTTTTAGTTGGTTGAGGAAATTAAACGGTCCAGAATTGCAGAATCAATTTTTTTTTGAGGGAATTACAATTGATGCATTCTTCGTTTTCAATTGGTTGGTTGGGGGATGCATCCACTTAAGAGGATTTTGAGCTATGTGGAAAGTGATGCACTGGTGGCTGCAGGTTTGTCACTGTTGATGATAGCAGTGGGAGCAATTGAGGAGATGGATTAAGAGTTATTGCACAAGCAGCATATTGGCACATTGAAGTGGATGAAATTTATTGCTGTTTGTCCACTAGCACACTGGTAGTAGTTTCTTAAACAAGCACAGTGACAATATTGCTTACGACAATTATTTGAATCATTTAACAAGCTGCAAGTGCTTAAGCATTTGGTATTCAAGTGTAATATAAGTAGGATATCTCCTTGCAGCTTTGACTCATTGTCCTGGTTTTACAAAAAATTCTTGCATTTAACTACTAGAATGTATAAACTAGAACATGCAAATGAACTTGGTCATTAATAACTAGAGAAAAAGGATGAAACAAATGAAGTTTAATTGATATGATAGTAAAACAGGAAACTATTTACGTGAAACCATTGTGCATCGAGTTGCTGTGCAGTCTTCTGGTGCTTTGACTTAACTAAAGCAGATTAGTCATCTCGTTATAGTTTGTGGCATCTTGCTTCGTGCAACATTGCCACACTACACAAAGGCAAATACACCACATCAAGCGCTGTCTATACCCTTCCCGTCAATTTTGCCGTTTATTACGCGGTGTGGTCCCTTTAAGACTGCTGCGTGGTCAGACACGCGTCTTGAAGGGAACACTGGCTATGTGAAGTGCTTTGCAATATATAATGGCAAGCTTTTCTTTTTGATAAGAGCGCAGGCAGCTCTTCTGCTCCGGCTGCAAAGAGAATTAGAAATGATCCGATTTCTCATGCCGGGGTGGCAGCATGGACCCACCTGTTCTTGGCTTTAATGGATGGCCAACAGGTTTACAGACTCCACCGCTGGCTGCCATCTTACTGGATGGGGATGTCAATGAGAGGAACATTGGAAGGCCAGTATGGTGCTGCTCTCAAAATATGTTCGTGAAGATTTTGCCTTGCTGCTATAGTTTGAGATTACAAGAATCAAGGACAGACATGGACTTGCTTGCTGTCAATTGATACCTGGAGAATTCTTAAAACGGATTTCCAAATTCAAAATGCTTGCTTTAAGTATAAAATACAGAAAATGCAGGAAAAACTCAGCAGGTCGAGCAGCATCTGTGGAGAGAGAAGCAGTTAACATTTCGAATTCGTATGTCCCTTCTTCAGAGCTGAAGGAGGGTCATACAGACTCGAAACGTTGACACTGTTTCTCTCTCCACAGATGCTGCTAGACCTGCTGAGCTTTTCCAGCGCTTTGTTTTTGTTTCAGGTTCCCGGCATCCAAAGTATTTTGCTTTTTGCTTAGTTTAAGTAATGAGTTTCCAAAATTTGTGGACAAAAATATGACCGCTGATCTTACAAGGGTACAATGTGCTCTTTAATCCAAAGTTGCTTCATTCAAATCAACACAATTTGAATTGTTTTGGGCACCAGATTCCCACTTTGCAGTGTTATTTATATCGCTGAATGTACATTATAGGCAATTCTTTTTTCCAAAAAAAAAGTGAAAAAAACAACACTGAATTATCTGTAGGCCACATTGGCTTCATCTGGAAATGAGATTCTAAAGTTCTGAAGGAGATAGCTGAAGAGATAGTGGAGGCGTTAGTGGTGATCTTTCAGGAATCACTGGAGTCAGGGAGGGTCCCAGAGGACTGGAAAATCGCTAATGGAACCCCCCTGTTTAAGAAGGGAGTGAGGCAAAAGACGGGAAATTACAGGCCGATTAGCCTGAGCTCGGTCATTGGTAAGATTTTAGAGTCCATTATTAAGGATGAGATTTCAGAATACTTGGAAGTGCATGGTAAAATCGGGCAAAGTCAGCATGGTTTCATCAAGGGGAGGTCATGCCTGACAAATCTGTTAGAATTCTTTGAGGAGGTAACGAGTAGGTTAGACAAAGGAGAGCCAATGGATGTTATCTACTTGGACTTCCAGAAGGCCTTTGACAAGGTGCCGCACAGGAGGCTGCTCAGTAAGATAAGAGCCCATGGTGTTAGAGGCTGGATGGATAGAAGATTGGCTGCCTGGCAGGAGGCAGAGAGTAGGGATAAGGGGGTCCTTCTCAGGATGGCGGCCGGTGACTAGTGGAGATCCGCAGGGGTCAGTGTTGGGACCACAACTTTTCACTTTATACATTAATGATCTAGATGAAGGAACTGAGGGCATCCTGGCTAAGTTTGCAGATGATACAAAGATAGGTGGAGGGACAGGTAGTATTGAGGAGGCGGGGAGGCTGCAGAAGGATTTGGACAGGTTAGGAGAATGGGCAAAGAAGTGGCAGATGGAATACAATGTGGGTAAGTGTGAGGTCATGCACTTTGGTAGGAAGAATAGAGGCATAGACTATTTTCTAAATGGGGAGAGAATTCAGAAAGCTGGAGTGCAAAGGGACTTGGGAGTCCTAGTCCAGGATTCTCTTAAGGTTAACTTGCAGGTTGAGTCGGTAGTTAGGAAGGCAAATGCAATGTTGGCATTTATTTCGAGAGGACTAGAATATAAAAGCAGGGATGTGCTGCTGAGGCTTTAAAGGCTCTGGTCAGACCACATTTAGAATATTGTGAGCAATTTTGGGCCCCGTATCTCAGGAAGGATGTTCTGGCCCTGGAGAGGGTCCAGAGGAGGTTCACGAGAATGATCCCAGGAATGAAAGGCTTAACATATGAGGAACGTTTGAGGACTCTGGGTCTATACTCGATGGAGTTTAGAAGGATGAGGGGGGATCTGATTGAAACTTACAGAATACTGAAAGGCCTGGATAGAGTGAACATGGGGGAAGATGTTTCCATTAGTAGGAGAGACTAGGACCCGAGGGCACAGCCTCAGAGTAAAGGGAAGACCTTTTAGAACAGAGACGAGGAGAAACTTCTTTAGCCAGAGAGTGGTGAATCTATGGAGTTCATTGCCACAGAAGGCTGTGGAGGCCAGGTCATTGAGTGTATTTAAGACGGAGATAGATAGGTTCTTGATTGGTAAGGGGATCAAAGGTTACGGGGAGAAGGCGGGAGAATGGGTTTGAGAAACTTATCAGCCATGATTGAATGGTGGAGCAGACTCGATGGGCCGAATGGCCTCATTTCTGCTCCTATGTCTTATGGAGATTAAACCACCAGATTTTGATGGTGTGGACATCAGCCTTTCAGATTTTTGGGTTTGTAAACAAAATACATGAGGCAACGATATTTCATTGATATGACAAAAATTTGGTGATAACCTTCTGACTACATCCAATCATACCATGGTTTCTTTGTAGGTGTTTGACAACCTTGCTGCCATCCTCTGCCTTGTGCATGAAGGGTCAGTGAGAACTTCTTGTCTCCGCCCCCCCACCCCCCAACCTTGAATTAATGACAAACCATTGACTATTTAATCTTTCAAACAGATTATGCCAATCGCTGAGGGTTAGTACTTGCCTGGAAGCTGTTCAGCGTGATGTACACCTGGCTGCATCCTTCGTGCGGACAGTGAAACAGCTGAAACATTCCGTCTGCATCTATAATGTGGCCCCGCTTTTTTCTCTTTGGTCTGTAGAGAGGATGCAGGGTTTAGACTGTGTCCATTTCAGTGATGCAATGGGGAAACCTACATAGTAAATTATGTATTTAGGCGTCGACATATTGTAGGGAGTAGCTAAGCTGGAGAAGTTAGAAGTTCCCAGATTTGACCTCTGCTCTGTTGAGCTCAGCTGATCTCATGTTGGTTGGCCACATGGCACTACGGTTAGCTCCAGCAGAGGTCTTCACATTTGATCGCTATAGCGGGCCCTCCTCCTGAAAAAGTGTGTGTATGCGAACATTGGGTCAAAAGCATCATAGGGTTTGGATGTAACAGCCTCGTGTTCTAATAACCTGAAACTGATAATCCCAAGAGTCATTTGCAAAGACGAGGAGATTTTTATGAACGATAGCTAATTGAAAGCTACGGGCCCATAAATCCAAAAGGAAAATCAGCAGAAACTTCTCTATTCTGAGAGCGGTGAGAACATGGAACTTGCTACCACATGAAGTGGTTGCGGCAAATAGCACAGCTGCAATACAAGATAAGCACAAGGGAGGAAGGAACAGAAGGATATGTTGACAGGGTGAGTCACAGACATGGGCCAAGCGGCCGCCTCCTGCGCTGTAACAATTCTGTGATTCTGTGCAAATAGACTGGGAGGAGACTCGTGCAGCACAAACACTGGCACAGGTTGGCTGGGCTGAATGGTCTGTCTAGGTAATCCCACATTGAAATACAGGTATACAGTTTCTCCTGTAGCTGCATATTTCTACCACAGGATGGAGCTCAACGAGCTGCAGTTACTCATACATATGTTCTTAACAGAACTGGCTGTTCTTACCAATTTCTGTGTGGGTTTGAAACATGGACACTGAATGCAGACTCAACAGCTGAACAGGTTCCACCATGGACACCTCCTCAGCTTACTTTGTATTAGGTAGGACAGGGACAAAATATATGCTGACAGCATATGTATTAAAGCTACATTAATCAATGTTCCAACACTGTGGAACTGGACATGTTAGGATGGATGATACACATTTGCAAAGCAGGTGCTTACGGAGAACCGGTGGATAGCAGAAGAAAGGAGGGCAGACAACAAGGGTGCTACAAGGACAGAGTGAAAAGTCCCGAGGCAGGGCAGCATGGTAATTGTTTCTTGGTACAGACTGGTCACTGGCAGACGCCAAGGGCTTGCTGAAGTGACAGGAGAGAAGTGCTTTGGAGCTTAAACATGCATCTGTGCAAAGGCAGGAGATGAGACACAGAATGAGTGGCAGAGGGATCAACAGGAGAATCCTTCCTCACCCAGGAAAATGGTTATGCGAAGCTGAAAAAGTCCATCACCCATCAGTCTGCAAAGTCTTCCACACACCCATCTACTCTGAACTCCTGCTCCCTTCATTGTTGGCACCATTATCCACAAATAGGAGGGACACACTATACTCAGAGCATCACTAAACACTCACTTAGTTCTGACTTCCAGTGAGCAATACCGCATCACATGCTCAGCCTGGTAGTACACTGTATGTTTGAGATTTGATTTGAGGGTTTAAATCCCAAGGCAGAGGGGTCACCTGTCTCCCCTCCCCTGCCTGTCCAAGGTGTAAACAGGCATTAAGATGTGCAATTTATATCAATGGCAGTGCATAAGTTACACGACTGCAGTAATTTTTCTCCCACATTCACCGATGGAAGAGCCATGGTGAACAAAGGGTAAAAGCAAAGCTCAGACTGTTCCACTTGTACTAGTTTCTTGCCTATGAGCAGCTCTTTCCTATCTTTTCTATCAAAGGCAAAGCATTCTGCTGTTAAACAGGCTAACACTTCTGGCAAATGATAAGTGACTGAGCAAGTTTTTTTTAAACTTGCTTAGAAACCTCAGTTTAATCATTAACTCACGCTGTTAAAAATTAAACGTTATACTATTGAGGCTGTGTAGTTTGGAGTCTGTCAAGCAAACCGTGAAAAGCAGAGGGAGAAAAAGAAAAAGGTCCTTTCATGCCTATTTCTTCTGAGTTGGAATGAAAAATCCACAATCACTTGCCAACTGCGATTTCTGTCATTAGAAGCAAGTGATCTCAGTATCCCCTACTGGCAACTAGTTTGTAGATCTAACCCTGGTTAAACAAAGCTGTGCATCAGCAGCAGAACGACACATTGAGTTATTAATATCAGGCATGTATGTGTCACGCAATCGGTCTTACTCTGGGCAATGGTGTACCAAGATAAAGCAGTCTATGAATGAAAAAAAATATTTCCCCACCAACTAGTCTATTCACCCCGTTTCTTCTCCAAGTCAGTGAGTCCATTCTGTAAGCCTACACCCAGAGCCAGATCACCTTTATTACCTCAGCCTGTGTGGTCACTGTCCACATTCAGGCCTGGATGGTAGTGTCGAGTCAACTTGACCACAAACCAAGTTAATTCCATCCTTACCAAGGAAGGGTCGCTGAAGTGAATGGATACAGGAATCCCATGTGATTGTTCCCTTCCCTAATCCATGGAAATGGATGCCAAACACTGCACGCCCATAAGGTGCCCCTGGTTGAGATCAACTGATTCAATGAAGTTCAAGATCTGTAGCTGGGATCTTCCTTGGCACAGTATCACATCATACAATGCATTTATCCACTGAGCCAATGGGAGGGATTACCTGCATGTTTCTGAAAACCTACAACAATAATCAATGCTATTTTTATCTGCAACCGATATTTCAGAAACAAACAAAACAAGACTGATGGACATTAAGGGAAACTGAGGTCATCAGTATAAAAGCTAAATCTAATGCCCCATCACAGAGAGCTTTAACCAAATACTCACTTATGTGGCATTTCCTGTGCAGCTTCCCTCGGTTCAGTTGCAGGCAATGCAGAGCCATCAATGACAGTTCTCTCTCCTATCACACCTGCATCAGTAAGGAACAAAATTTCTGTCACTGAGAGCCACCACCCATTCAATCCCAAAGCTGAAGCGTGTTCGAGAAGCCAGCGAAAAGTACATCTTCTTACAGCAACTTGGTATTACCGTCCGGTCAAAGGAGGAAATCCTGCTGATCCAGAAGTCAGCGGACCACCAGGTTTCACACCAACATAGAGGTAACAATGCAACTATCAAGCTGTTAAACTGAGAATCCAGTTTGAAAAATTACATTTAAAAAAAAATGTTTTAGGGCACAAACATCACATCAAAGTTATATTAAAGTCTCCCGAACATTTCTTTAAAAATGCACAATATTTATCGTTGGCCGGCTTGAGTATAGGGATTTATATATTTTTTCTAATGCTTTGTAGCAGAGGATATATATCCGCATTCAGCCAAGCAGGTCTCATGAAAGCCAGTAGGTTCAGATGCCCCGAAAATCTTAACTGTCTTATGTTGTTTTAATAGACCAGGTTGACTTTCATAGTTAATGGGCAAACAGATTGGAGAAATCAAGCTCTCATTACCTTCACTTTGATTCGCATTAAATTGGTGTCTCATATGCAGCATCAAGTCCTGCCAAACTGCAGGCAGCTTTAGGTTGCACACTCGCATTGGGACAGTCAAAACGCAAGTCAACTCATTCCTTTGGAAACAGCTCATTAAAGGTTTTCACTGAAACCATTTGGGATCGCATTCAAAGTCAGGTCACCAGGCTGCCTGACGTGCATGGAAAAGTTGCACAAATTTCTGAAGTGACTTATAATGAGAATCACTGTTTCTATCTGTCTCCCTGGGGAGCAGGGGACGGGCAAGGCAGGGGGAGGGAACTGCGTGTGTATTTATAGCAATAACTTCATTATACACCCTAAACAGGCTTACAATTCATGCAACTAACATTTATTTTAGTTACCAAAGTGTCTATTTACATCAAGTTCTCAGCAAATGCAAATAAAACACACTTTTCTTTCACAAATTAGATATTCTAAGACTGCTGCTATCAAAACACCTGGCGATTTCCTGCTCCCAAACACTGGATCCCTACTGGTCTTATATCAGAGATACATGGGCAAGAGATTTTTCGATCAGATACTGGACACACAGGCACCATTTATGGGTTTGTGCTTTTTCTTTACTCTCACGTCCCCCCAAAGCCTATTATATTTTCAACTTTTCCCAGTTCTAAGGTCTTCAACCTGAAACATTAGCTCTCTTTCTCTCTCCGCAGATGCTGCTTGACCTGCTGAGTGTTTCCTGCATTTTTCTTTATTTCAAATAGCATTTATCCTGTCTTATCAATGAAACCTGCAAGAGAACACAATGAATGTTCAGTATTCCAGCCGGCTTATACAAAACTAAACCCCAACTTCGAAGACAATGGAAACTCAGTTATTCACATCAACTGATTGCAAATTGACCAGGGACACATTGGGAGATCTGTCAGCGCTGGCAGACCTACTTTGGAATTTTATTGGGACATCTAGAGGCATAGACAACTGATTAATCATCATTTGGACAAGCGATGAACCATGACCAAAGAAGTCATTTACAGTTTGTAGTATATGGGATTTGAGAGTTTGTACTGGTGGCTTAGGGGATCAAATTTAAGAATCCTGCCTTTTTTTGTGAAAGCGGATCAGTGAATACCATCAAGATATGAAAAATGATCGTAAAAGAAAATTTTCTTCAAAACGGCCTTTGCTGCTCTCATTAAGAACAAGAAAAAAAAGGCACCCCATGTTGAGGGTTACTACTTCCAACCAACCTGTGCCCAATAATCTCACTTACTACAGTAGCCAGAGATGGGGGGGAAATGGTTAACTGAGATATTACTGGATCTTCTGATTGCGGAGGCAACAGAGACTAGAGTATTACTGCACTAACATTGAGGCCAATAGTGGCAGTGTGAAGTGCACATGACAAGACCCCATTTTGCTGAGAGGTTCAAACTGCGCTGTATCTACAAAGAAGCAAGTGTGTACTGCGGCGCGTGCAAAGCTATATGACCCAGCCAATAATTCATGAACGTTTCGTGTAAATGTCTGTTTTTTCCAAAATCTCTGGGAAGTTTAACATGGTGCAAAGCTGCAGCAAATGGACTGAGCCCTTCTTAAATGCGGCTGGACACAAAATGGACCCTCCACATGGTGTGCAATGCAGGCTGTGACAGTTAGATCGAACTTTAAGCACGTTAATGTAACAACACGTTGCTGGCAGGCAGTCCATTTTTATTCCAATGGTGAGAAAGTGACGATCAGAAAAGGTTAAGTGGAAACTGCACTTCACCCTTCCACTTTCGCATCGTGCAAGAGGCTTAAATTTATATAACTACGCTTATTTGAAATAGGCAGCCAGTAGGCAATTTCCTGGCAAAGATTTGCAGCATGTCCAATCAGGAATCATTTAACGCTGTCATGTACAATTAAAAAGATTTCCTGGGTTAAGATTTAGAGCAATATTCCTTTTGCACCCCCAGTGCAGGTTAGATGTGAACCTCCCTACCCTAAAGCTCCTTTTGCACCAGCCTGTCACACACTCCCAAGACAGGAACAACACTCAGTTAGATAATAATACTGCCAGGTTTCTCCACTGAAGTAAGCTACAATGCATTGTACCATTTAAATAGCAGCTACAAAACCTTATCAAAACGCAGGTAGCAAGATATTTTATTTCACATCTAGAGTCTTTCAACGCTTTGAGATACCCAGATCCAATAAGCCTGAGAGATGATTTGGCTTAAGAAAACAATTCACATAAATCACATTATGCTTTTAATAGGAAATATAGCATGAAAACCTATTTCACTCTAGAACAGTTTTGTCAGGATACAGAGAATTTCACCTGCGACTCCTGGAACCACCAGTGCAAGTTATTTAGTCGAGGTGGTGTAGAACCATCAGGGGGAACAAAACAAAAATTACCTGGATGCTCGCTCCACTCTGTGGCTTCATTTTGCCCCTCAATGGTATAACATTCACCCACTGGATTCACATAAGACAATTGTTCTGAAAAAGTACAAGTCATTTCCTCGTATTCAGTGGGATTTACTGGCTGTGCAGTGTCCAAGGGCACTTGTCCAAACTCTGAGTCTGTAATGCTGGTGATCTCTGAGCTCTGTACCGTGGAAATCTGCACAGTTACAGGACAGTTGGCAGATAAGGAGCTCAAAGCATCCTTCTCGACAGTCTGTGATATATTATTCAGTGCGGGAAGCTCCGATGGCAATGGCAGATGGGTGCCCTCACCAGCGGTGCTCTTGCATGGTGACTGGGCTCGACATGGAGATGCTAGCTCACCAACTTCAGTCCCGTGTCCTTCTCCAGTTTTATCTGTCTCTTCGGAAGGTTTACCAGCTGAACTCAAGACTTTGGCATTCACGCCACCCTCTTTGTTTCCGCCTTCATAAACAGACCCAGTGGCATCAACGTCAATGAGTTTCACGTTGAAATATTCCTCGAATTTCTGATCTGAGTCAGACTCGTCACAGGTTGAGGTGTCAGATTCGCATTTCATGTACAATTCATTAGATTGCCCAGGTTTCCTTCTGATTGTCCTTCTCTTGTCCTTCCTTACTTTCTTCTCTACAGGGCAGTGCTGTTGACTCCGATTTTCCTCCGAACTGCTGACTGTCACTCTGTCCTTGGCGGTGGGTTCAGCGTCTGGGATGTGGCAGTTCTTCCGGACAGGCTCTAAACACTGCAGGTGCTGGTGCCCTGCTTCACATTGCCACACTATGGCCACTGAGCAGTCACACACCTGCTGCAGTTCGTAGAGCATAGGCTCCTGTTTGCACGTCTGCATATGGTGCTCATACCATACCATCAGAGTCTTCAGTGAGCTAATTGCTTGCTTCTTCACTGTGGGAAAAACAGAGGAGCCATTATAACTTCTTAGGTAAACTAATAAATTGCTTGGGGTGTTGCCCACAGTCAAGAGGATGAAAATCATTTTGCCACACAGACAAGATTTGTAAGGTTATGAGACTTCAGAAAGTTGCTCCACAGAGCCACTGAGTGCCAGGGCCTAGAGCTGCAGCTGAGAGTTGAAAGTATCACTTAAAGCGATAAAGACTGACAGAAAAGCATGACCAAAAATCGTGACAACAGGAAATTAACAGTTGGTAAACCCAAAGTGCACAGAACATTTGATTATGCCAAAGCTCTCCCCACACTTTTCTGATGAAGGCATCAACACATGCTGGGTCCGGGGGGTGGGGTGTTTCATAGTGCGACTCCTGCAGAACTTAGCCCAAGTCACCATTCCTTAACTGTGTGTAAAGACTGTGATTCTAACTGCTTGCTCAGCTCTTACTAAATGGTCACAAAGAGGTAACTGCATAGTGATCAGAAGCAATAAGCATGTCCAATTTGTCACCTTGCCGTGACAACCACAATATTCCGCTGAGATTACATAACTCAGAACAGTACGGGGATTGGACCCGGGACTTTCTCGATCTGTGCATCCCAACTCTATACAAAGCCAATTAAGCCACTGGGCAAGGAACAGGGGAAAGAATTTCAAAGTGGCATATCACGGCACAGTGTGCAAAATGTGTAAGCAGTATTAACAGTGCAAGGTTCTAAACTGGTCCTCAATTCAGGTTTTTCAATCCAAACTTTTAAACCCAACGTAGTTTTTTTAAATTAAAGTTATTACCCCGGAAGTGAAATTACTAAATACCTTCAAGTTAAATTGATTATGTGTTGTTACCCTGGTCAACGGAAATTTAAATGAGTTTAAAATGGAACAAATCTTCCTTTTACCATTGGGTTTAAAACCAGTCCAGAATGAAGGAATAAAATGCCATCTGCTAGACTGCACTCAGAGTTTTAGACAGGTGCAGTTTGGAATCAACATGGTTAGTAATTCACACCCACAAAACTGCCCATATTTAGTGCAACGTAGCACTAAATTACAAGTGTCAAACTGTCCACGTGCATTGTGAGCAAGGAATGTCACACTGACCCGGGTATGGCTGCTCTCCTGAGGCTAAGCACACTGTAGTAGTCTACGCCCAACAAGGGATACAAAGAGTGAGTGTGTGTTCCGTTTCACAGCACCCTTCACTTCAGTGGCCACAAAATTCACTTTTATATACAAAAAAGTGCCTGAGAAAGGAAGGTTTATTTAAGAAAATTGTTTAAAATATAGCACAGGGTTTCAAAAAGGTATTGAAATGCTCAGTTATGGCTCACAGATGTAAAAATCCAATTCAACATTCAGGCTTTTGAAGCAACGTTTAAGGACGCCAGCAAGGACTGATATGTAATGAAGGGTGGGGTTTCTCATGTCACACCTTAGCTATTCCTCACACTGAGCTATTCCTGTCGTTACTTCCTGTCGAGAGGTGGATTCTCTTAGTCCTTACCTATCACAAGTTAGCATTGAAAAATTGCAGGAACACAGTAGGTGAGGGCTTGGGGAAAAACTACTGCATAGCGTACCAGGGTGTTTACAGTTAAGACACATGAAACGGATGTGATAAAATAAACTCATAGCTTCTGAATTCATTCCACTGACACTGTGGGATGGTGCTCAGAACTAAGACAGCAATGTAAAAATCTCAAGCTGAGAGAAGGAAATCAGATGAGACGAGCACGTTTCACCCAACCTAGTGGGATAATTGGCTCCAGTCACTATGTTCAGATTTTCTTTGGCCGCTGTTTCTAGCAAGAACCCCAACATGTGTTCTCAACTTTGCTGGATATTACTAGGGCAAAATTCCTCAATTTTGTTTGTAACATGCCTATGCATGGCAGCTGAAGAAAATCACTAAGGCAGCAATTGCATCCCACAGTTCACTAGATATAGCCACCGCGTAACTCTGTCTTTAGGCAGGAGAGCCGTGATTTTCAACTTGCGTGGAATGCTGACATAGCTTCAGCTTGGTGGCAGTTCCACCCACCACAAGAGGTGAAGAGATTGGCTGCAAGTAGGCATGGGAGGCCTGATACAAGGAAGATTGATTAACAGCTTTTGCGCTGGTTGAAGAAACAGTTACATTTAATACTTATAACAGAGGTGGCACTGCGGTGCAATAGACCACAAGGCTTTTTCTGGCCATGAAATGTTAATGTTCCTTTCTTACATCTATAGCAATGCTGTATTATATTGGGAGGGGGGTCACAGTGGCGTAGTGGTAATGTTGCTGGGCTGGCAGTCCAAGAGGCCTAGGCTAATGCTTGGGGTTGGGGTACAGGTTCAAATCTCACCATGGCAGTGGGTGGATTCAATGGATTAAAAATCTGAAATTGAAGGCTAGTTTCACTAACAGTGACTCCAGACCCACTGCATGTGGTTGACTCTTAACTGGTCTCAAACGTAATTAGGGGTGGGGAACAAATGCTGGCCGTGCTAGCCAAATCCCACGGGACGAATAAAAACAAAATGCCTCAAGCAGAATTTTCCGTTATCACTCCACTCAAGTTAAAGTGGGAATTTGAGTGGGAAATTCTGATCAAGGTATTCTGCTTTGATGGCTAAATTATTGTTAGTGAATTGAAAAAAACCTCACAAAGCTGGAAAGCACTGAATTTTGCAAAATTTGTATTGAGGACTGGAAAATGCAGATTAGGATATTTCAAATGCAGACAGAAAACTAGTGGCATATATTCCTTCATTTATTGCCAGCTAAGTCAATAGAAGTACAAAATTGATTTTCTCACTTTATACTCACGCCAACATTTTCACTAAAAATTAACTAAGGGAAAATGATATACCCCCTGGTGATTAATGCTGCAAACTCCTTGCTAAGTCGCGACTGATCCCCAATTTGCATAGATATCACTGCAGAACATCCTCCCACACCTGATTAACAGGCTTACCTTTTTGTGAGGAATTAATTTTCGAGTTCTGTTCCTCTGCTCCGGGTTTGCTGTAATAAAATAAAATTGTTATGAAGGCAGAGCATGTTTTCCTACTCTTGCATCAATAACTCCTTTTCCCACTGCAACAGCAATATAAGTACTGTGGGTGCTGAAAATAAGAAAAATCAGAAAATGCTGGAAGTACTCAGCAGGTCAGGCAGCCCCTGTGGCAAGGGAAACAGTTAATGTTTCAGGTCAATGGCCTGTTCTAACCAAAGGTCAAGATCCTGTAACGTTAACTCTGTTTCTCTCTCCACAAATGCTACCTGACCTGAGTATTACCAACATTTTCTTTTTTTTTAAAAAAAAGCCATTAGGTCACCTCGTTTAACGTATGATGATAAAATTGCTGAGCGAGGCAGTTGGGAGGTTACCAGACTATAATGTCAAATCATAGCAGCCACACCTCAAGTGCATTTTGATACTCTTGGGGAATGATTGATCCTGTAAAACCATGCCATATCAGTGATTGTGTTACATCAGTGTGCTTTGATTAGGCGCCGAATCCTTGAACAGCATTGAACAGGTTGACTGAAAACTCAAAAAGCACTTCAAAGGCCGCCAGGTATCAGAGCAGCCTGAATGCCAGTGCTTAGCATCCATAGTCTTCATCCGTAAAGACAAGATTTCTGACCTGTAAACTCAGCAGCAGCCATTGAAAGTTGTGTAGCACAACTACAACAGCTGCAAAATGTACCTTTCCACTGGTACATTCAACATCAGTAAGTAAAACATCTAAAACTGAGAAATTGAGCTATGAACGGAACGGGGTGGGGAGGAGGGTAGCGCAGGAAAGGAGCTATTAGAACAGGCTCACTTTTGCTTAAACAATGGCCCTAATGCAGGGGATGCCCAGTCCTCACTTCAACAGACAGCACCAGGAAAGCGAGAAGAACTAATTCAGGTCCGATGTTCAAAATCTAGCTGACCAGAAACCGGAATTGTCCAAAAACAGGACATTTTTCTCTTGGGGGATCTGGGTGCCGCTCCCGGAACAGAGTAAGCACAGGAACAAAGAGGTCATTCTCTCCGGCTGATCCCAGAGGGCGGAATCAGCGAGAGTTGTTCACACATGGGACCCAAGGCCAATGCAGCGCTCTAAAATCTGCATCCCCACCGTCTCTCCCTGTTCTCCAGACACAAGGCTGCCCGTTCCACCAGCGGGTATTCCACAATCTGGGAAAATCCCAAGTCTGCTACGTTCTCGGTCCCGAGAGTGTCGGATTTTGTATCTCAGACCTGTATATAACTTGCAACAGAATAAACATTACTAAGTAAATTAATGCACCATCATGGATTGTCTGGGGGAGTCATCGATTCTCTAGTTGCTTTAAAAAGGAGCCTTGTCACTTTCAACGGTATGTCCTCAGTTTCCTAAAAGGGGGAATACATGATGGCAGTCAATGGCAAGCTCATGGCTTTGTAACTGAATGATAGGCAGGAGAAGCAAAGTCCAGAATAAATACGAACATACGAGTTAGGAGGAGTAGGCCACTCGGCCCCTTGAGCCTGCTCTGCCATTCGATAAGATCATGGCTGATCTGATTGTAACCTCAACTCCACATTTCCACCTACCCTCGATAACCTTTCACCCCCTTGCTTATCAAGAATCTATCAAAGACTTTGCTTCCACCGCCTTTTGAGGAAGAGTTCCAAAGAATCACAACCCTCAGAAAAAGTTTCTCCTCATCTACAAATTAAATGGGCGACCCCTTATTTTTAAACAGTGACCCCCTAGTTCTAGATTCTCCCTCAATCGGAAACATCCTCTCCACATCCACCCTGTCAAGACCCATCAGGATCTTATATGTTTCAACCAAGTCACCTCTTACTCTTCTAAACTCCAACGGACACAAGCCTAGCTTGTCCAATTTTTCCTCATAAGATATCCCTCCCATTCCAATTGTTAGTCTAGTAAACCTTCTCTGAACTGCTTCCAAGCATTTACATCCTTCCTTAAATAAGGAGACTAATACTGTATACAGGCTGCATTAAATATACTGCCCCAGAGTTGCATATTGCTGAGTAAAAAGGAACAATAAACAATTCCTGACATTACAACAGACAATCTCCATACGTGGTTTGAGCAGACAACAGTACGTCAGTACTAAGTTAAGGAACAAATAGCAACTCAACCTTAGCATTCAAGACAGGCAAGGATACCAATCCCAATTTTAAGTGATGCACTCACTGTGAGGCTGTAGTTTCTTCTGCAGCCTTTTGAGCAGTCCACTGCAAAACTTCCCAAACTCTGTCTTCCTGTCATTATTCCTGGGAAGTCATTATTCGTACCTGACAGGCCAATCTACCTCTTAATGTATTTACATAGGAAAAACACATTTCAGCCATGTTAAATTCAGTCCTCCCTTTAAACCCTGCCCAATTCTGAATCAACTCTAGCTCTGTTCCTCATCTCTCTCTGTTAATGTCTAAGGTCATGGTGAAAGGTCTTTGGCCTGAAATGTTAACTCCGTCTCTCTCTCTCCAGAGGCTGCCAGGCCTGCTGAGTATTTCCAGCATTTTCTGCCTTCATTCACTTTTCCAGCCTGTCCTGTCCTGCTTGTCGCTAAGGCCAGGGGATCTGCTGTCATGGTATGTCTCATCTGCTTTGTGCCATCCTCACACATCCTCTGTAGCTCGTCTGAAACCGCTGTTATCCAACTACACCTAGGTTGACCCCTCTTTCTGCTGCCCTGCACTTTGCCCTCACAGAGATCTCTATAGCTTTTCAGCTGTGATCAAATGGCTAAAATACTGACATTTTCTTTTCTGCATGTCATTTTTTAGAATTTTTTTTGCTCTTGCAATTTCGAGGGCCTCTTAATTTGTCTCATGGTCTGTATATGGAAGTTTAAACATAAGTAGTTTTCCTGCATCCACAGTATTTCGCTCTTGTAAAGAAATGAGGAACGAGTCTCACTCCAGTGTCACATTAACTGTATGGGAAACGCTCAGGATGTTTAGAGATGCAAAGAAGATTTCTATTTATGTCACATCTTTAACAAATGGGACTCAATTCTAAAATCTCATGCCCACAAGGTGCCTTACAGTGAAACTATTTATCACATCTTACTTATAGCCGTGATTAGAGTGACTTTCACCACAAGTTCTCTCTTCCGCCTAATAATCATGATCATCACATGCAATCATAGAATTATATCCTCGAATCTTATCCCCACTCCCCTCTTATCCTGAATAGTATAGTCCCCAGATACATCAGGTCTCACGTACCTTCTCCAGATGTCCAATCTTTGTTGGTGGATCTAAAGAGACTATTCAATCATACAGGGACTATTAAAAACCTGAATGATTCATTCAGCACATGATAGGAGGACATCCCAAGGCCTTTTATACATATGTAAAAAGCGAGAGGGTAGCCAGGAAAAGGGTAGGCCCACTCAGGGACAGAGGTGGGAATCTGTGTGTGGAGCCAGACGAAATGGGGGAGATACTAAATGAGTACTTCTCATCAGCATTCACCAAAGAGAAGGACATAGCGGGCAATTTGTCTAGGGAAGTGTGTGTAGATAGCCTGGATCATGTTGAGATCAAAAAAAAGGTGTTAGGAGTCTTGAAGAATATTAAGGTGGATAAGTCCCCAAGGCCAGATGGGATCTACCCCAGAGTACTGAGGGAGGCAAGGGAGGAGATTGCTGGGACAGAAATCTTTGTATCCTCACTGGCTATGGGTGAGGTCTCAGAGGACTGGAGAATGGCCAATGTTATTCCATTGTTTAAGAAGGGTAGCAGGGATAATCCAGGAAATTACAGGCCGGTGAGCCTTACGTCAGCGGTAGGGAAATTATTGGAGAAGATTCTTCATGACAGGATTTACTACCATTTGGAAGCAAATGGGCGTATTAGTGAGAGGCAGCATGGTTTTGTGAAGGGGAGGTCGTGTCTCACTAACTTGATCGAGTTTTTCGAGGAAGTGACAAAGATGATCGACGATGGAAGGGCAGTGGATGTTATCTACATGGATTTCAGTAAGGCCTTTGACAAGGTCCCTCATGGCAGACTGGTACAGAAGGTAAAGTCGCACGGGATCAGAGGTGAGCTGGCAAGATGGACACAGAATTGGCTTGGTCATAGAAGGCAGAGAGTAGCAGTGGAAGGGTGCTTTTCTGAATGGAGAGCTGTGACTAGTGGTGTTCCGCAGGGATCAGTGCTGGAACCTTTGCTGTTTGTAATATACGTAAATGATTTGGAGGAAAATATAACTGGGCTAATTAGTAAGTTTGCAAACAACACTAAAATTGGAGGAGTTGCAGATAGTGAAGAGGATTGTCAAAGGATACAACGGGATATAGATCGGTTGGAGACTTGGGTGGAGAAATGGCAGATGGAGTTTAATCCGGACAAATGCGAGGTACTGCATTTTGGAAGGTCTAATACAGGTAGGAATTATACAGTAAATGGCAGAACCCTTAAGTGCATCGATGGGCAGAGGGATCTGGGTGTACAGGTCCACAGGTCACTGAAAGTGGCAATGCAAGTGGATAAGGTAGTGAGGAAGGCATATGGCATGCTTCATCGGCAGGGGTATTGAGTATAAAAGCTGGGAAGTCATGCTGCAGCTGTATAGAACCTTGGTTAGGCCACACTTGAAATATTGCGTGCAATTCTGGTCACCACATTACCAGAAGGATATGGCGGCGTTGGAGAGGGTGCAAAGGAGGTTTATCAGGATGCTGCCTGGTCTGGAGGTTATTAGCTATGAGGAGAGGTTGGAGAAACTCGGATTATTCTCACTAGAGCAACAGAGATTGAGAGGTGACTTGATAGAAGTTTACAAAATTATGAGTGGCATCGACAGAGTAGATAGTCAGAAGCTTTTTCCCAGGGTGGAAGAGTCAATTACTAGGGGACGTAGATTTAAGGTGAGAGGAGAAAACTTTACAGGAGATGTGCAGGGCAAGTTTTTTTACGCAGAGGGTAGTGAGTGTCTGGAATTCGCTGCCAGAGGAGGTGATGGAAGCAGGTACAATAGTGGTGTTTAAGAGGCAGCTTGATAAATACATGAATAAGATGGGAATAGAGGGATATGGACCCCAGAAGTGCAAAATGTTTTAGTTTGACAGGCAATATGATCGGCGCAGGTTTGGAGGGCCAAAGGGCCTGTTCCTGTGCTGTACTTTTCTTTGTTCTTTGTATAATTTAAGCACTAGCAGACCAGGCCACATTACCAACATATGAATAATCATCATCCAAATTTTTAAATCACAATTATGCAATTTTTATTCCTGGCACATTAGGGCTTCAGCCTAGATTTTGAGTTAATCCAGGCTGATGCTCCAGTGCAGTATGAAGTTAGTGCCACACTGTCAGAGATCAGCAGTGAAACCGAACTTATTCAGGGGGCATAAATGGTCCCAAAGTACTTTTTTGTTTGAAGAGGTGGGGAATTGTCCCGACATCCTGTTCAACATCTAGCCCTTAACTGTCAACACCAAAAAAATTAATCGTTCATTCATTGCTCTGCTGTCTGAAGGACCTTATTGAAAGACCCGGTCTGGCCAACATTTGACTCCACTCCCACACCAACATGGTTAACCGTCTTCCGCAATAATTGGCCTCGCCCTGCCACGTAATGAAACCAATAGAGATGTGCATTAAATGTGACACCCGCGTCCCAAAAAATCTAATATCCAGCACAATTAATTGAAACATATTGGGAATTACTTATGTGCTGAAAAATACTGTTCTCTCTCTATAATTAGAGAATATAAATAGCTGGACCTTAGCTTTAACTCACAACATAGTGATTGCACAATTTAGTTGTATTTGTTTTTAAACATCCATTATGAATGAAAGCTCAGTGATGTTAAAGGCCGGTTGTTGATGTTCAGTCACTGAAGAAAATAAAGGAATGAGGGATAGTGCGGGAAGGTGTGACTGCATTGATTAATGAGGAACAGGCTCAAATGTGACCTGCTCCTGATCAACAGCTAGATTCCAGCCTCCCCTCTAGATTGCTGGAGTCCTGGAGAGAGTTGCCAACTCTGGTTAAATATATTCCCGGAGGCTTCATTATATGGAGCACCCCCACCACTGGTTACCCAGCATATCTAGGCTGGCTAATTATCCAACTGGATGATGAGCTCCCACTCCCTCCAACTTCTTTCTTGTGTGGCTGGCCCGAAGGCAGTCCTTGCCTCATTGTTTGCTGATGCTTCATTCTGAGCCATTTTCTTGGCAGTGGTAGAGTTTGCCGTTGCCTTGCAGGCTCAGTGCAGGGCAAGGGGGCAGGTCCCAAGTCTACCTCAGCCAGAACATGGACTGAACCCATGCTTTTGACATTATTCTGAACCACACGTTAGCCAGCTGACTCCCCTTTCCCTCCATCAGTCGAAATCTTCAAGACTAATCTTTAGATTATTTCCATTTAAAAGTTTTGTCAGGACTACGATCTCAACAGGCCATGCCTGGTTTAGCTAGCGCTGCCCATACCCATACACATGCTGGTGGAATACAGATATCAGTCTGTGATGCTGACACAACTAAAGCACAAGCAACTTAGCCATTTCCAATCTTATATTTCTAAATAATAGCATTTTTAAAATAAATGCAATGCCTCCAATGATTTGTCTCTCCCCCCCTGTCCCGGATGGGGGGTTAGCATTTGAATCAGCGGGGGAGATTGGGGGGGTGGTGGTGCTAGAGATCAATTTTGCATTTTTGCTGTTTCCCCCCTCCTCCTCCCCATTCACACCCCCCTCCCCATCGCCCCCTCCTCTCCCTCGTTTCCCCGTCGACCCCTCCTCTCCCCCTCCCCGTTGCCCCTTCCTCCACTCTCCCCCTCCTTTTTTGACCCCCTTCTGTAACCCCCTCCTCATTTGACCCCCTTTTGCACCCCCTCCTCGTCTGGCCCCCTTTTGTACCCCCCTCCTCGTCTGACCCCCTTTTTGTACCCCCCTCCTTGTCTGACCCCCTTCTGAACCCTCCTCATTTGACCCCCTTCTGTACCCCCCTCCTCGTCTGACCCCCTTCTGAACCCTCCTCCTCATTTGACCCCCTTCTGTACCCCCCTCCTCGTCTGACCCCCCTTCTGTAACCCTCTCCTCGTCTGACCCCCTTCTGAACCCTCCTCATCTGACCCCCTTCTGTACCCCCACTCCTCATTAGACCCCCTTCTGTACCCCCTCCCCTCCTCGTTGGACCCCCTTCTGTACCCCCTCCCCTCCTCATTGGACCCCCTTCTGTACCCCCCTCCTCATTTGACCCCCTTCTGTACCCCCCCCCCTCCTCGTTAGACCCCCTTCTGTACCCCCCCTCCTCGTTAGACCACCTTCTGTACCCCCCCTCCTCATTTGACCCCCTTCTGTACCCCCCCTCCTCGTTAGACCACCTTCTGTACCCCCCCTCCTCATTTGACCCCCTTCTGTACCCCCCCCCTCCTCATTTGACCCCCTTCTGTACCCTTGACCCCCGCCCGGGAGTGGTTGGGAGCCCGAGCCCCCCCCCACGCTCTCTTACCTGTGCCGCTTGTCGCGGCCGCCCTGCTCCAGCTGCACCAGGTGCAGCGCCAGCCGCTTGTCGGACCAGCCGTAGCGCTCGCGCAGGGCGGCCCACAGCGCGTACGACTCGCCGATGTAGATGCGCCGGTTGTCGTACTTCTTGCGGCTGTTGAGCCGCCGCTGCAGCCGGTCGTTGTCGCTCAGCCTCGGCCGCCCGCGGCCCCGCTTGGCCGCCTCGCTCCCTTCCCCGTCGCCGGGCGGCGGCGGCGGCATTGCCCCCGAGTCCCCCCCAGCAACGGACTCCATCCCGTCCGCCATCTTCGGGGCTCAAACAACCTGTACACAAACCCCGCCCCCCGCCGACGCCGCCATGCACTTCCGGAGCAGGAGGTCAAGACCCTCACCAAGATGGCCGCCCGCCTGGGCCGGAAGTGGCCTTGGACACAGCGCCGGAAGTTCAGCTCCATGGAGGCAGTCAAGGGGATGGTGCCTGAAATCACCACAGGAAAATCAGTAGAAGTCATTAAAACCCTCAGTGGGAAGGACAGGTTTCACTTTCAGTAAGATTTCACAAGGCAATGGGATGCAGAAGGTGGAAAAAAAATAGTTCAAAATGGCCAAATCCCAGTAAAACAGTCAGTAATCCAGGCAGCAGTAGGACTCTGGAGTTGAATTTTGAGGGGGACAAGGCCAGTTTTTAGACCAGTTTTACTGGTTCCCTTCATTTCCAAGCTTTACTGCTTTGTTTCTTGTCTTTTTTTTCTTCTTCTTCACTTACTACGTCAGTCAGCACTTCTTGTGTTTTTTTAAAAAAAAAACAAAGGAGCAGACAGGTTGTGACATTTTGGCTGCCTGTGCTCTCCACCTGGCTAAACTGATGGAAATGAGATTTATAAGTTCCACGCGTTTAGTGCAAAAATATTGCAAACGTCCAATGTGATTTGAGGAGTAAGCGTCTCGGTCTGTCTGTAAACAGGGTTATGGTCAGCTTAACCCATCCATGCGATTTCCAGTGTCGAGCCATTCTACACGTGCTATATTGCTGGTCATGTATGTCAATGTTGGCATTTCTTTACTGTTTTACTGTGAGTACTGGGGGCACATAGCTTGTAAATGCTTAGAATTTCATTTTATATCATGATGTGCTTTATCTTTATTTAACATTGCATCACCTCCCACCAAAGTTATTTCCATGGCTAGAATTACCTGGAAAAACTCAGCAGGTCCGGCAGCATCGGTGGAGAAGAAAAGAGTTGACGTTTCGAGTCCACATGACCCTTCAACAGAAAAGTTGTTGTTGAAGGGTCATGTGGACTCGAAACGTCAACTCTTTTCTTCTCCACCGATGCTGCCGGACCTGCTGAGTTTTTCCAGGTAATTCTGTTTTTGTTTTGGATTTCCAGCATCCGCAGTAGTTTTTTGTTTTTATTTCCATGGCTTTCTTGTTCTCCAGCTGTGCTCTAGTTGTAGGCTCTAACTTGTTTCAATTAACTAAGGGGGTTCCCCCAGTTTGTATTCTCAGGTTTCGTCTTTGTATTAACAACCCCCTCCATTTGTTATTCAATCCATCAACCCTTTTATTCATTCATGGGATACGGGCTTTGCCAGCAAGGTGAGCGTTTATTGCTCATCCGTAATTGTCCTCGGGAAGATGGTGGTGAGCCACCTTCTTGAACCGCTGCAGTCCATAAGGTGATGGTACTCTGACTCCACTGTCGGGAAAGGAGCTCCACGATCTCGACTTTTTAAAAATTTGGTCATGGAATGTGAAGGTACAGCGACATGTTTCCAAGTCAGGATGGTGTGAGACTTGGAGGGGAGTTTGAACTATGAATGAAGTCTGCTCAGAACTATCCTTACAGCCTTGCACCCCTCTTCTTATAGCTGACCGTCCTCACAATATGCAATGACTGAATCAGAACAACTTTGATCTCCATCTGCTGAACTATCCTTCAATGAGTCAGGCTTCATTTTGTCTCTCTTGTCTCCTGACAGCTCTTATCTCTTACCTTTAGTAACTGGCTTCTTCATCCGTCTTCTTATGTCAATATTCTTGGCTCTGATATCTGCTCTCATCTCTCACTATGGACATAGCGACTTCAAATTAATCTTGCCATTGTAATATATCTGCAGCCTAAGAGTGATTGGTTTTGGTGGAGGGAAAAAGATGACATAGCCCTATGGATAACCTGTTATCTATTTATATATAGCTACATATATATTTTTGGGGCTGAGTGAGGGAACTTCACCTTGTACCAAGCCAATACCGTACCTGACCTTGGTGTGCATGAAGTGGAGGAAGCTTTACTCTGCATCTAAATTGCTCCTCACTCTATTGAGTTCCTTGGTGCTTAATATTGAGAAGAATGGTGTAATGATTGTGGACGTGTTATGTGAGGTCACTTGGATGCCTGGCACCAGTAGATGGTGCTGTTACAACAGTGCTGGGCAAAATAGTTATTGTCGTTTATAGTCAGTGCCCTGATCATTCACTGCAACGTTCTGATGATACACGACCATCTCTGTATCAAACATTGACCCCTTCAGTGGAACAATATCCCTTCCCTATTGAACCCCAAGATGAATATTCAACCCCATATCCCCTCCTTCACATGACTGCCTACTTCTAGCTGCTTAAAATCACCTGCCTTCTCCCTGCTGCTGCTTACCTGTGGCTGAAACCCACAACGATGCTTTTGTTACTTCCAGATTCGACAAATCCAATCCTCTCCTTGCTGAAATCCGATTTCTCGCCCTCAAACCAAAAAAACTCTGCTGACCGTATCCTAATTCACACCAAGTCCCGTCCGCCCATTTCCCCGATGCTCGCTGATCCAGATTGGCTCACAGGCCCGCAACATTTCGCATTTAAAATTCTCGTCCTTCTGTTCGAATACTTCCATGGCCTCACCCCTCCCTATCTCTGTAACTTCCTCCAGCTCTGTAACCCTCTGAGAATTCGGCATTCCTCCAATTCTGGCCTCTGGGTGCATCCCTGGTTTCCTGCATCCTACCATCAGTGCCCACGCCTTCAACTACCTGAGCTCTAAAGTCTGGCATTTCTCCCCTGCAGCCACCCCCAAACATCCCTCCCTCTTTAGCTCTCTTTTAAGCCATTCCATAAAACCGTCTCTTGGATTAACCTGTCCTAATATCTCTTTATGTCACTGAATATCATCACATATTGTCCGTCGGCTCTCCTGTGAAGGATAAGGTGCTGTATAAACGCCTTACGCGCAACTTTGCTAACTGGATACCAAACGCTGCCATCTAGTGACTCGATCCACCTTGAAATACATCATTCCGTGCAAAAATGCTATTGTGATTTTTAAAATGGTTACAAAATACATGAGGGACAAAAGAATAGAAGGATAGGTTGATGGGGTTGGATGAACAAGGCTGGGAGGAGGCTCAAGTGGCCTATTAACATTGGCAGGGGTCTGCTGAGCCAAATGGCCTGTTTCTGTGGTGCGTACACAATGTGATACAGCTGCTTACCCTCCACAGCAAGAAAGGCAAGGGTGGTCACTTCTATCTTCACTCTCCGGACAGCAATCAGGTGAAGCAGGTCACCCTCCCATCACAGAACCCATATCACCCATTCATTTAACAGCACCCCCAGTGCTCCCTCTAATGAAGAATCCACATGAAGAAAAATGGCTTCCTTAGAATACAAGCTTTGCCGCAAGATGGGCTTTCAAGGCCGTTAGCTGACTGGCTAACTGACCGAAGACAAAACTGGTGGGGCTTTCCAAGATTTTGTAAGATTTCCATTGGCGTTTCAGGGGGTCATCAACAGCTTCGCCCGTTCTTCCGTCAAAACCGCCCAACCTGTGACCTGATGATCTTGCATAATCCACACTTCCGCTGGTGCACCATAGATGGCAGTACTGTTCTCCATAAGTGGCCTCAAGTGAACGCAGCGCTGGGGAATGACATCTCACACAGTCTGCAAGGAGCGTTCAGTACCTTTGGCTGTGTCCAGTGGTCAGTGGGATTATTAAAAGGATCTTAAATCCGGGGAAGGGCACGGAGAGAGGAAAGATCAGGTCTGGTATGGCTTCACTTTCTTACAACTTACTTCTATCGTGGTTGTGGCTTTACCTTTCAACAGGACAGAGCACTGGTAAATTAAAAGTATTTTTTTTTCCTTTGCTCAGGCAAATTTGATATCCCACAGCTCACATTAAGCAATTATAATAAAACAGCACAGGAGGTGTTTCCACGTTATTTCATTTTGAATTAATTAACTTCAAATTAAGCAAGTTTAAATTAAGAGGAGTAGACCGTGTATGTGTTTTGGCAATATTCTGAGCTTCTGTGAAAGGCATTAATAATAATTGTTATAGTCTTAAATTTAAAAGGCTTGCCAGCCTTTTAAAACATTAGTTAATTTGTAGTTTGATTACCCATGTGTGTAATTTCTGCAACCTCCCTAAGCGAATAGCAGAACTCACTGATTTTATCCAGTGAATAGATGAGACAATAGTTCGATCTCCGGTTTATGTGTTTAATCAGCTCTCCTCAGTTAGGGTGATGATAAGGGCTCTACACTTAACCTCAATGTCACTGGGTCAGGAATGGAAAATTAGCCTCAGTTTCCTTTCCCCATTCCTAACCCAGGGACTCCTGATGGAAATGCACCTCGTGTGGATGTTGGCTGTGAGTGGAATCAGGTTCAACTTCACCCTGTCCCCCACCCCCCACCCCATACCCCCATTGTCAAACAGCTTCTCCCCTCCCCCCATTAACCCCAATATGAAACAGCTTCTCCCCTTCCTGAATTACCCCCATTGTCAAACAGCTTCTCCCCTCCCCATTACCCCCCCATTGTCAAACAGCTTCACCCCTCCCCCTATTACCCCCATTGTCAAACAGCTTCACCCCTACCCCATTCCTCCCAATGTCAAACAGATTCTCCCCTCCCCCTATTACCCCCATTGCCAAACAGCTTCTCCCCTCCCCCATTCCTCCCAATGTCAAACAGATTCTCCCCTCCCCCTATTACCCCCATTGCCAAACAGCTTCTCCCCTCCCCCCATTAACCCCAATATGAAACAACTTCTCCCCTTCCTGAATTACCCCCATTGTCAAACAGCTTCTCCCCTCCCCCATTACTCCCATTGTCAAACAGCTTCTCCCCTCCCCCCATTAACCCCATTGTCAAACAGATTCTCCCCTCCCCCATTACACCCCCATTGTCAAACAGATTCTCCCCTCCCCATTACCCCCCATTGTCAAACAGCTTCACCCCTACCCCATTCCTCCCATTGTCAGATTCTCCCCTCCCCCTATTACCCCCATTGCCAAACAGCTTCTCTCCTCCCCCCATTACCCCCATTATCAAACAGCTTCACCCCTCCCCATTACCCCCATTGTCAAACAGCTTCTCCCTGCCCTCCCCATTACCCCCATTGTCAAACAGCTTCTCCCTGCCCCCCCATTACCCCCAATATCAAACAGCTTCTCACTGCCACATTCCCCCACAGCCGAATGGCTGCCCCGTCCAACGCTCTCCCCACTGCACTCCAGCAATCAAATGGCCCTCTTCCCTTGCCCACCAGCCGCTTTAATCAAATAGCTTCTGCCCTCCCCACACCCCAGTCCCATAATCAAATAGCCCCTGACCTCCAGATCCCTCATGCGGGGCAGTTAAAGGGCCTGCCAACACTTGCCATCAAGCCTCGCACACAGACAATGATCAGTTACACAGGGGTACAAACTGGCAACCAACACTCGCCAAAGTATGAACAGAACAGCTGGCTGTTTATGGGCTCTTGCTGGTACAGAACGGCAGCTGCCTTTTCCAAAACTAAATCATTGTGCTTCAGAAAGTTGTTAACTGCATGAATTGCTTGGAGGCATTTTGATGTGACAAAGTCCTTTGTCAAGAATGTAGAACATCCTTAACAGTATGTGTGAGCAAATTTCCTGTCAGTCACATGCGCCTATTCTGTGCCATCAGCCATCCAGATGTGCTCATGTCCAGCTGTGACCATCACAAGCATCCTCCCAATTTTTCCCAAATATTTCTGGCGTGTTGGAGTCAACTGGACAACACCCAACATCCCTTCCTTCTCCAGCTGAGATCAGCTATCTCAACATAGACCCAGATGTGCGTAGTTTAGATATTGACTAGATAAAGTCACTTGAATCATCAGTGGAACAATTTAAAGGTATTAAATCAATTGATAAAGCTGCATTGGGGCAAGCAGGAGGTCATGTTGCGTATGTTCTGGGCAGGTGGCAATTGGTAAGAGACAGAAGGATGTGGGGAAAGAGGGAGTTCAAGTGAAAGGAAAGGCAATTCCAATGCCCCAGTATTCAACACCCTGAGGAGAGGAGCAGGAATTACCTCAGTATCCAGTCAGAGGTTTGCCATTGCACCAGCTTGTAGCATCATTAGGGAACTCTACTATCTCTTTTACATAACTTGCACATTAGTAAATGAACCAGTTTGAGGAGATGGGGCTGCGCTTGCTAGATCTGATATTGCCTTATCCCATAACATTACCGTTTCTACACTAGCTCAATGCTAACATCTACATAGAGTTGAAGATATTTATCCTTCCCCTCCCCGTCCCTTCCTTAGTTTTCTACAGTGCCCTCTTTTGGGCTGGTGAATCACAGAGGGGTCTCCTTCTAATGGGGAGCACCTCTCTGCTTACTTGACTGGAATTGCTTTCTTTTCTCCCAATGGCTTTGCAGCTAAATGTGACATTCAGTCACACAATGCAAGAAGGACTTCAGTTCCAGTTCTGAGTTGAGCTGATCTCATCTGGGCTAGGAGTAAGGGGAACAATTGTATTTAATGACCTGTACCAAGGAGCTAGGCAAAAAAAAAAAGTTGTCTGCTGAGATTCCTACTCCTGAGGCCACAAGCCCTGCTGCAAAGCGAGTGAGTGGATGGTTGAGTCATGATCAAATTTACATAGACATTACGCAGAATGTGCAGCAGAGAAATAGACCATTTGATGAAATAAGAACGGAAAGTGCTGGAAAAACTCAGCGGCATCTGTGGATAGAGAAACAGAGTTAACGTTTCGAGCCCAATATGACTGACCAGTTCCAAAGAAGAGTCATATTGGACTCGAAACGTTAACTCTGTTTCTCTCTCTCCACAGATGCTGCCAGACCTGCTGAGTTTTTCCAGCATTTTCTGTTTCTATTTCAGATCTGCAGCAATTTGCTTTTATTATAGACCATTTAAGTGATTGGCCCATGCCAATGTTCCACATCAATCTGTTTTCACTTGACATCATCTAACTCCCATCAGCATATTCTTTGATTCCTTCCTCACTCATAAATTCATCTGGCTTCCCCTTAAGTGCATCTATGTTTTTCACCTCAACTTACTCCTTGTGGTCATAAATTCCGCATTCTCACCACTTTTCAGTTAAAGAAGTTTCTCCTGAATTTCCTATTGGACTTATTGGTGACTATCAGATGGTCTCTGGTCAGGTCGCCTTAAGTGAAAACATCTCCTCTGCATCTGCCCTGTCAAATCCTTTTAAAGACCACTATCAGGCCATCTCTCAAAGAAAGAAAGACTTGCATTTATATTGCACTTTTCACGTCCACCAGATGTCTCAAAGTGCTTCACAACCAATGAAGTACTTTTTGAAGTGTAGTCACTGTTGTAATACAGGAAATGTGGTAGCCATTTTGTACTCAGCAAACTCCCACAAGCAGCAATGTGATAATGATCAGTTTAATCTTTTTTTGTGATGCTGATTGAGGGATAGATATTGGCTAGGGATAACTTCTCTGCCCTTCTTCAAAATAGTGCCAAGGGATCTTTTACATCCACCTGAGCAAGCAGATGAGGCCTCGGTTTAATGTCTCATCTGAAAGACATAGATGAAAGCCATAGGCTGTGCTGGCCTATCACGTGGTTGCATCTCACCTCACCTCCTGAGCCATCTCCTGGAGCACACAATTGACTACCTTACATCTTTTTTCTCCTCACTCCTGTTTGGTGCTGTATATGCACAAGCTATTGCTGGTATTCTCAGTCCGAGGGCACGTGTAAAGGACAACCACTGGGCTGTGGCACTGGAGAGCTGTGGTATCATGCGAATCAGCTCCCAACATCTGTGTCAGCCTTGGCTTGGGTGGGTATCATGCTTGCCTCTGACCCAGTTGGTTGTATGTTCAAGTCCCACTCCAGGACTTAAGTGCAAATATCTGGACTGGCACTCCAATTGCAGTAGGGTGGGAGTGCTGCACTGTTTTACAGAGGAGATGTTAAATTGAGGCCCTATTAACCCTCTTGGGTGGATGCAAAAAATGACAGGGTGCTATTTTATGAAGAAGAACCAGGGAGTTATCCTTGGTGTCCTGGCCAATATTTATCCCTCAACCAACATCACAAATACATGTGATTTGCGCATTATCACATTGTCTTTTGGCGCGAGCTTGCTGTGTGGAAATTGGCTGTGACTACACTTCAAAAGGACTTCCTTGGCTGTAAAGTACTTTGGCATGTCCTGTGGTCATGGAAGGCACTATATAAATGCAAGCTTTTTTCAACTTTTTAATGGGCTGCTGTCTTCAAAAGAGAAAATTAAGGAAGAGGGGGTAAAGTGACCTAACAGAGGTCTTGAAGATTATGAAAAGGTTTGATAGGGTAGAAGTAGAGAAGATGTTTCCACTTGTGAGGATTTCCAAACTAGGGTCCTTGAATACAAGATAATCACTAATGAATCCAGTAAAGAATTCAAGAGAAACTACTCTGTCCAAAGGGTTATTAGAATGTGAAACTCAGTATCATAAGGAGAAGGAAACTCTTTCGAGTTACCAACAGTCACAGATTGCAACTTCTTTCGAGTACAATCACAGTTCTTGGTTTTTCCAGGAGTGGGACATGAACCCACAACCCTCTGATTCAAAGGTGAGGGTGCTATGAACTGAGCCACAGCTGACACCTCATAAGGAGAAGGAAGGAAAACCAGTAAAACTTGGGAAATAACTGGTACTGGTTCGAACTGGCCTTGTATGCCTTAAAATGGAACTCCAGTTCAGAGCAGTACCAGTCATTTCCAAGTTTTACTGGTTTTCCCTTTCAAAGGGGATGATAGTGTGTGTAAGCATATGAGGGAGGAAGGAATAGAAGGTTAGGCTGTTGGGTCGGATGAAGAGGGGTGGGAGAAGGCATGTATGGAACATAAACACTTAGAACCGAGCAGCTGGGCCAAGCAACCTGTTTCTATGCTGTTACCTATGTCAAACATATCCCCGATATCAAATGCCTGGTCTATTCCTCAAACTAACATCAGGGTTGCTCCACCTCTGTCTTATTCAAATTTTTAATGGGCTGCTGTCTTCAAAAGAGAAAGTTAAGGAAGAGGGGGGTAAAGTGACCTAACAGAGGTCTTGAAGATTATGAAAAGGTTTGATACAGGTCAGTCACTGAGTTTTTGTACAGGTTTTTAGCTTGTTTCCTTGGAAAGAGATAAGTTTATTTTAGGTTGATTGCAGTAAGAGATGAACCGACTGGAAAACACAAGGCTGAACAAATAGTTTTGTTTCTGTCAGTGCTGCTGGGGTTGATTGTTTGTACTCTGCAGACTGACAAAAGAAAATGTCTTTCTGTATTTTTTTTTTAAATCCCGCCAACCCCACAAAAAAAAAGACTCGAGCTCCAACATCCCACTTATCTGACAATTACTCCTTCCTTGAGCTGTTGATACTGTGCGCAGGGACACGGACCCTCACACCACTCTCTGCCCCGCTCCTGTTGCTAGAGGGTTGTTTTCCCTTCACAACTTCTTCGCCTCTCTTCTTCACCCAGTGATTCATCACTCGAGCATGTTAATGGTTTGGAGTCGCCACGCACTGAACAGAATGCATTGAGTGTAAAATGAATTCAAAGGAAAACCTTAACGAGCCTCAGAAGCCTCTTTGGGGACTTTCGACTTCAAGGATGGGACCAAATAGGAAGACTCTAAAACTGGCCTTAAATTGTTATTTTTTTTTAAAGGATGTAACATTCCTTCAAGAGGCTGCTTTTAAAAGGAAATGCGCTGGTAATCTAGATTATAATTTACTTCAGTGTCGTTGCTGAGCCATACAACAACAGCCACCTACATTTTTATTGCACCTTTAAGGCAGAAAAATGTCCCAATCAAGGCAATTCACAGCAGCGTAATCGGACAGAAATTTGACTCTTAAGCCACATAAAGTAGGTATTAGAACAGCTAACCAAATGCACGGTCCAAGAGATTTTAAGGAGTGCCCTGGGGGAGAGTGGCAGAGAAGGGGTCCACATTTAGGGAGGGAATGCTATCAACAGGAGCGGGTCAGAGAATTGTGTGCGGATCCCCAGCAGCACTGACAGAGACAAAACTATTTGTTCAGCCTTGTGTTTTCCGGTCGACTCCTCCTCTCTGGGAATGCCACTCAGGGCAACAGGCATGCTGCAGGCATATAGCCACAACCGGTGGGGGTGAAGGAAGAAGGGGGGCCAGAGTTGGAAGAATGCAGAGCTCTTGGAGGGTTGTTGGGCCGGAGGAGTTTACACAGAGAGAGAGAGAGAGATGGGAGAAGCCTCAGAGGAATGTGAACACGAGGATAAAAAATAAAAATGGGAGAGCCATTGCTTGGTCATTCCAGACACCTTGCCGGCAGCCGTATACTGGGGGAAAAGGAATGGCTTGTGAGCCACTTGGATGTAGGCATCAAACTGGGATGTCAAAGAAAAAGATGAAACAAACAACAAAAAGAGACAATTAATAAACACCCCCCCAGGTTAATTAAATTTTTGTTGCAGGTTTTGAATAAGCCCATCACTGTGCAAAGCTATTTTTGTGTATCACCCAGAGTTAATATAGTGCAGAAGAGATCAAAGCTAAGAAAGACCTTTGATCCATCTAGGCCGTTATGCTGTGGTGTCGAGCAGCAATAAAAGATAATATGCATCTCTCCATGAGACTTGACAACTTGATCTTGAGGATATTGAATTTACTTGTCACCTATAACCTCCCTTAATAACTATTCCAAAACCCAACTGCCCTCTCAGTGGAGTAAATACTTCCTTCTGTCCCACCTGACTCTAGTGCTTTTCATCTTATAAAGAAGCTCCACTTGATTATTTCTCACAAAAACAACTGTATTCTGATCTTACTAGGTTAGAAGATAATGCTGGGGATAGTGGGAGATGAATAGTTAACACGAACATTTGGTGTTCCCCCTCCACATTAAGTGTCCTGGTCAATGATAACCACCATCACTAAAACAGATGATTTAGTACTTATCCTATTGTTGTTCATGGGAGCTTGCTGTGCACAAATTGGCTGCTGTGTTTCCTACATTACAACAGCCGCTGCACTTCAAAAGTAGTTTGTTGGGTTGGTTATCCTGATGTTTTGAAAGGCGCTATATAAATGTAAGTTTCTCTTTTATTTCTTGCAAAGGGTCAAAATGGCTGGCAGAGGAAGGTTAAATAAATATGATAAACGTTCATTTATTTCTATTCTAACAAAACTGAGAGGGTTAAGGGGCTGCGGGCTTGTGGTTCATGGAAGGTAATGTCAGAATAAATAGGGAGATATTATTTCCACTGCTCAGGAAGGCAATAAAAAGACAGCACAAATGTTAGATCATCACAGTAAGAATCAAAGCAAGTTCGAAAAAAAAAATCTTCGCCCAGAAGGTGGTTAGAATTTGGAGTTCTCCAGCACAAAACTGTAAATGAAGGAGAGTCTCTAAATTGTTTTAAGTGAAATAGATTGTTGCTTGAAAAAGAGGGATATTGAAGGGCGTGGGGAGTGAGCGGTGGAGTGGGATTAGATTCACTGGGCCAGGTGGAAGAGTGCACCAGCGCAGACTTGATGGTAGGATCGCCAACTCTGGTAGATATATTACTGGAGGTTCCATCACATGAACTCTCCTCTTCAACCGCCTCACCCAGTTGAAAAGCCTTCTCTTCCCATCTCCAACGGTTCTATTACTCATAAACAAAAGTGTTAAAAGGGAGTTTTTGAAATGCTTTCATGGTTTTCCCCTGGACGGCTCACAGCAGGAGATTCACTTTCAATTCCGAGAGACCCCAGGGCAATCCTGGAGGATTGGCAACCCTACAAATCGGCCAATTGACCTGCTTCCGAGGTTGAAGTATCACGTGGCCAAAAGTAACTTCTAACATGTTGAAGCAAAGGAAGAGCTGCATCTGGGAGGGTTACAAAAATCATATCGTAATACCTTGGATCTCTTATTTAAAAAAAAAAGCAAGTTCTGTCAGTAATTCAATCCAGACAAACACTACGACAATAATCACCAGAATTCCTGTCTCTCCAAAGAAGTTCTGTGCTTTTGCTTATTTTTTTCAGTGATTGAGTCAATTTTTCATCATCTAGTGAGCACTTTGTTGCTGTAATGAGTAATAATATTCAGCTGGTAATCTCCCTTGATGATCTGGCTTCCTTGCTCTTTACTCTCTCCTATCTTTATCCTTCACTCCACAGACACATGGTGACCTGTAACCCAGAGCCACTTGCACTGAAGGGGTTTGATTACAAATTGTGGCCAGTGTTTGAAATGAACAGAAACAAAACTTGCCTTTTTTTTTTCAAATAATTACGTACATCCTTTTAAAAGCTTTAACAAGCTCTGCTTCCCCTATTGTTTCTGGACAGACAAGCTCTGTCCTGATGACCTTCTCCCTCTGTTCTGATTTTCAACTTAAATTTAGGTTCGCTAGTTACTAGCTCTCACAGGACGTGCTGATTATCAACCTGTAAGTCCTTCCAGTACACCTCTGGTAGGCAGCTAGAGTGGGAGAATTTCCTGTTCAGGCAGAACCTGCAGAAGGCAATGGAAAACCACTGCAGTACCCTGACAAGCATAACCATGGAGCAACTTCATGGTCACCCATGCCCTGTTAGGGCATGGTGCCTGAAGAGAGATAGTTACTGGCTTTAGGTGTTCCATAGACGAGGTTCGCACTCCTTTGAGTGTAATATATATACCAAGGTCGCATTTGACAGAGTGTGGCATCAAGGAGCCCCAGCAAAAATGGAGTTTATGGGAACCAGGGGGAAAATTCTCCACTGGATGGAGTCACACCTAACACAAAGGAAGATGGTTGGAAGTTGGAAGTCAGTCATCTCAGCTCCAGGACATCACTGCAGGATTTCCTCAGGATAGTGTCCTTGGCCCAACCATCTTCAGCTGCTTCATCAATGACCTTCCTTCCATCATGAGGTCAGAAGTGAGAATGTTTGCTGGTGATTGCACAATGTTCACTATTCGCAACTCCTCAGATACCGAAGCATTCCTCTCCAAATGCTGTAAGGCCTGGACAATATACAGGCTTGGGCTGACAAGTGGCAAGTAACATTCGTGCCACACAAGTGCCAGGCAATGACCATATCCAACAAGAAAGAATCTAACCGTCGCCCCTTGACATTCAATGGCATTACCATCGCTGAATCCCCCACTATCAACATCCTGTGGGTTACCGTTGACCAGAAACTGAACTGGACTAGCCATACAAATACTGTGGCTACAAGAGCAGGTCAGAGGCTGGGAATCCTGCGGCGAATAACTCAGCTCCTGACTCCCCAAAGCCTGTCCACCATCTACAAGGCACAAGTCAAGAGTGTGATGGAATACTCTCCACTTGCCTGGATGAGTGCAGCTCCCACAACACTCAAGAAGCTTGATACCATCCAGGATAAAGCAGCCAACTTGATTGGCACCACATCCACAAACATTCACTCCCTCTACCTCTGACGCACAGTGGCAGCAGTGCATACCATCTACAAGATACACTGCAGGAATTCACCAAGGCTCCTTAGACAGCACCTTCCAAACCCACAACCACTACCATCCAGAAAGACAAGGGCAGCAGTTGGATGAGACCCCCACCACCTGGAAGTTCCCCTCCAAGCCACTCACCATCCTGACTTGGAAATATATCGCCGTTCCTTCACTGCCTCTGGGTCAATATCCTGGAACTCCCTCCCTAACCGCACTGTGGGTGTACCTACACCACATGGACCGCAGCGGTTCAAGAAGGCAGCTCACCACCACCTGTTCAAGGGCAATTAGGGATGGGTAATAAATGCTGGCCCAGCCAGCGAAGCCCACATCCCGTGAATGAATGAAAGAAAAGAGGATTGAGTGGTGATCTTGTTGAGTTTAAGGAGTCATTACAGCAGAGAGAGATAAACTATTTCCTCTGGTGGGAGGTATCCAAAACAAGGCACAACCTTAAAATTAGAATTTGGAGTGTAATGCTGGGAAGTACTTCCTCATATGGAAGGAAATAGAAGTTTGGAATAGATAAAGATATGAAGGGTTACGGGCCAAAGGTGGGTAGATGGAGTTAAGATATGGAGCAGCCATGATACTATAGAATGGTGGAACAGACTCGGGCTGAATGGCCTACTTCTGTTCCTATGTTCCAATGGCTCACTGATCAGTGCAAAATAAACTTTTCCAATCTCAACCTCCACAGGCTTTTCATTATTTTTCAAGGATTTACCAGCATCTTTTTTCCTGTCTAATTTTCTTTCTCCTCTGCTCCGTGATTCAGTCTAAGGGGATGAGGAGAGGGGAAAGCAGTTTGACGGACACCTGGCACACCCTGAACCCTGACCCTCTTAGCCAATTCCACAACGGAAGCAAGAGCATTTTACATTGAAACCAGGGAGCTTAATTTCATCTGCCATTACATTGGTCACCCTAGTGAGTGGACACTAGACTGCAGGTGGGATGACCGTTGCTTCCATCCAGACGTGAATATCCCGCGAGACCTTAACCCATCACTTGGAGACCTCATAATAAGATTCCGACCACAGAGTCAGAAGGGTTGGGTTACAGCCCCACTCCAGACAGCTCCAACTCTGGATATTATCCAATGGGGTTCTCCCTTGTTGTATCGATAGCAGGGGCCTTGTAACACCCGTTACAGAAGGCATTTCGTGACATAAAAGCCGTGAGGATGACAACAGGAAAACATCTTGGCTACTCTTCCTTAGCAAATGGCTCAGGATTATAATTTGAGATGTTCATGTTGTGTCGTGCCTTAGGCAGACCATATTCGTTAACGCGTTTATGTAACCTTGTTTAAACAAAGTCATCACCTGTTTATTTTAAATCTCGGAATCATACAGCACAAGAGGAAGCCATTCGGCCCATCGTGCCTGTACTGGCTCTTTGAAAGAGCTATCCAATTAGACCCTGTTCTTTCCCTCGAGCCCTGAAAATTTATTTTTTTTAAATTATTTATCCAATTTCCTTTTGAAAGTTACTATTAGTTCTGGTTCCACCACCCTTTCAGACAGCACATTCCAGGTCACAAAATCTCACTGCATGAAAACAATTTTCATTTCCCATTTGGATATTTTGCAATAATTTTAAATCTGTGTCCTTTGGTTACTGACCCTCCTGCCAGTGGAAACATTTTGTCCCTATAGACTCTATGAAAACCCCTGATGGTTGATGACCAACAGTATGAAATAAAACAAAAGGAATTTTAAGCAAATATATTAACCAGTGCAGTACCAGAGAAAATGGAATCTATAGATGTAAAAAAGATGCTTTTCAAAAAATACAAAAACACAAAAAATTAAAAATATAATGCTTTGGTTTGTCTAAAACCCGCAACCTTAATTTTCTTCTGAGGAATGAGACCCCACACCTGTAAATTTAATTTTTCAAGGCTAGAGAGGTTGCTCATAAGTAGTTATGACTTACTCTGCCATTAAATGTTCAGCTACTCCTGATTGAACAAGGCTTAAGTTTTTCATTAATCTTTACCAATAATAGTGTGTAATTAATTTAAGTTCACTACTTAGCAGTGATTTTTATGCAGATTCCATCAGCAAAGACTGCAATTGCATAGCCTGTGGAGGAGCAGAGTATCACTGACTTCTGAATTTCAGTGCTTAACTATGCATGTGCCTGAAGTTGCTTTCAATTTTACCCAGCAATAAAGAGTTGACCTGTTATCAGTGCAGTGATATCCCGATTCCCCCTCCTCTCTTAATGTTTCTACTGAGTAGGGTTTCACAGTGACTGGGCTCACAATGGTACCTTGCTGCCAATAGGCTATTCTCCTGTAAGAGGTTAACATGATACACCCACACATTTTCCAATGGAGGATACTGGAAACCACTGAAGATCAGGAACACTTAATTTCTTGCTCCCTCCCTTGCCCGGGGGATTGAGACTAACTGTAGTGCCCCTACTGATTCAGCCCAGACCAGCGGGCACAACCTGGGATGTTCCGGGTAGCATAGCTTAGTTGCACACTCACAAAGAGAACCAGTGAGGGCAGGATTGCACAGCAGTCAGGGACTCTTTGAAAGAAAAAGAAATTGGGCATACTCCATTGTAGGAGTACAATCATCTCCCAACCGATTTTCCTTTCTGGCTTTTCCTCAGGCCATTGTGGCTCAGTGGATAGCACTGCCTTCTGAGTCAGAAGGTTATTTGTTCATGCCCCACCCCAAAGGCTTGAGCATAGAATCCATGCTGACAATACAACATAAGAGGGAGTGCTGCACTGTTGGAGGCATCATCTTCCGCATGATATATTAAACCAAGGCCCTGTTTGCTCTCTCAGGTGGATGTGAAAGATCCTATGGCATTACTACAGAGAAGGACAAGAGATTTCCTCTTGGTGCCCTGGCCAATGTTTATCACTAACTCATTGTATTGTGGGAGCTTGCTGTGCGCAAATTGTCAGCCATGTTTTCTACATTACAACAGTGACTATGCTTCAAAAAGTACTTCTTTGACTCTCGAGGGCTTTGGATGCCCCGAGGTCATGTAAGGCGCTATGGAAATGCCAGTTCCTTCTTTCTGTTCATGACTGTTTGACAGACCGAGAGGCAGACGAAAGGGTTAAAGGAGCAGCGTCGCTGAGTTTAATGCGAGATACAATTTTAAAACCATGGGTTTTTAATTAGTTGCGGGTTTTTAAATTAGTCTCCGGCTGTACAGCAGACCTGCGCTGCAGATAGATCAAGTGATACTATCTGCTTTTGACAGCCTCAGACTACAGAACTCTGCACTGTTTGAGTATAACTCACCACGCATATGAAATCTATGAATTGACTGCATTCTGAGTGGACTCCCCGCCCCCCTCCCCCTCAGCCCACACACATTAAGAACACTCCCGGGGGGGAGAATAAACATGGACCACAGGAAGTGTAGGAGGAAGACAACAAAGACCTCCCTTAAGCTTGTCAAATATCTTGCGAATTTCTTTACATATTTTCCCCATTTTTGTTTTAAAGAAAACACCAAGTGAGCGAGTGTCATTTATTTTTAACGAATTGACAAAGATGCATCTTTTTGAGGCTGGGAAGTCGAGGTGGATGGGACTCGTTCTTTAGTGCAGGATTCACCTGGCCCTACAATGGCAGAAAAGATGGTGAGGTAAATGAAGCTGTAAGATGTTAGGTGGGGTCAAGCTTTTAAAAAGACCAGAAGATTGTAGGACAGAGGGAAGACAGATTGAGGCATTTGGCATTCCTGAAGTCCCAGCAGGAGATGCTATCAGCTCCAGTATTAAGGACAGGCTCAAGGCAGTGGTTTGGTCATTCCAGTTTAGACCTGAACTGGTGTTCAACTGGTTCCAAAGCTAGATAGAGCAGGAGTAGGCCATTCAGCCCATCGAGCCTGCTCCACCATTCAATTAGGCTGATCGTCCACCTCAAGGCCACTTTCCCTCACTATCTCCACATCCCTTGGTCATTAGTCTCCAGAAATCTATCGATTTCTGTTTTGAACGTGCTCAATGACTGAACTTCCACCAACCCCCTGGGGTAGAGAATTCCAAAGATTCACACACCCTCTGCGTGAAGAAATTCCTCCTCATCTCAGTCTTAAATGGCCTGCCCCTTATTCTGAGATTGTGTCCCCCTGGTTCTAGACTCACCAGCCAGAGGAAACATCCTATGCACACCTACCCTGTCAGAATTTTGTACAATTCAATGAGATCACCTCTTATTCTTCGAAAGCCTAGACGATACAGGCCAAGTTTTCTCAATCACTCCTCGTAAGACAATCCTGCCATCCCAGGGATTAGTCTGGTGACCCTCCGTTGCACTCCCTGTATGGCATGTATACCCTTCCTTAGATAAGGAGACCGAAACAGTACATAATTGTGAGACCCTCATCTGCAATAGACTTCTAGCACCCATCACACCATACCCCAACAAGAGTTAGCCCATGCTGTTGAATGCAGCTGGCTTAACATCTCCAGTGCTCATTTGACTCAGTTGACAGCATCCTCTGATCAACAGCAATGAACTGTGGATTCTAACTCCTCTCAGGATCTGACCATGTAATGCTATCAGAAACCTCAGTGCTAGTTTGAGGGAGAGCTATCCTGTTCGACATGCTGCCTTTGTGCATGTTCTGTTAAACTGAGCCTCTCTGCTGGTTCAGGTGAAGCTAGCGTTATTAAAAGGGGAGACGCTCTCCTCTAAATCAGTGCTGTCCAGGAGCAGAATCATTGTTCATTATGCCTCACAGTGTGAAAAGCGGCTGTCTTGCTATCTCACATAATAACCTACACAATATGAACATAGAGAAAAATGAGGGTTTGAAAATTCCCAGGTAATGTGCAGCCACATAGATGATCAGCTCACCACCGCAGTCTCCCGAGGCAGGTTCAAAACACAAAGGAAACTCTAGAGGCTGCTTTAGAGAAATATCTGGGAAATTCCTCTCTCGATCCCAAAAATGAGCAAGCAATGCATTAGGGAACTATCACTAATCCCAATGACCCTACCTTCTATCTTGAAATGACCTCCTCTCCCCTGAACTTGGCCCGTTCCTCTTTGAAGGTCTTCAGAAGGAATTCATGCAAACAAAGTACATTGAGATGTGATGAGGTTGCTGTGCGAATGCCACTCTCAAAGTGAGAGAAAAACCATCAAGGCCCGATCCTAGCCCACGGTTAGCACATATCCTGATGGCTGTTGAGGGAGCAGCACCACAGGAGAGAGTGTCATAGGGCAGAGAGATGTGGAAGGAAAATGTGGCAAAAGCAAAAGAAATAGAGGGTACAGAACATAAAAACCATGAAATATGATTTTCTATTTTAGAATCATAGAATGGTTACAGCACAGAATGAGGCCATTCTGTGCTGTCCTCTGAAGGAGCAATTAACCGAGGACCATTCCCTTGCCTTTTCCCTATGGCCCTACAAAGTTTTCCTATTCAGATAATGATGCAATTCCCTTTTGAATGCCTTGATTGACCCTGCTTCCCGAACACTCACTCAGCGCATTCCAGACCCTAACCACTCGCTGCGTGAAAAAGTTTTTCCTCATGTCGCCATTGCTTCTTTTGCCAATCACCTTAAAGCTGTGCCCTCTGGTTCTCGATCATTCCACCAATGGGAACAGTTTCTCCCTATCTACTCTGTCCAGACCCATCAGGATTTTTGAACACCGCTATTAAATCTCCTCTCGATCTTCTCTTCTCCAAGGAGAACAGTTCCAACTTCTCCAATCTTTCTACATAACTGAAGCCCCTCATCTCTTGGAACCATTCTTGTGAATCTTTTCTGCACGCTCTCTAATGCCTGCACATCCTTCATAAAGTGTGGTGCCCAGAATTGAACGCAATTCTCCAGTTGAGGCCAAACCATGACTTTATTCAAATTTAAACTCACTTGGTCTTGTATTCTCTGTCCCTACTGATTTATTAACCGCTCTCTCAACCTGTTCTACCACCTCCAGTGATTTATGCACATATACACCCAGGTCCCTCTTTTCTGCACCCCTTTTAGAATTGTACCCTTTATTTTATATTGTCTTTCTGCATTCTTCCTACCAAAATGAATCACTTCACACTTCATCTGTGACTTGTCTGCCAATTCCATCAACCTGTCCATATACTTTTGAAGTTCTACACTATCCCCTTCACAAGTTTCATATCATCCGCAAATTTTGATCTTGTGCCCTGTACACCAAGGTCTAAATTATTAATATCTATCAGGAAGAGCAAGGGTCCTAACACCAATTCCTGGGGAATTCCACTATAAACTTACCTCCAGTACAAAAAGAACAACCATTCCTGTCACTCAGCCAATTTCATGTCCATGTTGCTACTGACTCTTTTATTTCATCAACAGTAATTTTGCTCACAAATCTATTGCAAGGGACTTTATCAAATGCCTTCTGGAAGTCCCTGTACACCTCTTCATTACCTTCATCAACCCTCTGTTACATCATCAAAACCTACACCACCCAGTTCTGAGTACCTACAAAACCCAGCCATTGCCTAGTTCCTAGTGCCTAGAACACAAAACTGTCCTTAATTGAACACTGAGCAATCCCAAATTATCTCAAAGAACTTGGGATGGCAGTTGGCAGAAATGGCACACAGGTGGCTTAGATGGCATGCTACTGAGAAGGGCCCTGAGATAGAGAGTCGAGGCAGAACTGTGCTTTGCTTTGCATTCAAGCATGCTACTTCTGAGCTGGGGAGAGGGTTGGAGGGATGGCTGACTTTGGTACTGAGGACAGGGATTTTCTGGTCCCACTTGCGGCTGGGATATTCTGGTCCCACCGAGAGTCGATGAACTTTTAGCTGCTTCTCCAAATTCGCTATTCCCGCCCATGATGGTTCCCAGCGCGTGCGGGACCTGGAAAATCCCAGCCTAAGTATCCAAAATAAGTGGTCTGTTTCTTAATAAAAGAAAATCCCATTTCAAAAATAAAATTTGCCTTAAAATAATCCTAGTGTTGAGACATTGTAAACAAACACGATACTGCAAATAATCAAGCAAATATTTGTATGTGAATAATAAACCCAACTTATTTTAAAATTCTCATCCTCAATGTTCAAATCTGTCCATGGCTTCAGCCCTTCCCAATCTCTCTAACCTCTTCCAGCCCTACAACCCTCCTAACATTCCTCCAACACTGACTTCTTGGCATATCCCCAACTTCCTCCGCTCACCCAGGCGGCTATGCCTTAAGTTGTCCAGGCCCTAAGCTCTGGAATTCCCCCCTGAAACTTCTCCACCCCTCTCTCCTCACTTATGACGTTGCTGAAAACCTACCTCCTTCGACAAGCGTGTGGTCACCTGTGCCACCGTCTCTCTGGCTCTGTGTCATTTTGTGTCTGGCTACGCTCCTGTGAAGTGCCTTGGGTTGTTTTACTGCATTCAAGGTGCTATACCAATGTAATTTGTTGTCGTCTATGCCCAGCAGGGGCTTGAGCCTACTGGAGCTGCCTGTTAAGCATATGGTTTTGTGTTTAATTTAAAACAAGCTGTTTTGCAGTGAAAAAGCAAGTCATTAATGGAATAAATCCTAAACCAGAAACACATTTTCTGACCCTCCAAGAAGAATTTCCTGTCCACTAATTTATTATTTTATTTATTTTATAATTTTCTATATAACAATAAAGTATGGTAAAAATTGGTTATTTTCCATCTATATTACCATAATCAAAACCAGGTATCAAAATCAGCTGTTTGTATAATCAGAAACAGCCACAGTTAAATAAGTGACAATGTTGCTGCACAATAATTGTACTAAATAATTACCAACAGATTAACAATCCCACACAATGGTTATAAGCCTGACAATATTGATGTGTGATTTTTTTTTTAATTCATTCACGGGATGTGGGTGTCATTGGCTAGGCCAGTATTTACTGCCCATCCCTAATTGCCCTTGTTCAGAGGGCATTTAAGAGCCAACCACATTGCTGTGGGCCTGGAGTCACATGTAAACCAGACCAGGTAAGGACGGCAGATTTCCTTCCCTAAAGGACATTCGACCTGTGTGCTGAGGTCTTCTCCATTATAATGCCCCTAGTCCGGGGATATAGCAGTGGAAGTGACAGGAATATTATGTAGGTTGTCTTACTGCTGCATCCCCACCCAGGCCCAAACTGTTTTCCCATTGCCCCAGCAATCAGGCCAATGGCCTCCACCTCACTGCCCTGTCACATGTTGGTGATGGTGAGGAGGTACTGTCCAACAGCATTGCCAATTTCCCTGGGTTTCACAAATGCATAGGAATGTAGAGGGAATGTGCCAGTGTGCCCTGGTGTAATGGCAGTAGTTCTGACTAGCAACGTGCCAGAGGGAAAGGGCTTAGCATTTGGCTCATCTTCTTTTGAAGCTCCCTTATCCCTGTTTAGTAATCTCAGTGCTCCTACTCTCCACGTTTCCAAAGTCAGTATTGAGGGCTCCTCTAAAACAAAAACAAAAAATGCTGGGAAAAGCTCAGCAGGTCTGACAGCATCTGTGGAGAGAAAGACAGAGTTAACGTTTCGAGTCCGTATGACTCTTCTTCAGCACTAAAGAGAAGTAAAACTGGTGGATTATATGCTGTTTAGGGTGAGTGGGACAGGTGAAGCTGGATAGAAGGCCAGTGATAGGTGGAGGCAAAGGAGAGATTGCAAAAGATGTCATAGACAAAAAGTCGAAGGGATGTTGATGGTGGTGATACTGGCTAAAGGAGGTGCTAATATTTTTACATGCATATTTTTACTTCTCTTTGGTTCTGATCAAGAGTCATACGGACTCGAAACATTAACTCTGCCTTTCTCTCCACAGATGCTGTCAGGCCTGCTGAGTTTTTCCAGCACTTTTTATTTTTGTTTCAGATTTCCAACATCCGCAGTATTTTGCCTTTATCTTGAGGGCTCCTCTGGCCCTTTAGTAGTGATGCCCATCATCCCTTCCTGTCCTGCTACAACACTACCTGGTATAACACGACGTTGGTAGGTTCCCTCTTGGTGGGAGAGATCCTGCTGGTAGCAACCCCTGCATCGCTAATCAGGTGCCAGCCTAGACCCTGGGCCTGGATCGTGAGGGCATTGGCTGGTGGTTGAAAATTCCATCCCCTTCCTTTGCGGTTAAGGGTACTTGAGTCCTGTAAGTCCATATTGCAGAGGCTTGAGTGCATGATCTTTGTGGATAACCTAGTGCAGTATTTAGCAAGTGCTACAATGCCAGAGACACTATCTTTCTGGTGAGAAGTTAAGCCTGGGACACCTTTGCCTCCTTCCACAGTAGAATTTGATAATAAGGACAATATGGCATAATGTAAAGTTCTCTTCTTCAGCATTGATCCCTCAACCAGCAGCATCAAGAAACAAATCATTTATGTTTGTAGGATCATGGCTGATCACTACCCAATACCCACCCCTTCTCCCTTTTGTCCTTTTGCTGGATGTTTGTGGATATTTGGTTGGAAACTTGCCCACCATGGTCAAATAGCCAGTTGATATTCACTGTCAAGGATCATAGCCAAGTGTGGCTACTTGGGTGTGGGCTGCCAGTGTCTATAGAACTGCACCCCAGCAAGAGACAGACACTTCAGGAGAAAGGGGAGGAAACTGAAATTCGACTGGCACCAAGCGACCAGTGACAGTTCCCTAACCAATTGACACCAATTTTCTTTACTCCCAGGAGTTTACATTCAATCACATGCCCCTGCTAAGGGACCTTCTAAAGTCAACATATCAAACATCCATTCTATTGCCCTCATTCACAATCCTGCTTCTCTCTATGAAGTTTGTAAGGCATGACTTACTTTTCGTTAGCCCACATTAGCTTGCAATTAGTGTCTTTACTGTTGCTAAATACAAATTATTTCCTTTCAGATAGACGCAAATGTTTTTCCTGCCACAGATGTTAAACTAACAGTCCTGGAATTCCCCAGATTGTGCTCCTGACCTTCTTTGAAAATTGGAACAAGATTAGTTGTTTTCCAATCATCTGTTACTACTCCTGTATGTAATGAGCTGTGAAACCTTTCATTCACAACTCCTCCTATGTCTTCTCTCATTCCCTTAAATACGACTAGATGTATTCCATCTGGTCCTGTTGTCTTATGGATACTTAGTGTTTTAATTGCCATTTCATTACCAATTGCTATTATTTCCATGAGTTGAACTTCCTATTCTTTAAACCTCTGGGAAAGAAAATGGATAATTTCCCATCATGTAAACTGTTGCAAGATGATCATATTGTTTTATACACCCATTATTGCAAATCTCTTAACTCTAACAGGCTCAATTTATTCTTTAATATTATGGTTACCATGTGTATAGCTCTCCCTAAATGTGTTTTTATTTCTCGAATGTCCCTTCTCCAAATCCTTTCCTCCTATCTGTTCTGCCCTTTCTCTCTTGAAGAAGTCAACCAATGCTGGGTTACAATCCCAGGAAACCTGTTTCATTTTTTTGTGTGCGAGCTGCTTTCTTGCCCATTGTGACATCCAAGTCCATCCCGTGGATCCCATTGTCGGCTTCCTTCCATCTGCGTAAGGCAATGGGCGTGCAGCAAATCCCCATTGGGGGTGTGGTAGCTTCATAGGATGCACATTTGCTGATTGCTGAAGAGACCAATCCATGAGAGGCAGGTTCTGTCACAAGTGCCACATGTGAAGTGATTGTCAGGTGTCGGTGTGGGCTGTTGTCTTCAGTGTTGCCAACCTGCAGTAGCCATTGATCGTTGGTCCACAGCTGATGCCGCCATTTTCGCCTGCTGTCAGCTGGTGTCTCCCGGACACAAGAATCGATGCTTAAACCCTCCATGTCAGACCCCCAAGCATCCTTGAAAGCGGATCTTTGGGCATTCTACTGGTCGTCTGGCTCCAGCTTCCTCTCCATACAGAAGATCTTTAGGTGTGTGCCTTCCTTCCATCCTGCAAACGTGCCTGCACCAGCGAAGTCACCACTACTTGATGAATGCCAACATATTTGTGCGCTTTGCCTGTGAAAAGTTTGCCGCATTCGTGGTTTTGTCCTTGCGTGAGACATCCTGAACACGCCACAAGCAACGAAGGTGAAAGTTGTTGAGCTTCCTTTTTCGAGAGCTGTAAATTGTCCATGTCTCACACAAGGTGCTGAGAACACAGGCCTCATAAACCAGCATCTCGGTCCTAAGAGCCAGCTTGACATTATTCCATTCACGTTTTGTGTGTCAGCTAAAGCTGCTTTCCTTATGCATGTATCAAAATCTGTATCGAGAGACTGATTGTCATCATGTGCCAGAGGTAGCAGAACGTGCTAAATCGCTTCCAGCAGGGAGTTATTTAGTGTGATTAAGGGCGGAGATGTGACACCATGTCCCATAGGCACAGTTTTCTTGACACCTAAAGACGCATAGACATTTACAGCACAGAAGGAGGTCATTTGGCCCACGCCAGTCAACAAAGACCTGGCTACACTAATCCCATTTTCCAGCGCTTGGCCCATAGCCCTGGAGGCTATGGCAACGCAAGTGAATATCTAAATACTTCTTAAATGTTATGAGAGCTTCTGACTCAACCGTCCTTTCAGGCAGTGAGTTCCAGACTCCCGCCACCCTCTGGGTGAAAAAATTTCTCCTCAACTCCCCTCTTAGCCTTCTACCTCTTACCTTAAATCTATGCCCCCTGGTTATTGATGCCTCTACTAATGGAAAAGGTGTCTTCCTGGCTAGTCGAGGAGTCAGAGAGAACAAATTGCAGGCATGGGAGACAAATACATGAGGTTTTGTAGCTGAGTTTCCATGTTAATGACTAGTGCAGCATCCTCCGCGTAGAGGAGTTCTCTGACTAAGACATGTTATATTTTTGCATTTGCTTGTCAGTCTTTCCATCCCAGATACACACTTGCCTACTTGGAAGCTGGATGCCATTGAATCACAATCAAGAGAGGGAATTGACACTGCTGCTTTTTTTTATTTTTGACTTCCGTAGCTCAGGAACACTGAGCCCAATGGTTACCCCCATCCCCAGTCCTACCGAAAACAACATAGACCAGTGACTGAATCTGAGATCTCCCTGATCCATATGACCCAGTTCGACCCCGGACACAACATGTGGCAGTTGAATTATTGGGGGAACCCATCATATCGCATTGAAGTTACAATTTTTGCTTCAAGTGCTTGCAAGCCAGTATCTGCAATGGTTTGATCAGCACTCTGTTTAAATTATTGCGTTATCATGTGACAGGAAAAGTGATGGTGCAATAGAACGTTATAATGCTCAGTCAAAGCTACAATGAGGGTCTACTGAGGGGAAGAAAGATTTCTACTGAGAAAAAACACATTCTAGGGCCAATTTTCCAAACCTCCATTATTGGTTGGAGTCTTGCTCATTGGGAGGATTGATTGGAGAATGAAGATTGGAGTTCAGTATGCCTGATCTGCTGGCTGTTAATTCTAATCAATGAGGCATCAGCAGTGACCCAACTTGGCAGATTTACCTCAGAACAGTGTTCCTATTTAGCAGTGCGCCTGCTGGACATGTAGATGTCTTGAGAAATTTACCCCTCCATGTTACAAGGCCCTATCATTTATAAATGTAATATAATGCTTCACAAAGTATAACATTGTACATCTAATATGGAAGAATGCAACATGTGTTACACAGATATAACACTCCTATATATTATAGGGCACATTATGATTTGCATAGTATAAAACCTATTGTATGGATTGGATATAATTTTACCAGATACAGCACTCCTGCAACTATTATGTTAGTGCTGATCCAGAAAATGTTTCTGTAAAATGTAAATACTGATCTTCACTATAAAATACATATTTTAAAAAAATATTTGTATATAAATATAAAACTAAAGATAGCACGAATCACTACAGACTGAAGGGTAGCTGGGGTTCAAACAAATAGTTCACAATGACCCTGAAAAGCAGACATCCAAAGTTTAGAAAGTTGTGAAACCTGGCTTTGGAGAAGGCTGGAGTGGGTTGGTTGGAGAGAACACAAGAGCAACGAAGACATTCTCAGGATGGTGGAAGAGGAAAGGGTGTTGGGGATATCATCAGGACAAGGTTGGAATGGCTATTTTGTAAGGCATGAGAACTTGCTGAAGAAGGTGACTGAAGGAAGATTAGAGGGATGTCGACCAAGAAGGAAAATAGACAATGATGATGTTAGACAACTTGAAATTAAAAACGGCTTAGGAACGAGCAACTGAAGAGGAAAATGTAAAACCCTGAGGCTTGGAGAAATGAGCAAAGCAACTGCCCTTAGGCAGATACTACTACTAACAACACAGATAGAAAGCGCCTCACAGCACATGTTTACATAAGTATACTCTGTGGGATCTGTGCATTCAGGGAAATTTCTCAATTATCCAGAACACTAATTATATAACTCACAGTGTATCACAGTTCTATTTTTGTTGCAAAAAATATGTGCTGACCCATAAACAATTTAGAAATCCAACACAATCATAAAGGAATCCATGTAGCTGGAATAAGTAAGTTTGGTTTACAAGAGACAAACAGATATGCAGAAAGCCATCTGAATGGGACATTAGAGTTTTATCCCCCTCCAATTGAGCTCATAGTCTTTGGTCTAATTTACAAATCCCTCCATGGCCCCACCTCTTCCAACCTGCTCTGCTCCTACTCCTTGCTCTTTCAATGCTGACCTTCTGGACCTTCCCCACATCCTCCAACTCATAACCAGTGATGGTAGAGCCTTCAGTCTTTAGTCCCAACACCCTGCAACTCTCTCCTTAAAGCACCCCTTACTACCTCTCTTCCCACTCTCAAAAGTCTCGTCAAAACCTACACCTTCAATCCGCTAGCTCGCCCAACTCTTCCCCCAATTCCTGTTCATTGGCTCAATGCCCACTTATATTGGAGCAGTTATTATGATAAAGAAAGTGGTGGTCCACAGTTCTGAGATCCTGGAATATAGAATTACAATAAGATAATGTACAATAAGTCTTGATTTTTGGCATAACGGGGATGGAGGAAGAAAGGAGAGGATGGAACTCGGAGCTTAAATGGCACAAGAGAAGAAAGCTGAAAATAAGAATTGCTAGAAATGGTTTTGATAAAATGAAGATGCGAGGAAATGTGACACAGAGGAGCTATTTTAATTACAATTAATTGCATTCTACTAATGTGCCCTTCCCAAAGGCTTATAAATTCATTGTAGAGAGAGAACGAAGCTTCTGACCCTTTTGAGAGAAAGCGAGAGAGAAATAAAACTATCAAGAGACTGAGAGGATGGAAGAGAGAGGGAAAAACTTGAATTTATATAGCACCTTGCATGACCTCCGGATGTCCCAGAGCCCTTTATAGTCAATGAAATTCTTTTGAAATGCGATCGCTGCTGTAATGTCGAAAACATGGCAGTCAATTAGCGCACAGTACCGTAAAGTATAGCAGGCAGTGATAGTTCTAGATAGTCCTCAGTGTATACTTTGTTAAGCTAGGTCCAGACTGCATGAGTCAGGAGTTGAGATGGAGTTAGTAAGTGAGCAAGAGCTGAGGAATGCTGCTGTTGAGTTGTTGAAATCAATGGAATAGAAAGTTGGACTGTTTACTCTAATGGGTGGCCATTCTGCATTCCCAGCTTTATGCACCTAGGCTATTGAATAACACCATCAGAGACAAGCAGACAGACACTGAAGCACCTTCACCCAAAGTTCCTCTTCTGCAGTCTAACAGATTTTGAAGTCATTTAGTTGAACTGGGTTAACTCCCTGCTCAAAGAATTCGGGGAGGAATATTACTCATGATGCTTACTCACATCCCTCAGTGCAATTTCAGAGTTCTGGGTCTGAGTAGTTTCTCATTTGGCGCTGAATTCTATCGAGCCCTTAATGTAACTCAACGTAAGAACTTTGTAGGGAAGCACACTTGCCTGGGATACAAGAGATTTGCACAATATTAGGGGCTACTTACGCTACAGCTACCAGTCTGAGGGCCTCTGACTATACAATGGCAGATCTAAGTGATAATGGGTACAACAGTGTGCTTATCATTGGTCTTTCACTTCTGTGACCCGTGTTCAAATCCTCCCTATGAGAAGGAAGTGTTGTCTTCCATCTGGCTAGTCTAACATGATTCACATTTATGTAGAATCAATCAGATCCTGGTACACAGTAATGACTCTAATTTGATGATGTTGCTCAGACAGGAATAAGGGTCCTGCCCAGGCCCTAATCTCTGGCATTCCCTCCTTAAATCTCTTTGCCAATCCCAACATCTTTAAAATACTCCTTGAAACCTAACTCTTTTGGTCACCTGTCTTAATATCTTCTTATGCAGCTTGGTGTCAAATTTTATTTGATTGCAATACTGCAAAGCACCTTGAGATGTTTGACCTCACTAAAGGTGTTATATAAATACACGTTGTTGCTCTTGCATGAAAGAAACATAAAAACTTGCCAGAGCAGCAGGCCAAGATTGTCCTCTGTAGTTGGGTCATGGAAGCTTTACTCTGTCTCTAGCCTCACTACATTGGCCATGCAGTATTTGAGGATCGCTCAGCTTCATCTCCCTGAGCACAAAGTACTTGTTGGCTGTCCTAGGCACTCTATAAATTCCACTCCTAAATGGCCTGCCTTTGATTTTAAAATGATGGATCGCCCCCCTCCCCACCACAGGAAATAGTTTCTCTGAATCTCCCTTCTCGAATCTTTTCATAATTTTAAAGACCTTGATTAGACCGTTCCTCAATTTCTAAACTCAATGGAATACAAACTAAATTTTTAAGTATTTAATGCAACCCGCCATTATAATTGTACCCTCGAGCCCTGACAGTATTTCTTGCGATTCTGCACAGTTCCTGCAATCCAAGATCAATATGTCCTTCCTGTGGTGCAGTGCCCAAAACTGAATACAGCACTCCCCATGGGGTCTGGCCAAAGCCCTGTATTGCCAAAGCATTTGCTTTGAGTTGAGATTCAAGGGCGCTGATGAGAAAGTGGACACTCCTACTCACCTTGTACCAACGACAAGGGAGCAGGCATTTGGAAATAGGATGTGCGATGGGTAGGGGGTGGGGTTCGGGTGGCAAGTGTACATCAGCAAAGCTCTGTCTTGGCAGGCAGAGTACAACTCCCACCCTGAAGTATAGCACAGATCTCATTGCTTGGGTGTCAAACTCTCGAGCTAGAAGCAGTGTTGTGCAACTGGAAAGTAGTTTCCAATATTTTTTCAACAGAAAGGGTGGAAGCCAAATCTTAAAGGGACTGATAGTATGAGCACTTTACTGCAAAGGAAGATGGTTGTTGTTGTTGGGGGTCAGTCATCTCAGTTCCAGGACATCACTGCAGGAGTTCCTCAGGGTAGCGTCCTAGGCCCAACCATCTTCAGCTGCTTCATCAGTGACCTTCCTTCCATCATGACGTCAGAAGTAGGGATGTTCGCTGATGATTGCACAATGCTCTGCATTATTCGCAACTCCTCAGATACCAAAGCATTCCTCTCCAAATGCTGTAAGGCCTGGACAATATACAGGCTTGGGCTGACAAGTGGCAAGTAATATTTGCACCACACAAGTGCCAGGCAATGACCATCTCCAACAAGACAGAATCTAACCATCGCCCCTTGACCATTGCTGAATCCCCCACTATCAACATCCTGGGGATTACCATTGACCAGAAACTGAACTGGACTAGCCATATAAATACTGTGGCTACAAGAGCAGGTCAGAGGCTAGGAATCCTGCAGCGAGTAACTCACCTCCTGACTCCCCAAAGCCTGCCCACTATCTACAAGGCACAAGTCACAAGTGTGATGGAATTCTCTCCACTTGCCTGGATAAGTGCAGCTCCCACAACACTCAAGAAGCTTAACACCATCCAGGACAAAGCAGTCTACTTGATTGGCACCCCTTCCACAAACATTCTCTCCCTCCACCACCAACACACAGTAACAGCAGTGTGTACCATCTACAAGATGCACTGCAGCAACTCACCAAGGCTCCTTAGGCAGCACTTCCTAAACCCATGACCACTACCATCTAGAAGGATAAGGGCAGCAGATACATGGGAACACCACCACCTGGAAGTTCCAAAAAAAATTATAGATTTAACATATACGAAACTGATACTATCTGTAGCTTATTTGCTTCAGTGCACAATACTTGAGATGTACCATCTACAAGATGCACTGCAGCAACTCACCAAGGCTCCTTAGACAGCACCTTCCAAACCCACAACTGCTACCATCTAGAAAAACAAGGGCAGCAGACACATGGGAACACCACCACCTGGAAGTTCCCCTCCAAGCCACTCACCATCCTGACTTGGAAATATATCACCGTTCCTTCACTGCCTCTGGGTCAAAATCCTGGAACTCCCTCCCTAACAGCACTGTGGGTGTGCCTACACCACATGGACTGCAGCGGTTCAAGAAGGCAGCTCACCACCACCTTCTCAAGGGCAATTAGGGATGGGCAACAAATGCTGGCCCAGCCAGCGATGCCCACATCCCATAAATGAACTTTAAAAGTCTCATAAGCTGCCTAACAAACTTTAAATTTCAGACATTGCCTGAGGTACAACTTTTTGAAATAGCCAAGATGCAGGAAGCATTTTTAAATTTACAATAACCACTGCAGCCTCCAAATTACCGTGAGCTTATTGATTGTGCAGAATTCTAATTTTTCTTGATGTAAATGTTATCCTCCTGAAAACGACAGCATTGTTAAAGTTACAATGAAAACGATTAATTGTGACCACATTGAGATCCAAAGAGCAAGTATCTCTCAGCTCAGGAGCCCCACCCATGGCGATTGCTAAAATCGACATGGTATTCTCATCTTAATTGGGACCAGCAGGGTGTCTGTTCCTCGTCCCAGGCAGTGACTCGGTCTGCGAATATGCTGCCACTTTCGCGCTGGCACAGAATGGTTTCAGATGTGTGCGACTGCAAAAGCAAAATGTAACTGAGGAGCCTGTTGACCATTTGACTCCCGAATGCATTCAAAGCAGAGATCGCCGAGACCCAGCAACTAGACTCAAAGCTCTTATTAAGAGGAAAGCAAAATTCTGAGCATGCTGGAAATCTGAAATAAAAACAGAACGCCGGCAAAACTCAGCAGGTCTGGGCAGCAGCGTCTGTGGAGAGAGAAACAGAGTCCGTATGACTCTTCTTCAGAGATCAAGATGCTTCTATATTGTTGACATTGTTTTTTTTAGGAAGAGGCGCAAACCATTCAACATCTTGAGCCTGTCTCTCCCATGCTATTAAATTATGGCTGAGCTATATTTACCCATCTTTGCTCCCTATTCCTTTATAACTTTACCCAATGAGATCTTATTGATCTCAGTCTCAACAATTTCAATTGACCCAGCATCCAGAGCCTTTTGGAAGTGGAGTTCCAGATTTTCCCTGTCATTTGTGTGAAAGTGGGCTCCCTGATTTCACTCCTGTATGGCTTTGACTCTAATTGTACAATTGCGCTCCACACTCCCTGTGTTCTGGATCCCCTCCAGCTAGAGGAAATATCATTTTAAACACCTAAATCAGGTCACCCCCTCCATCTTCTAAACTCATAGGAATACAAACCAAGTTTATGCAACTTTTCTGCATAATTGAGCCCTTTAAGCTTTGTGGTATTTTACAGTTCAGCCAGGGAGTCAGTGTTGCTGTGGAAGCACACACTTTTTGCATGCATGTTGTAGCCTGAAGCTACAGATAGTGATGGCAGAGGCTTCAGATTTCTTTCCATCACATGGTTTGACCAGGAATCTCTCCCACTCTTACTGCCTGCCATTGGCATGTGTTGGAAGGATTTCCGTTTGGCTGCATTATGAACTTCGCCATCAAGCCCTGGGGTGGGATTCGAACCCAGAGCTTTTGGCTCAGAGACAGGGGCGCCACCCAACATGCCACAAAGCCTCCACGTCCCTTTAAGCTCTAGCTGACGTTATTCTGTTAAATCTGTGCTGTGCCCCCTCCAGAGCCAATATACCCTCTCTAACGTGTAGTGTCCAAATATGAGCACAGATGGGGTTTGAACAGAGGTGCAACTGAAACATCACTTCCACAGTACAATGTTCCAGCCCACGCAATACAGGCCCATATTTGATTAACCTTTTCAATTGCTTTTTCTACCCATGCACTGGCTTTTGGTGATTTATTAGCTGTACATTTAAGTCTCTTTGCTTCTCCTCATCTCTCACCTTTTAGAAAGTATTCCCATTAATTTTATTGTTATCAAACCTTACACTTGGCCTTGTTAAATGCCCACCTACCATGGTTTTGTCCATTAATGTAGACTATTTCTGGCCCTTTGTAACTTCCTACTACAATTTTCTGTGCCTCCAGTCTGCAAATTTGGATTTACAAATCTTTACTCCTTATACAAGTCATTGGTTATGTATGCTGAAAAGTTAAGGCCCCAGTACAGATACCTGTGGAACATCATTTGTCACACCCGCCTATTCAGATTATATCCTCTTTATCCTACTCTCTGCCTTCTACTTACTAAACAATTATCAACCAATGTTACAAGGTTACCTCCAATTCCATGTGTTTTTATCTTTGCTAATGATCTATCACATGCCCTCTGGAAGTCCATGTGTACAACATCCATAGATACCACCCCCATCCACTGTGTTAATGATCTCTTAAAATTCAATTTGATTAGCCAGACATGACCCTACCCTTCACAAATCCATGCAGATTCACTGATCATACTTCTTCAGGTACTCATTCATTCTGCCCCGATGGTAGATTTCAGTAACTTCCCCACAATAGATATTAAACAGACAGGCCTGTGGTTTCCTGTTTTCATCCTCCCTTCTTCTTTTAAATAAGGTAGTGATATTGCAATTTTCCAATCTTAGCATGGTGACCAGAACTTGACACAATACTCTAGTCATGACCTAACCAGATCTTTATAAAGGTTTAGCATAATCTCCCTGCTTTTGTACTCAATACCCCTATTTATGAAGTCCAAGATACCATTAGCTTCACTAACCACTCCCTCAATATGTCCTTCACCTTCAAAGATCTATGCACATGCACCCCCAGGTCCCTCTGTCCCTGCAAACTCTTTAGAACTGTGTCATTAGGTCCATATTGCCTTTCTGCATCCATTCTGCCAAAATATATCACCTTACACGTCTCTGTGCTAAATTCCATCTGCCACTTGTCTGCCTATTCTGAATAATCAGGTCTGAGAGATTTGCCTATCTGTAAGTCCTATTATTTTCTCCACTGTCATTTTTAAAAGTTATATTATATCCAATAAATACCTCTCCTTGACTTATTTTTAAGTTCCTTTATACCACTGGTAACTTCTCCTCTTCCACAGTGAAACAGATACAAGTATTCACATTACACACCACTTCAATGGAGACAGGAATGTACATAGTACGTAGAAGGTCCTACAAGAGAGGGGGTGGTCCTGGATTTAATTTTAGGGAATGAAGCCGGGCAAGTGGTGGAGGTAACAGTGGGAGAACATTTTGCAGATAGTGATTATAACTCCATTAGATTCAAGGCTGTTATGGAAAAGGACAAGGATGGGCCAGAAAGCAGGGTTCTAAATTGGGGGAAGGCCGATTTTAATGAGATCAGATATGATTTGGACAGAGTGGACTGAGATCAGCTACTTTTAGGTAAATCTGCGTCAGAGCAGTGGGACTCATTCAAGAAGGAAATAGGGAGAGTACAGGGCCAACATATTCCAGTAAAGATAAAGGGTGGGACCAACAGATCCAGTGAACCCTGGATGTCGAGGGATATACAGGATTGGGTAAAGATAAATAGGGAAACTTATGGCAGATACCGAGGGCTCAAAACAGCAGAAGCCCTAGAGGAGGATAGAATGTGTAGGGGGGAACTTAAAAAGGAAATTAGGAGAGCAAAAAGGGGGCATGAAAAATGATTGGCAGGTAAAATAAAGGAAAATGCAAAGTTATTTTACAAGTACATTAAGAGTAAGAGGATAACTAGGGAAAGAGTAGGGCCCATTAAGGACCATGGTGATAATTTGTGTGTGGAGCCGGAAGACATAGGTAGGGTTCTAAATGAATACTTTGTGTCGGTGTTCACAAGTGAGAGGGATGACGTGGGTATGGAAATCAGGCAGAAGGACTGTGATATAATTAAAGAAATTAGCATAGAAAGGGAGGAGGTTCTAAGTGGTCTGGCAGGCTTAAAAGTAAATAAATCTCCAGACCCTGATGTAATGTATCCCAGGCTGTTGAGTGAGGTAAGGGAGGAGTTAACAGGGATGCTGGCAATAATTTTCAATATCTCTCTGGCCACAGGAGAGGTGCCAGAGGACTAGAGGACAGCCAATGTGGTACCGTTATTCAAGAAGGGAGGAATGGATAAACCAGGGAACTACAGGCCAGTCGGTCTAACCTCAGTGGTGGGGAAACTATTGGAAGCAATTCTGAGGGACAGAATTAATCTATACTTGAGAGGCAGGGATTAATCAAGGACAGTCAGCATGGTTTTGTTAAGGGGAGGTCATGTCTGACCAATTTGATTGAATTTTTTGAAGAGGTGACCAGGTGTGTAGATGAGGGCAATGCATTTGACATAGTCTACTTGGACTTCAGCAAGGCTTCTGATAAGGTCCCGCATGGGAGACTGATAACGAAGGTAAGAGCCCAAAGCAAATTGAATCCAGAATTGGCTGAGTGGCAGGAAGCAGAGGTTGGTGGTCAAGGGGTGTTTTTGTGACTGGATGCCTGTGTCCAGTGGGGTTCCACAGGGATCGGTGTTGGGTCCCTTGCTGTTTGTGGTATATATAAACGATTTAGACTTGAATGTAGGAGGGTTGATCAGTAAGTTCGCGAATGACATGAAAATTGGGTGGGATGGTAAATAGTGAGGAGGATAGCCTTAGATTACAGGAGAGTATAGGCGGGCTGGTCAGGTGGGTTGATCAGTGGCAAATGGAATTTAATCCAGATAAGTATGAGGTGATGCACTTGGGCAGGACAAATAAGGCACGGGAATACACAATGAATGGTAGGACCCTGGGAAGTATCGAGGATCAGAGGGACCTTGGTGTGCATGTCCACCGGTCCCTTCAGGTAGCGGGACAAGTAGATAAGGTGGTTAAGAACGCATATGGGATACTTGTCTTTATTAGCCAAGGCATAGAATATGAGAGCAGGGAGGTTATGCAGGAACTGTAAAAAATGCTGTTTAGGCCACAGCTAGAGTATTGCGTCCAGTTCTGGAATCCACATTATAGGAAGGATGCGATTGCACTAGAGAGAGTGCAGAGGAGATTTACCAGGAGGTTGCCTGGGCTGGAGAGTTTTAGTTATGAGGAGAGATTGGATAGACTGGGGTCATTTTCCTTGGAGCAGAGGAGATTGAGGGGGGGACATGATTGAGGTGTATAAAATTATGAGGAGCATAGATAGGGTAGACACGAAGGAACTTTTCCCCTTGGTGGAGGGATCAATAACCAGGGGGCATAGATTTAAGGTAAGGGGCAGGATGTTTAGAGGGGATGTGAGGAAGAATTTTTTCACCTAGAGGGTGGTGGGAATCTGGAACTCACTGCCTGAAAGGGTGGTAGAGGCAGAAACCCTCATAACATTTAAGAAGTATTTGGATGTGCACTTGCGATGCCATGGCATACAAGACTATGGGCCTAGTGCTGGAAAATGGGATTAGAATAGTTAGTTACTTGTTTGATCAGCACAGACCCGATGGGCCAAAGGGCCTTTTTCTGTGCTGTAGACCTCTATGACTCTTTATGACTGTGACTCTATGAACACTTGAAAATAGTAGAGAAGATGTGGTAGGGCTCTGTTACATTTCTGCAAGATAGCTTCTCCAACAACACTTTCTACCATTGTGTATGGCCCATGAGGCTTTATCGTGAAAGGGAAATCGTGTTTAGCCAACTTATTGGAGTTCTTTGAGGAAGTAACATGTGCTGTGGATAAAGGGGAACCAGTGGATGTACTGTACTTAGATTTCCAGAAGGCATTTGATAAAGTGCCACATCAAAGGTTATTGTGGAAAATAAAAGTTCATAAGTATCAGGGGTAACATAATGGCCTGGATCAAAGATTGGCTGGCTAACAGGAAGCAGAGAGAAGGCATAAATGGGTCTTTTTCAGGTTGGTAAGGTGTGCCACAGGGATCAGTGCTGAAACCTCAACTGTTTACAATTTATTAAATGACTTGGATAAACAGATGGATGGGATGGTTGCCAAATTTGCTGATGACACAAAGATAGGTAGGAAAGTAAATTGTGAAGAGGACATAAGGAGGCGAGAGAAAGACATAGATAGGTTAAGTGAGTGGGCAAAGATCTGGCAAATGGAGTATAATGTGGGAAAATGTGAAATAGTCCATTTTGGCAGGAAGAATAAAAGAGAAGCATATTATCTAAATGGTGAGAGATTGCAGAGTTCTGAGGTGCAGAGGGATCTGGGTGTCCTAGTGCATGAATCACAAGAGGCTAATATGCAAGTACAGCTACTTACTGTGAGGGGATTGAATACAAAGTAGGGAGGTTATTCTTCAGTTATACAGGGCACTAGTGAGACCACATTTGGAATATCGTGTACAGTATTGGTCACCTTATTTAAGGAAGGATGTAAATACGTTGGAAGCAGTTCAGAGAAGGTTTACCAGACTAATACCTGGAATAAGTGGGTTGTATTATTAGGAAAGGTTGGACAGACTAGGCTTGTATCCACTGGAGTTTAGAAGAGTAAAAGGTGACCTGATTGAAACATATAAGATCCTGAGGGGTCTTGACAGGATTGATGTGGAGAGGATGTTTCCTCTTGTAGGAGAATCTAGAACTAGGGGTCACTGTTTAAAAATAAGGGGTCACCCTTTTAAAACAGAGATGAGGTGAATTTCTTTCCCTCAGAGGGTCATGAGTCTTTGGAATTCTCTTCCTGAAAAGGTGGTGGAAGCAGAGCCTTTGGATATTTTTAAGGCAGAGGTGGATAGATTCTCAGTAAGCAAGGGGGTAATAGGTTATCGGGTTAGGTGGTTGCAGATTTGAGGTTACTATCAGGTCAGCCATGATCTTATTAAATGGCAGAGCAGGCTGGAGGGGCTGAATGGCCTACTCCTGCCCTGTGGATCACAAAGACACAAATCTGAGACATGCTTCCTGGCCAAGCCAGAGAAAGTGAATTTAGTTTAAGGACATATTCATCGCTCTCCTCACTGGCGCTTCATTCCAATTAACTTCTAAAGTTAGCAAGGGAGCACGGCACAATATAAAGGTTAAAAATGATGACTGCAAAGTTCCTAGGCAGTCAGTTAGATCCTGTAGGAATGGTTTAAAGTTTGAAAATCCACTGGTCTCTTCAGCTCCCCCTCCGCCTTTAAGACCCTCTGTTCGAACTCAACACTTTGGCCAGTTTTGGTCTCACCTCTTAAATACCTTATCCTTTGGCTCCATGGCTGTTTTCATTGTGCCCCTGTGAAGAGCCTTGGGATGTTTTGCTACGGTAAAGGTGCAAGTTGTGTTGCTGCAGCAGTAACACAGTGAAGGTAAATCTTCTCATGATGGTCTCACATTGTTTGCTTAATATGGTTGGGGAATAGGACTAAACAATTTATGTTGATACGAAGCCAAAACTGTTTCGCATTTACTCAAAGAATGTAAGTACAATAAAATATGGAGTGATATGTTATACTTGGGGAGAAATACAGCATTGTTCCAATTCTTTATTGGGAAGGGATTAGTGAGATGAATGTTGGTCCTGATGTCCCAGGACCAGTGTCCCCTGGAAATGTGGCGACAACTCCTTAGGTGCCCCAGGTGCCTACCTGAAGCAGGCATTGGAGATGCCGTGCCAATGCCAGTCGGGGGTCCTAGCGCCAGTTGCAGGACCGCGATTGAAATTCGCCTGCGAATGTGCATGCTCCGCCAAAGCGGTTCCAGGTTCTGAGCAGGTCAGCCAGGCTCTGCTAAAATAATGCAGAGAGAGGGAGAGAGAGAGATTTCAGCTGCATGGGTCGAAGCACGAGTGTGGCACACAGCTCCTAAGTTTTCCTACTCAGCCTCCAATGTGACCTTGGGAAACACCTTCAGGGGTGCTGGTAACGTTCAAGTATTTTTTTTAATTCGTTCATGGGATGTGGGCGTCGCTGGCCAGGCCAGCATTTATTGCCCATCCCTAATTGCCCTTTTGCGACGTTAGGAAAGTCTCCATTAAAGAAAGTAATTTCATGGAAGTGCTGGCAATCTGTTTGCATGTGCAGCTTCTGTGGAAATGTTTAGATGCCAAAACTCGCTATTGTGGAAAAGTTGACAAGGTGAGAAAAGGAATTTATACAATTTAACAACCCGGGCTGCAGTGAGTAAATTTAGAGTCACTGCTGTCTTTGCTGCAAGCCAATTGGCTCCTCACCAATTTGTATCTTCACAAGTAATATTCCATAAGAAAGGAAAGCAAGACTTGCATTTATATAACACAATGCATTTTACAGCCAATGAAGTACTTTTGAAGCGTAGTGGCTGTTCTAATAGAGGAAACCTTGACAGCCAATTGGCCCTCAGCAAGCTCCCACAAACAGCAATGTGATAATGACCAGATAATGTGTATGCTTTTAACTAGTGCTTTTTGGGGATTAAATATTAGCCAGGGCAGTAGGGATAGCGCCACTGCTCTCTGAAATAGTGCAACGAAATCTTTTACAACCATCTGAGAGAGCAGAAGGGGAGCCCACTTTAATGTCACCATTTCTGACAGTGCTGTACTTGCACTGGAATATCATCCTACATCTTGTGCTCTTGTGGGCTTGATTTGAACTCTCAACCTTCTGATCAAAGGTAAGAGTGTTAACACTCAACAGCCACTGTCCCGCATAAGAAATGAACGGGAGAGAAAATATACTTTGATCAAATATTACAGACAGCTATCGATAAGTAGAAACAAAAACAGAAAATGCTGGCAAAACTCAGCAGGTTGAGGTCATCTCTTGAGTTGCAAAAATGTGAGTCGTCCAACAATTTGAATTAATGCGATTTGCACAGCACGGTGAGAGTTCAGTGCTAAAACATACAAATTATCAGATGATTTTTTTTTTAAATTATGAAGAGTGAATAACAAAAGCCTTAGTTTGGGGAATCAGGTTATGTCCTGAAATTGTCACCAAGAGTTTGGGGCAAAAATTTAGAAGAAATCTTGTGATGCAGAAGGTTATTGGATAACGGGTTTCTTTGCCACAGAGAATGGTTGAGGCAGAGATCATTGTGTCTTTTAAGAAAACATTGGACAACTACTTGAGGAAGGTACAGGGTTATGGGACGAGCTTGGGATTGTTCGAGAAAAGAACCAGGGCAGCCACGATGGGCTGAATGGCCTCCCGTGCCGCAAACATCGATGGTATCATAATTTGAGTTAAGTGGCTTTGAATTAAGCGTAGACTGAAACTTCTATTTGCCGTGTCCTCTGGTAAGTTGTCACAGACGCACCGTTGTTAGCAGAAATGATTAACTTTAAGGTACTTATCAAAAGAATAGAAGTGACATGAGGGGGAAAAAAATTATGCAGCGAGCTGTTGTGATCCAGAATGATCCAGAAAGGGCGTTGAAAGCAGATTGAATAATAACTTTCAAAAGGGAATTGGAGAAGCACTTGAAAGGGCAAAAATGCAAGGGCTATGGGATAAGAGCAGAGGAGCAGGACTAACTGGAAGGTCTACAAATACAGCCCATAGCCTCGTTAATTGTTGTATCATTCTATAATTGTTTTAATGCACTAAAAGCCTTTATCTCACTGCCTTTGAGATCTCAGGTGGAAATACGTCTTACCCAGGCAGTAAACTGTTGTGTAAGTGTTGGATTTACATTACTGTTGCCACATTACTTGCCGCACTAATAATACACCGTTGGCATTCAATTCATTATCTTATGGTGGTATATGTTTAGGAGGGAGAGAATAGGTGAGAGACAGGTGGAATTGACAAAACAGGGACGGCTTAAAAAAAGAGGTAGAGTAGGATAAAGCGGTGAAGGCGGAGGCGGTGACCTGATCGAAGTCTTTAAGGTTATGAAAAGATTTGATGGGCTGGACATAGAGATGTTCCCACTTCTAGGGGAGATCATGGGCTATAAATATGATAGTCCTCAATAAAACCCAATCGGGAATTAAGAAGCAAATTCTTTACCCAGAAGAGTGGTGAGAATGTGGAAAGTTGAGGCACATAGCATAGACGCATTTAAGGAAAAACTAAGATCAACATACGGCGGAGAAAGGAATAGAAGGCTATGTTGGGTGGCGTTGAATAAAGAGGAAAGGGTGGGGGAGGCTTGGTTGAAGCATAAACATCAGCATGGACCAGATGGGTTGAATGGCCTGTTTCTGTGCTGTGCATTCTGTATAATTCCATATAAAATAAACAGTAAAGCGGGAGGGATTTTAAAAACATTGAGATTATAATTATAATTTCTTCGTGAGCTGACTGGGGGGGTTTTCCTGAAATTAGTTGAGTGCAGTTGCTACTGTACAGAATTCCCACTCACTTTCTGTATCAAGTCTCCACTAAAATCTGCATCGAAAATGTTGATAACTTGCAATTTTCAATTGTGTTTACTTGTCCTGGTTGGCTTGACTGGGTGATACATTAACGCTGCAAACTATAACATCTAGTTTGGAAATGCATTTTGGCAGCTGGTAATCATGATGAACTGCAGTCGTTAATTAGCAGCGTCTAAGTTAAAACAGGAATAGAATCACAACTAACAATAGGTGAATCGTATCGTGAAAATGAAACCAGGGGAGTGTTGAAAATGTTACAACGTGTTTGGAAAGGACTGCAGGTAAATTCGTCTCCGTTCAGGTTAACGAATAAAGGGAATAAATGTTTAAGGGTGGGATTAGAAATTCTACTGTGGCCAAGCATGATATATTTGGAGAAAATTGAATCTCTGTTGTTTAACCGCAGTTTTATTTAAACAAAAAAAAAATGGTTATGGTTTTCACTGAACCAGTCATGAAAGACATTTCAGAAGGTCACTTTCCAAACTGAAGTAACAAGGCGCAAAGATCAGAGTTGGAACCGTTCGCTGTCAGGTGCTGACCCACCTATTGTGTGTATGTGTAGCAGGTTTAACCCTCCCTTTAAGTGGATGGCGCCTCTCTTTATGTGACCACCCCGACATGGGTAGAATGGGCAGGTGGTCACATTGCAATTGAATCCGTCTGAATTCGCCCGACTGCTTCCAGCCCGGAGGGATCCTTAAAGCTACCCTGTTCCAGTCTTTCAGGCGTCCGTGCGTTTATCTGTAGTGACAGAGTGCAGACAGAAGTGAACGGCAAACATCTGTAACCCGAATGCAGGCGCGGGCCAATACTCTTTACTGTAACATTCTCACAATGTGTAGGCTCGTTCTCAACCCACATTCCCAATTGCCTAGTCCCGTACATCGCTATGCTAAATTCCCCCCCACAAGGATAAAAGCGGATCTCACCCATGTGTGTGTATATTACTGTGTCTGCTTGTGCATGTAGAAGAAAGTTGTGAACGAGAGAGAAGACAGTTAACCCTAGTTAAGGGACGCACGAAGAATCCTTTTCAAACTTCTCAAGGCATATTTTCATTGCAACTGAACATTGTAGTGAGTGAATTATCCATGCTCCCAGTCGCATTTCTCCAATCGGGACAAATGTGGAAAACGTTAAATATATTTACTTATGTTAATACTCCGATTATTCACGACAGTGCTAACAATTTTACCCGTGAGGTATTTTAAAATACGAGTTACTGACAAAAGCAACTTCAGAATATTAAACACGGAGGGTTTTGTGAATTTTAGAAGTTCATTAACTTATTTTTTTTTAACGAATTTGAGACGATTAGTTCTCATTTCCTCTTAAGTATAAGTTAGCTATGTCACTGTTGCTCCTGGTGTAGGATAGACAGGAAGCGAAAAAGACTCTCAAAAGTTATAAGTTGGAAAAAAAAAATAACGCCTTCAAATCGTGCTGGTTTCAGACAAATCTTCGAATAGAAATTATGCGCAAATGTAGACAATTAAATTTAAATGAAGCATGACTATGTTAACTATATCTCAATCACATTTAGACGAATCACGAATAATATTGTTTAAGTTCAGTATGAGTGAAATAGGAGCTGGATTGGTGTAAAATTGAGACATTTGTCGAGTTGGGAATAATGAACCCTGATGGGCTTAAACTGGAAAGGGAAAAAACAGAAGGTTGGAAAAAGTTTATCCGGCGATATTGTTTCTGGTCGGGCCCTTTGCGAATGTCAGGGTGATGCCTGCGGGGAGAGGCGGAGAGGAAAGGGATCCAAAGTTGTTGGTGATCAGTTTGGGGGGGGTGGGGGGGAGAGAGAGAGAGTTGTCATTCTGCTCAGTCACTGGGTCCAAGGCTCCGGGATTCACTACATTCCTCGCTGACGTCATGGACTATGGGAGAAGAATTGTGCATTTAAAGTGGGAGAGGACTGTGTTTTCCCAGCTCTCCGGATTGCTGTACAGGGAATCGACAACAACAACAGGAGGGGGGGGTGGGTGGGTTGGGGGGGTGGGGGGGGGGGGAAGAAAACAAGACGGGCAAAGAAAACAAACAGATTAACCGCCCTGGATTGTGGCGTCTTGTTATTTTTTTTAAATATACCCCCCCCCTCCCTTTGCTGAAGAGAGCCTTCACAAGTCTCCTGTGCCTGTGTGCGAGTCTCTCGCCCTCTCTATGTGTGTGTCTGTCCTTTTTAAGAGGTTTTCTCCCCTCTGCTTGGAGCTGACTTTTTTTGTTTCATGTAGCGACCGGCCGGGGATACCCACACGAGTCTATTGGCCGCTCCGTCTGCAATGACTTTGGGATCAGAAATGACAGAGAGGTCGCTTGGTTTGGAAGAGGCGGACATTGATGTCGTTGGCGACGGGAGGGACTCCACGCACCAGGAGGGCAAGCTCTCGGGAGAGGACTGCCCGGAGAGGAGCCTCTCCTCCGAGGCTCCGGATGTTAAGGAGGTGAAGGCTTCGGCCAAGAACCCCCTGGTGAAACCCCCTTACTCGTACATCGCCCTCATCACCATGGCCATCCTGCAGAGCCCCAAGAAGAGGCTGACGCTGAGTGAGATCTGCGAGTTCATCAGCAACAGGTTCCCTTACTACAGGGAGAAGTTCCCAGCCTGGCAGAACTCCATTAGACACAACCTGTCCCTCAACGACTGCTTCGTCAAGGTGCCCAGGGAGCCTGGCAACCCTGGCAAGGGAAATTACTGGACCCTGGACCCCAACTCCGCCGACATGTTCGACAATGGGAGCTTCCTTAGGAGGAGGAAGAGGTTCAAACGCCAGCAGCAGATTGGGATATTGAGGGAGCACGGGAACCTCGTCCCAGGGTTCGCCCTCGGACCTTATGGCTACGGCCTCCAGTTTCCAAGCAGTGGGCACTCTGCACTGACCTTCCATCACCACTGCCCCATCCCAGCTCCGGCCAGCCTGTTCCCTTCCCTCTCCGCCCTTTTCCAAGGGGGTGACTCGAACCGAAAACCGTTCCCACCTCCGCTGAGCCCCGAACCGTCGGGTCCGGGTCCGGTCAAGTTGGAGACGTCTTCGTCGCTCACCGCCTTCTCCATAGACAACATCATCAGCGCCGGTTCGCCCCCGGTCTACCCCAGGGCGGGGCAGCCGCCGCCGGTGCTGCCCGTGATCTCGGCCCTCCTGTCCCCCTCCCAGAACTTGTTAGACACCAATTATGACCACTTGGAACCAGGGGCCGACTTGGCGTGCAAAATCATCCAACTCCGCACCCGTCATTACTGAGTAAGTGCTTGGACAGTCAGGTGGGCGTGTGTTGTAGCAAGGACTAAAACCCAAGCTTGGGGGAAATGGGTCACTCTTAGATCAAATTAGATCAGGATCCAAATTAGATGATAAAGTAACAAAAAAAAGGCCAGAAAAGAAAGCAGGCTAAAGTTCCCCCTGATATTTTACAGAGCCCTAGTTGAAGATGGAAATCTCTGAGCTATTTGCTCATTTTGGCTGCTTGCTCTCCACTAACTCGTTGCTATAAATTCGTGACCCGTTTGGGTTCTTTCTCTCTCTCTCTGTGTGTGTGGGGTGGGGGGAGGCTGCTCTCCCGAGATTTTCCTGTAATTCGGGCAACTGGGGCTTAAAAATCGATAAAGATGCACTTTTATTTTTATTTTTTTTAAGACGGTTTCAAAATCCTGCTCTTGTCAATGACCGTTTCTGTCATAGGAATCCCTCACCTATCGAAACTGGCCGTGAATCGCTCTGCAGTTCCTTTACTTTCGCGTGGGGCTTTGGGGAGGTGGTGAATCGCGCTTTATTCGTAGTGCTTCGGAAGACAGTTCACTGCAGACAACCCTTACATAATGTCAAATCCCTCATGGATTAAATGGTTTAAGATATTTTTTTTTACCCCCCTCCCCTCCCCAACGAAATAACTGGGAAAATTGGACGAATCATTGGTTTAAAAAAAAATTCATGTAACAAAAAAGTGAAATTGACACCCAGTACAGTGGAACCATAGAACGGGATCCCTAAAAAATATATATAGTTTAACATCCCCACTGCCCCACGGACCCAGTAGGGAATTGGATTTATTTCAGCCCCCAGTGCTTTGGGGAACCAATATCATTCCTGGTGTTTTGTCTGGTCAACACAGTGTAATGCTTAGAGTCACCAATTTGTCAAAGCCAATTGTTAATTCCACTTGAACTGGAAATTGATCTTTAAATCCGCATTACTGGGCTAATTGACTGCACTCTCCCCTATCCGCGCAACGGTACCTGGACACATGGATTTTTGGCCACTTGTTTTAAGTATTACATTAAAGGCACAGGTGAGCGCTGTGTCCAGGTGCAGGGTCCCGATGTGTGGGATCTGCTGAGACTCTGCGAAAGGTCCAGACGGCGAGAAACGATAAGAGCAAAATACCGGCGACAAACTATTTCCGTTCATTCGCACCCCCTCCCCCACCAACTTTTAATTCGACCCACTGGCCGCTTGAACCTTTTAAGACTATCCGTTGGCTCTCACTTTTAAGCACTAAAACACGCCCGTGGGTTTTTTTTTGGCACCGCGGGTCAGGCTATAGGGAATCTCTTGGATCCTTAGATTTTCCAAAGTTAAATTCGGGACCAGAGAGACAATTAGAGCAGGAAGCGAGAACAAGCCAAGAGTTTAGTCATGTCCAGGTTATGTATTGAAGTACATAACCTGCGGCCCTCGCTTATAAACTCAGGATGACAGTTGAAAATAATTGACTTTCATCAGAAAATAATTGTTTCCTTTCACCCTCCTCCCTCTCCCCCCAAACCTATCATTCCCAGATTGTAATCATGCCGAATTGGCCCCCCCACTTATATTTAAATATCTTTCTCTCTGCAAATCCTGCTATGTTACTGCTGCATAGGTCAAACCAAACCTCAAACCTTATATTTAAATATCTTTCTCTCTCTCTCTCTCTGCAAATCCTGCTATGTTACTGCTGCATAGTTCAAACCAAACCTCAACCCTTATATTTAAATATCTTTCTCTCTCTCTCTGCAAATCCTGCTATGTTACTGCTGCATAGGTGACAAATTGGACGAACAAAAGGGACTGTTGACCCAAATACCTCCTGTAAGGGTCCGGCGGGCGGGTTTTCGGTATGTCTCTTATGTCACTCATTGCCTGGGTTCTCAATGAGAAATGATTAATCATTGCTGTATTAACTACTACTGGGACCGGCCCGATGGCCTGGGCGCACATGAACGGTTAAAATCTCGGCCGAGAACGGGCGGCAATGTTGTGGTGGGAGAGATGGGGTGGTGGGGGTGAAATCGACCTACCCCGTTGTTTTCAATGGAAGGTTGGGAGAATAGTTGGTTAACCTCGCTCGATTTTGATTAGAAACCCCCGCCTGTAGAATCTCAGCCCGTGCAACCCGTACTTTAATCCCGGGCTGTTCTTGTGATATCTTGTGATATGTTTTCCAGAAAGCGCTTCAGGAAACAGCGAAGGCGAGAGCGAGTCCTGCAATCTTCATTCAAATACTTCTGGCCAGTCGGGAGCCCAGAGATAAATGGTTTGAACATCTTACATCAATACAATCACAAGTCCTTCTGTACATGAATCTATGTAAATATTGTAATTGTAACGACAAAGAGAGAGACGTGTGTTTAATTATTGTTCAAGATGTAACGTGACTAAAGGTTTCTAAAGAGGCACTGTCCTGTATAAATTATTTCCATTTATGTCCCGGGTATTTTCATATCTTTGCACCCGCTTTTCTACATAAAGTTTAATGTATCAACATTAAATTGATACGTGTCCAAAATATGTGTTTTTTTTTAAATTTGATGAGATTGTATGTATTTTTATAGAACGAACTGTAATTGTAAACACTTAATTATTGCCTCGGCAGAGTTTTGCAAAAAAATAATAACACAGTAACCCGCCATCTGAAGTCCCCTTTTCTCACCTTTGGCTGTGGCCTGAGATGCATGAAGCACCCCCTCCCTGATTTCCCCCTCACCTGAACCCCTGACTGTTTCCCTTTCCGCCGAGGGCGATTAGGAAGGCACTGCACTGACCGCAAGCCGGGGGTCAGTCACTCAGACATGGATTTTGAGTGGGGCTTTTTTTTTGGTGGGTGGGGGGTGGGTGATACTGGATCATTTTTCTGATTCAGATTTCCATGATTATGTTTGAGGTAATGAACGCCTTTGAAACTCTTTCGAGTTATCAACAGTCACAGATTGCAACTCTTTCGAGTACAATCACAGTTCTTGGTTTTCCGGGAGTGGGACATGAACCCACAACCCTCTGATTCAAAGACGAGGGTGCTATGAACTGAGATGATGCACGAAAGGTGCTTTAAGTTTTCGCCCGTGGCCGATTTGGGGAAACGATTGTCCGGTTTGTAATTCAAGGAACAATGTTGCCTTTCTGAAACTCTCCGCATTTTCAGTCATGCTAAACCGGGTGATATTTCTTGATTCCCCTCCCTCGGGAGACACGGGAAGTTGCAAGGATTTGCTTCGTATGAAATCCTATGGGTAGAAGTTACAAAATAAATGCAACTCTTTGTGATGTTTTCGACAAGGGATAGATTGGGGTTTAGCCTTTGGCCTGTTAACGTTTTTTTGGCCAGGCCAATGAGAGTAACTGGAATGTAAAACACACGCTGATTTTTTTTGGAAATTCATAGCGAATGAAGGAAAAGTTTGCGCGAATAGCGTGGATTCGGGCTACCTGTAGCTCCTTAAAGGGGAGTTTGTTTTTGAAAGTAAACAAATAAACTTGACTTAAATTTCTTAAATACTCAAATAAACTTAAACTTTAAACAATTAAACCAGTCGACAAATCTATTCTAGGCAATAGTGGCCCTCGCTAAACCACACTAGCGGCCTGGGCAACCTCCCCAGAGATTTCCACACCCTTTACACAGTTAGTCATGTAAAATAACACAAAGAGCAGGCAAGACATTTACAGCATGTGCGATTTAACTTGACGTGCATGCCAAGCTTTATTTAACTAGTTTGATTCGGGGGGGGAAAAAAACTAACTTTAAGATTTAAGCAAGTTTTTCTTGTTTAAATAAATCAAGAAAAAGCATTTTTTGTTTGCTTTCAAAATCCTCCGTTGAGTATCGGTAATTTATAATTTCAGTTAAACCACTCACTCCACAGGCGCGGAGTAGGGAAACTGGACAGAAATCTCAAAGCAGGGTTAGGGCGAGGATACAAGATGTATCGGTTAAGGGAAGATTTGCACACACACAGATATATTTAAACGTTAATTCAATGCAGTTTTATGCATTTCAAAAGGTCCCCTCTGATCGTACAGAAGTGAAACCAGAATGTGATTGTTTATCTAGTTCTGCTCATCACAGTCCAAATAAACGCCGCTCAAGTCGGTGATCTCTCATCCAGAACTGTGCGGGCCATTTGTTTAGGAAAATCATCCGACGAGGGGCATCTGCTTTCATCTTGGAGTGTGTGTGTGTGTGTCTAATCGTGTAATTTTGTGCTGTGTGTGTGTGACTGTATATGTGATTGTGTGTGTAATTGTGTGCGTGTGTGTGTGTGATTGTATATGTGATTGTGTGTGTAATTGTGTGCGTGTGTGTGTGTGTGATTGTATATGTGATTGTGTGTGTAATTGTGTGCGTGTGTGTGTGTGTGATTGTATATGTGATTGTGTGTGTAATTGTGTGCGTGTGTGTGTGTGATTGTATATGTGATTGTGTGTGTAATTGTGTGCGTGTGTGTGTGTGATTGTATATGTGATTGCGTGTGTAATTGTGTGCGTGTGTGTGTGTGTGTGATTGTATATGTGATTGTGTGTAATTGTGTGCGTGTGTGTGTGTGTGTGATTGTATATGTGATTGCGTGTGTAATTGTGTGCGTGTGTGTGTGTGTGTGATTGTATATGTGATTGCGTGTGTAATTGTGTGCGTGTGTGTGTGTGTGTGATTGTATATGTGATTGTGTGTGTAATTGTGTGCGTGTGTGTGTGTGATTGTATATGTGATTGTGTGTAATTGTGTGCGTGTGTGTGTGTGATTGTATATGTGATTGTGTGTGTAATTGTGTGCGTGTGTGTGTGATTGTATATGTGATTGTGTGTGTAATTGTGTGCGTGTGTGTGTGTGTGATTGTGTGAGAGGGGGGTTCAAGTGTGTGTGATTGTGGGTGTGGGGGTGGGGAAGTGTGTGTGTACGATTTTGTGTGGGGGGAAGTGTGTGTAATTGTGGGTGTGGGGGGGTGGGGAAGTGTGTGTGTATGATTTTGTGCTTGGGGGGAAGTGTGTGTGTGTGTGTATGATTTTGTGGGGGGGGGGGGAAGTGTGTGTGATTCTGTGTGTGTGTATGATTTTGTGTGGGGGAGGTGTGTGTGTGTGTGTGTGTGGGGTGGGGGGGAAGTGTGTGTGTGTGTGTGTGTATGATTTTGTGTGTGGGGGAGGTGTGTGTGTGTGTGTGTAATATTTTGTGTGTGGGGAAGGTGTGTGTGATTGTGTGTGTGTGTGTGGGGTGTGCGTGTGTGTGTGTGTGTGGTGGGGAGTGGGGGGTTCCTTTAAGGCAAAGCAGAAAAGTAGGTGGGAGTGGAGCAGGGACGGGGGATGGAGCGGGGAAATGGTCCGAGAAACCCAAGTTTCCCTGTCTTGAGGACACACGTGCTCAGATTCTACTGCGTAAGAAATCCTGCATGTTTCACACAATAGCTGTTAACACAATGTGGCTTCTCGTTCTGTGCCATCATTCGTTTTATTCTCGAAGATACAATTCTTATGGTTTAACTTTCAGTCTCCTTTTTATTCCATTGATGTCATTGAGGCTCTGGTTACATATGGGAGACACATTGACACTCGTTCAAGCACCAGAATCTCATTTGGACAGTTGCCTTGGTTGGCTCTCCTTCTGGGAGGCACTTTGTGGGGTGTCCAGTGTTCATCTTCCAGTGACCTCCTTATCAATCTTGCGCAAGTTTCACAACGAGTTGGTCACGCCTGTATGTGGAAGAACAAACCTGCAGTTTGCAACCGAGAGAAATGATCAGCACCAACCAATCCTAGCAGGTGTCTTAGGATCGGAGAGGGCCCCATGTGGAACTGAAGTAGGCCATTCAGACCATCGTGGCTGTGTCGCCTTTTCAAAAGGTCTATTCAATTAGTCCCACCCTCCTCATAGTGTCCTGTTACTTTTTTTTTCCCTTTTCAATTTTTATTTATTTGTTCATGGGATGTGGGCATCGCTGGATAGGCCAGCATTTATTCCCCATCCCTAACTGCCCTTGTTCAGGGGGCATTTAAGAGTCAACCACATTGCTGTGGGTCTGGAGTCACATGTAAGGGTGGCAGATTTCCTTCCCTAAAGGGCATTGGTGAACCAAATGGGTTTTTACAACAATGGTTTCATGGTCATTGTCAGACTTTTAACTCCAGGTTTTTGTTGGATTCAAATTTCACCATCTGCTGTGGTGGGATTCAAACCCGCCCCCCCCACCAGAGCATTACCCTGGGTCTCTGGAACACCAGTCCATTGACAATACCACTATGCTACCACCTCCCCCTAAAGCCAGGCAAAAACCAGAAATGTTGGAATGTACAGTTCATCTCCCAGCATTGGGACCTCTGGTCAAAGCTGGAAGCAAAGCCACATACTCTGTGTGACCGTGACCGTGATGCACTGTCCTCCATCATCCTTCTCAGTCATTCTGCAGCGTTTAACATGGCTGACCAGCCCATCCTCCTCCATCAGCTTCTCACCTTCACCTTGGAACCTGGCCTTGCAGTTTTAAGCAGTTTGCTCTGTATTAGTTAAAGTGGCAAAATTTCCAGGTGGTTGCAAGTTTGAAAACTATATTTTCAACAAAAAAAAAACAGGCATAGCCTCGTGATACCAGTCAAAACTAAAGAATCTGCTGCAGTGGCTTCACTCCCCACCCTCCTACCCTGGAGACCCCCAAGACCTGACCCCACCCCACCACTTTCCCATTGGAGAGGGTTACAGAGATAGGGAGAGGTGAGGTGATGGAGGGATTTGAAAACACGGGTGAGAATTTTAACATTGAAACAGTGCTCAATGTAGGAACCAATGTAGGTCAGAGACCACAGGGATGAAGGGTGAATGGGAGTTTTTTGCAAGTTAAAATATGGGTAGCAGAGTTTTAGATGGGCACAAGTTAATTAGAAGATCATCTGCAGACAGGACGTCAGGTTTCACATGTGCTCTGACCATATCTACCTCTCCTTCAGTGCCACCGCTCTTAGCCTCACTTCTGGGTTGTCGGACTATTTGTCTGATATTCAAGCCTGAGTGGAGCTTCCATTTTCTCTGGTTAAAACACTGGGAAGGCTGAAGACATTGGCCTTGGTCCTTGTTGCAAACTCTGTTTCCTCAGCACTGGTTTGAACCCCATTCCTGGTCACTCTCTGGGCCTAACCCAGACTCTTCACAACCCATGTGATCTGAGGCAGAGCATCTGACCTTATACCATCCCCATCACCAAGGATACCAATTTTCACTGCCTGCTCTGACCATTGCAATGCTCTCCTGCCTGGTCTCCCATAAAGAAAGTTCAGACAAAATTCTGCTGTTGGTACTCTAACTCAAGCCAAGTCTCATCCACTCACCATCCCAGTGATACCAATGCTGCTTTCCTGCCTACCAAAGCCTCCACTGTAAAATTTACATCCTCAGTTTCTAAGTCCTCCATGGCCCTGACCCTCTCTATTTCTGTAATCGCTCCTCCAACTCAACCACCCTCCAAGAGCTCCACATTCCTCCAACTCTGGGCACCTGAGTATTCCCCACCCCCTTTGCCAGAGTTTTGAGTGAAACCTTCAACTTATATTACACTGTTAATTTTGTAAAACATCCCAAGGTACTTTGCGGGAATGGTATCGCATAAAATATGGCCCTGAACCATAAAAGGGGATATTTGGATTGGTGAAAAGGTATGTTTTGAAGGAAGAGAGAGAGGGAGAGATGTAAGAGAGGCAGAGAGGCGTAGAAGGCAATTCTAGAGCTTGAGGCCTTGACAGCTGAAGACATGGCCACCAGTTTTGGAGTGATCAAAATAAGGGGTGGTCAAGACGCCAAGATTGGAGGAACACAGAGTTCACAGAGGGTTGTAGGGCTGGAGGAGGTTACAGAGATAGGGAGGGGCGAGGCGATGGAAGGATTTGAAAACAAGTGTGAATTTTTTTTTGTTCTGTTTCTGGGCTTCGCTAGCTGGGCCAGCATTTGTTGCCCATCCCTAATTGCCCTTGAGAAGGTGGTGGTGAGCTGCCTTCTTGAACCGCTGCAGTCCATGTGGTGTAGGTACACCCACAGTGCTGTTAAGGAGGGAGTTCCAGGATTTTGACCCAGCGACAGTGAAGGAACAGCGATATATTTCCAAGTCAGGATGGTGAGTGGCTTGGAGGGGAACTTCCAGCTGAGACAGTGCTGGAGCTGGAACCAATGTGGGTCAGAGACCACAGGGGCAAAGGGTGAATGGGAGTTCTTTGTGAGTTAGGCTATGGGTAGCAGAGTTTTGGATAAGCTCAAGTTAACCTGAAGAGATCAATCTCTTTTGTAGTGTTGCCACACCCATGTGTCTAGCTACATCTACCATTACATCTGTATGTATAAAATGAAACAGACAGCCTATCTTTGGCATCTGAAAGGGAAAGATAGGATCTATCATCACGAGAACTGGGAAGGATGAAACCCAAAATCTTTCAGATTCTGCTGTGCATTTCCACCATTTTTAGCTGCACATGTACCTATCCATCTATATAATATATATTAATTCAGTTCTCTGATTGATGGACTTTTCCCTGGTGTCACTATATCCCCATAGATAAGGGTAGAATATTTGAATGATTTGCAGAGTTGTTATAGAAGAATTATTATGATGCTACATAGGCGAGGGGAGCAATTTCAACTCAGCACGCTAGGTGAAAAACCCATGAGGTGAGGCGGCTCCCTGATTTTTACACCCCACTCAATTGTAACATTTTTAAAGCAATTTTAACATATCCTACCAGTTGGGAAACTGAGGGAATTGGGTGCAATATAAATTTTACACCCTGCCTGATTTCCTGATTTCACTCTCTATTGAAGCCAATGAGCAATACTAGGGAAATGCAGCACTCTACCCAATCCATGGGTTTCCCATTTGGCATGTTAAGTTAAAGTTCACCTCCACCCCCAAATGGCATTGATCGACGGGTCGATGTGGGGTGCGGGTATGAACTCATGTCATTAGTTCTCTCATTCCCTTAGGCTTTTAACCTAAAATAATAAAGTGAGTTTCAGCGAACAAGCGGTTACTCATTAAAATGAATTGACACAATGTGGGCTGCTGGCTGGTCAGGTTCAATATTTCAACAAATTGCCTGAAATTAACAAAGGTTAAAGTTTGGCCATAAAGTGAACAGATTGACATTAAATGGCACCAGATCATGTTTCAGGAACCATCCGCCTTTGTAAAGATGTATTTCTGTCAGAATGTATTCCCAGTAACTGGACTGTGCGTCCAGTAACCCAGTATTCACTGGGAGAATCCCAACAAATAGACAGGCCATCGACAAGAGGTATGACAGCAAAGTGGCTATGTTACTGGATGAGTTTAAGATCATAAGAAATAGGAACAGGAGTAGGCCATTCAGCCCCTCAAGCCTGCTCTGCCATTCAGTCAGATCATGGCTGATCCGATTATGGCCTTAATTCCACTTTCTGGCCTACCCCCATAATCCTTGACTCCCTTGTCAATCAAAGCTGTGTGGCTCAACCTTAAACATATTCAATTCCCCAGCCTCCACTGCTCTCTGGTGTAGAGAAGTCCAAAGACTCTGAGCGAAGAAATTCCTCCTCACCTCTGTCTTAAATGAGAAACCCCTTATTTTGAAATGAGTGCCCCCTAGTTCTGTGTTTCCCCCCATGAGGGGAAACATCCTCTCAGCATCTACCCTGTCAAGCCCCTCAGAATCTGAAATGTTTCAATAAGATCATCTCTCATTCTTCTAAACTCTAAACCTGCTCAACCTTTCCTCATAAGACAAGCCCTTCATCCCAAGACTTCCTTCTCTGAACTGTTTCAATGCAAGTATTTCCTTCCTTAAATAAGGAGACAAATAAAGAGGCTTGGGCTAATGATCTTGGAGTTGGGAGTTTAAATCCCTCCACCACATCTGGGAAATTTACATTCATTTAATCAACTAAACATGGAATAAAATGCTAGTCCCCGTAATGGTGAGCCTGAAACTACTGGATTGCCATGACAGGCCCATCTGGTTCACCAATGCCCTAAGGAGAAGGAAATCCACCCTCCTTACCTAGTCTGGCCTACATGTGACTCCAGGCCCACAGCAATGTGGATTAACTGTCCTCTGAAATAGTCGAGCAAGCTATTCAATTCCAAAGGAGTGAGCAATAAATGCTGGCTTGGCCAAAGATGCCCCATAGCCCATGACTTATTAAAAATGTCTGTCTCTCTGCCACTGTTTTTTCTCTGCCATGTATTCCCTTCTCTCTATTTTTCTCTCTGTCTCTGTTTCTGTCTCCATCTTTCTCTGTTTCAATGTTTCTGTATCTCAATGTCTCCTCTGCCATCTTTATCTTGTTCTCCACTTTCTCTCTGTTCATTTGTGTTTCATTCTGTTCATCTCTTTTCCTCTCACGCTGAATCTTTCAGACCCTCAATCTCTATCACTTCATTTCCTGTTTCCTTGCCCTTTTTAACCCCAGATTCTGAAGGGGCTTGACAGGGTCGGTGCTGAGAGGATATTTCCCCTCGTTGGGGAATCCAGAACTAAGGAGCACTAGTTTCAAAATAAGAGGTTTCTCATTTAAGACAGAGATGAGGAGGAATTTCTACTCTCAGAGGGTCACGAGTCTTTGGAATTCTATAAAAACTTGATGCTAGTATAACTAGGAGCTTACTTTGGTGTCCCCCTTGAATGAATCCATGTATTTATGATACAATTACTGCGGGTATGGGAAAAGAGAAAACCTGATCTCAAAAGGGAAAGATATATTCACGCCTGTGTTTGTGTGAATGAATTCTAGAGAAAATATTCCGACCACAGCGATGTTGAATTCTGCAGTGCTATATTCATGTTAAATGCTTGTACTCAAAATGATTGAAGCTTTGGGTCTGTCGTTAGGTATCAGCAAGTTGACGTGAAACAGTTATGAAAGTGTAAATGAGTGAGTGGGCTGCTCGGTCACAGAGAGGTGCTTTAACATTCTACAAAGAACCTGCACCATATGAATGCAGCACCGTGGAGTGATTTGATCAGGGATCTGTGTGAGACACACCTCCACTGACGGCAATTGTGTCAGTTTTTTTGCAATACAATTTTTTTAATTGAAGGAAGATTATGAAAAGACATATCAGGATTTTTGTAGAATAATGGCTAACATTGAATAACTCAAAAGCCTCGCAGACATTTTGTACGTGCACACACAGAGTCAGATGTTACAGTGAATATCCATAGGCATTGGTTGCACAGCACTTTGGGAGGTTATGGGGTTGGGGAGGGCACTAAAGGAATGTAATCTTTCTTTCTTGTTTCTTCAAATACGCACATACTACACACACACACATTCACACGCACACACACACACATATACGCACACATACATACACATATACACATGTATACACACATATATACTATATATGCATATATGTACACACATCTACACATATGCACATATATACACACATATACACATATGCACATATATGTACACATACATACACGTATATACATACAGACATGTATATACATACATATATATATACAATGTATATACACACATATTTATACAATGTATATATGCATATACACACATATATATACATGTGTACACGCATATACACACATATATATACATATAGACACACATATATACGTATACACACACACATATATATATATATGTATACACGACAAAGAACAAGAACTAAAGAACTTAATCTAATAAGGTGTAGACTGTGTGCTGCATCCCCATTTATTTAATCTCCGTCATATTATCTTTTGAGTTTTATGTTATATTCGGACTGCGCAGTTATTGTTTTTAATCTGGCGGTGAACATTACAATTTGGACACTTTAGTGATCCACCGGTGTCTTGAGACAGTGTGTCGACGTCTGCAACAAAAAGTTAAAGCGGCTGCTTAGTTTGCAAAGAAGAAAAACCCCCATCACCTCCCCGTGTACCCCGGCGTCCACACACACAATGGACAATCACAGACCTGCAGGTATAGGCGCACACACGATTAACCTTAACGCTTTGCAATATTTATCCAGAGGGCGGTTCACACATTTAAACATACCCCACACACACACCAGATATTAATCGACACACCCTCGCCTTAAGAGGACTTAAGAGCTCATTTCAATATCGGGACCGGTCAAAACAATCGCGTTAGTTTAAAATTCGATGCTCTGACAAAGACAACAGCTCCCCTTTATCCGGCATGATGTCCCAACACTGAACTCTGGCGCTGCAATAATTAACACTAGCGAAGTCGGCTGAATGATCCGGCTTCAGACCCTTGCGGTGAAGAGGTATCACTGATAACCCAGGTGAAATTTTAACATTCCCAGCGGCAGGGTAGACCCTGCTTCACGATGTTGTAGTCCCAGCCTCAAAGCAATGAGTTCTGATTGAATACCGAGAGGGATTTTTAAATAAATAAATAAATAAATAAATAAATAAATAAAAGATGTAACATATTTCATTCCTCCGGAAGGCTGAAGGCTGACCCTATATTACCATCCCCTCTGAAAATGTAAACCGAGATCTGGTGGCGGTGAGAATGAGACACAGGACGAAATGTGACCCCCTGTGTCCCCGAGACTCCCCAACTTTGAAGGGGGTTTGAAGGGGGTTGGGGGGTGGTGGGGGGTGGTGGGGGGTGGTGGATTCCTGGCTTCTCGGTAACAGATTTGCAAGTTTGCATTTCCTTGCGCCGGGTTTAACATTTGCGCCGGGGTTTGCGCACTAACCTAGTCGCATGGGGCAATCTCGCCCAAAATCTTGCTGGGTCTGTAAGAGAGACTTTAGTTCCCCCAAGCCACCTGGGCAAAGTATATTCGCCCCCCCGGGGGGTGAGGGGGGGCGGAGTAGGGGAGGGAGAGTGAGTCCGAGGGCACTTGGGGCCGGAGCCGCGACTTTGTAACTGACAAGTGGATCTTGCAGGAAATTGACACGAGTGGCACCGTCTAGTTATTACAAGGAACCCCTCACCCCCACCTTCCCCTTACCCACCCCCCTCCCCATTCCCTCCCACCCCCCGCTTATTCTGCAAGGAAACTCACATTTCTATAACACCTCCAAGGTAGAAACTGTCCCCAAGGCGTTTCACAGGAAGATTATCAAATTAAATTTGACACCGAGCCACATAAAAAAGGCATTTTCAGGGCGGCTGCACAAACTTTTGGTTCGGATGGGCAGGTTTTAAGGGGAGAGAGGTGAAAAGTTTTAGCGGATTACAACCTTGAATTGCTGGGATCCATTTGGATTCACTGGAGGGGAGGTCAGAATGGGTGCGTCTGCGCCTGGATGTGGGTGAGTGTGAAAGTGTCTGTGCATGGGTTAGTGTGTCTCTGTATGTGGCAGTGGTCTCTTCATGTGAGTCTATGTCTGCATGCAAGTGTGTGTGTGTCTCTTTATGTGAGTCAGTGTGTCTCTATATGGGTGACTGTGTATGTGTCAGTTTATGTCTCTATATGTGAGTGTCTGTGTATGAGTGACTAAGTCTGTGTGTGTCAGTTTATGCCTGTGTGTGTGTGTCTATGTGAGGCAGTGTGTGTCTGTGTATGAGTGACTGTGTCTGTGTTTGTGTCAGTTTGTACCTCTCTGTGTGTGTCTATGTGAGGCAGTGTATGTCTGAGTGACTAAGTCTGTGTATGTGTCAGTTTATGTCTCTCTATGTGAGTGTGGGCGTCTCTTTATGTGGGTCAGTGTGTGTCTGTGTATGATTGACTGTTTATGTGTATGTGTCAGCCTATGTCTTTATGTGTGTATCTCTTTACGTGAGTCGGTGTGCGTTTCTGTGAGTGACTGTGTCTGTGTGTGTATCAGTTAATGTCATGTGAGGCAGTGTGTGTGACTGTGTATGAGTGACTGTGTCTGTGTGTATGTCAGTTTATGTCTGTATGTGTGTGTGTCTTTGTGAGTCGGTGTGTGTGTGTGAGTTCCTTTATGTAAGTCAGTGTGTGTTTTCCTAAATGAGTGTATGTATTTCCTACAGCGATACTGTAATTTAACCTCATGAGATTGGTTTATCGGAACATATCATAGAATCTGATGGGACTGAATTTTATCCATCTACTATCTGAGACCAGCTCTATATTAGCTAACCCGAATTTCACATGCACCTGTATAATCTGCATATAGGATTACAAATCTAGGTGTGAAATGTAGCCGTATTATCCCTGTACGTTTACACACACCCTGAGTGGTATCTTGTGTATTTTTCTGTAAAGATATGTTTAGATATGCGTATATGGAAAAATGATCTATCTAATGCATTGACTTCAATATAATTGTTCAAACAAATAGTTAAATAGAATTAAAATGGCTAGTTTAAAAACAATTGTGTCTACAGGTCATTTTAATGTAAATATAGGGCTTGCTGAAAAAAATAATTAAACATAAGTACCAAACTCAAAGGAGTCCATAGGCTCCAAATTAGTGATGTATCTGGTAAATGTGCTTCTCACGGTTGCGCAGGGTTTGATCAGAATCATGAGCGACATCTTCGGCCTCTCGTATGCAGAGTGAAAATAAACCCTACCGCTTGGCGTCTCCCCTGTAACTGGAGGATTGTAACTGGAGGATCACAGCGACCGCTCTTCCAACACATCGAGCTTTGTGTAACCTGCACCGCCCTCGGTTTGGAAGAAGAGGAAGGGAACCCCAAAACCGGCAATGCCAGTGGGCCAGTTGAAGGCTAAAGGCTAAACATTTCAGACGGGACAATTCTGAGACTCATTTAGAGGAGGATCCCAAGTGAAAAGGACAATCGGATTTAAATGAATAGTTTTTTTTTAAAATGTAAGTGAAATTCTAAATATGTTTTAAAGACAATTTTAGCAATGTTTTCCATATTTTAGGAACAGAATCAATGAGGTATCTAAAACCCTCACCTTTAAGAGTTAAATGGAGTAATTTTAACAAATGCACTGAGACATATGGCACATTCAGCGACTGGTAACAGAGAAATACAATGGGAGTCAGTGACTGTATTGTGGTATCGAATGATAAATTATACTGACGGATTTCCGAACTTGCTTAATTAGGCAAATTCGCCCCATTCTGCACCGCCCCTCCACCGCCTCATTCTGATTTCTAATTTTGTGCTTTAATCACAAAACTGGTTTGCAGGATATAAACCCAGAGGTTTTAGCGAGGGAAAGTCGGACACTACTCAAAATAAAAATATAGATTCATATATTTTAGTTTTTTTTTTGTTCAGTACGTTTCTAAAATTCAGTAACGATCTTTAATTTGTATCTATAATATCTACCAAATTAAGTAATACTATACTGTACATACCTTGCAATTCACAATTACTGCTTTCGAGACAGTCTACTGCTGCTAATATAATTTTATGCTAAAATTTAGAATTACTCAATCATTCCAATTAAGTAATATACATTACATCGCAGAGTTGAAATTTAATGGTAATGCTTACATTTGAATTCAATCACTTTGAAGTAAGAGGTTGTATCTCAATTTTATCTTTTTATTCAACATTTTTCTAGTCAAAATGCCCTAATATTGCATTTTTTCCCCATTCGACCTATTGTATTAATGTTCTTCAAAGGTCTAAAATAAAATATTCCTCTGTTGTTTATTTTTGACCAGTTCTCTGAGCTATCCCTAGTCTACATTTTTTCTTACTTTTCTGTTCCTCCTATAGCCTGATTGCTACTTGTATGTTGTGTTCTGTTTTATGAAGTAGCTTAAAGGTATTACACAAGTTATATCATGCTCCAGGATTATTTTCTAATCAGCGTATTTTTTTTTTAAGAGGCAGAAATTTGAAATCCAACTCAACAGCTGGATATGCCCATAGTGGATGCAAAATCTTTATTATAAATTAAATTAGTCCTTAGCCATCAATTATAATGATTTTTTTTTTTTGCATTTACATAGCACCTTTCATGGCATTGCAAAGAGCTTTACAGCCAATGAAGTACATTATAAATTGAGATTAATATAGTGTTTGGTAAAGTCACAGTGCTGTGGTAAATAATCTCTCCTCATCCCCTCCTATTTCGCAATTTGCTCACTGTTGCAGAGTTGGGGTTGTTATGCAAGGTTGTGTGACAAACCACTGCAATTGAGAATGCTGGAAAAACAAAGCAAGCCCATTAAATGCTGGAAAGTGAAAAGGCAGTGTAGATTTTATAGTAGTTCCACATTGCTCTGTTTTTATTTCAAAGTTTGGGCACATAAAGTCTTTCATTTTTCCTTCTTACAATGATATAATCCATGTTTGAGTGAAGTACATTATACATTGAGTTTATAAAACCAACTGGGTTTTGATAAATCCAAAGGCAATACGTCTCTTGTTTGTTAAGCTTACCTCAACATTTCGAGGTCCTCACTGCTACAACCAATTTCCCTCCTCATCATCAAGGCTGGGCCCCTTAATTCACACCAACTACAGCCTACTCTTGATAATTCAATAGTCACTTTCTGTACTTGAAAATTACCTAAAATTATTTTAACAATTTGAATTAAGGAACAGTGTGGGCCCCATCTTCCCTCTCAGATCAATGTAAGAGATGCTGTCGCGCTATTTTGAAGAGGAATAAGGGAGGTCTCCCTGGTGTCCTGGCCAACATATGTCCCTTGACCAATGTTCACAAAAAAGAAAGTTTATCGGGTCATTGTCTCATTGCTGGTTGAAGGACCTCACTGTACAAATTGTCTGTCACTTTTCCTGCTTTACAATGACTCAATAATATGGAGTTGTCTACAAAGCACTTTGACACATCCTGAAGTCATGAAAGGTGCCGTGCAAAAGCAAATCTATGCATCTATCTGGAACTAAGTTAACAAAGCGAGAATTTACCATTACAAATAATCCAAATTGTCAGATTATCTAAATGAAGTGGCTTTGAATTAGAGGTGGACTGTATGAGATCTCACGAGTTAAAAGTTTACGGCACCATTCCTCTCCCAACCACTGCTCAGCATAAAGAACAACACAAACAATTCCAAATATAAAGATGATAAATTATGCAGGAAGATTAGAGAAGCAAATGCTTTACAATGTTGAAAGGAGGAAAGCAAGTGGAACTCTCAATAAAGTTTATGAAAATGAAAGCCTAGAATGCTGTATGATATCACCGTTCAGACATATAATCTATAATCATCCATCATATTAACAGAGAAGTTAATCTGTTAATTTTAACTGGTTAACCGCCATTAAGTTAGACAATTTCAGACAAACAAATGAACTGTTCATAAACTAATACCGCGCAGCTTAATTTCTAGGTTTAAATGGCCTGGATGAATCAAACCTTTGCCTCACAAGTACCCAAAGAAAATAAAATTGGCACCAGAACACTCAAACGATAATGACCAAAAATTAAACTTGAAAGGAATATCAAGAATAATATCTTTACTCAAAGTTTACTAAAGGCACATTGCTTCAAAGGCGGGGGTTTGAACTAAAATTAGATGTCATGTAACTTCAAAATGGAAATTGGATACATACTTGAAACAGGGATGTTGCAGGACAATGCAAAAGGAATAGGGGAGTGGAACACATTGGATAGGTGACACAGGCGCAAGGGGCCAAATGGCCTCGTCCTTTGCTCTATGATCCCAAGACGTATGGACAATTAAAGTACATGAGTGTTGGGTGGGCTCATCCCAGTTTTATTCTGTGCTTCTGATTTCTTAAGTGTCAAAATATTTTTTTTGTACTGAGTTGCTTGTTGTGGTGTAACTGTCTACCCCAAAAGCTTGGAAACTTGAAGGGGCAGGGGGCACTTTAAATGCCTTTTAATTAAAGCTCAGAAATGAATCCTGTCCACCATTTGCACATCAATAACAGGCCCGGAGTGAGTGAGAGAACCATACAATTCCTAATGCGCTCAGTTCAATACTTGTCATTATGAGAAAATTACTTTAGGGAAATGATGGGGCTATTACAATTGAAAATATCCTATTAAAACTCTAATTGCTTCAGAAACATAGCCTGAAAAAGAAAATAGAAGGGCCATAAATTACAAAATTAAAACGACATGGATTCTGGCTGCCGGTTGTACAGAGGATCAACTGTAATTTATGTGAAACCAACAACAACAATTAGCATCCACCAGCAAAACTGTAATTGCTACTGATTAGAAAGAGTCACTAAATAACAAAAAATAAAAGTGGTAAAGGGATGGTGGGAAATGACTACTTAATATTGTTTGGTTTTAAACGCCTACAAGTCTCCCAAAGCCAGACTCTAAGATAATGAATTATTCTTAAAGTGCAGCACCAGTAATTGTAGGGTACTGAAAGCAGAGCTCCAATTTTGCATTAGATGTGCATGCACCGATATAGAAATGGATGTTAGCTGGGGAAATGGTTTGTTTTCGTGAAGATCTGAGCAGAGACCAGCTCTTTTATTGCCTCTGATACAAAGCTAAAGTAACCAGCAACCAAATCCACATTCCCCTCCGAGTCACACATTGTCAGGGAGTGAGGCAGTGCTGTGGCTACATTACTGGACTAGCCATAAAGAGACCTGGAGGAATCATTCAGAGACATGAGTTCCAAGCTCAACATGACAGCTGGGAGTGGTGCGTTCATTCCAGTATTATTCTGCGCCTCTCATTTTATACGTGTCATCTTTATTGAGCTGCTTGTTGTGGTATCTCTGCCTGCCAAACAGTTTAAAGACAGGAAGGGGAAGTGGAAACTTTGAATCCCTTTGAATTAAAATTCAGAGATTAGGGGGGGATCACTGTTTAAAAATAAGGGGTCGCTCATTTAAGACAGAGATGAGGAGAATTTTTTTTTCTCTCAGAGGGCTGTGAGTCTTTGGAACTCTCTTCCTCAAAAGGGAGCGGAAGCAGAGTCTTTGAATATTTTTAAGGCAGAGCTAGAGAGATTCTTGATTAACAAGGGGGTGAAAGGTTATCGGGGGGGGGTAGGCAGGAATGTGGGGTTGAGGTTACATTTCAATCAGCCATGATCTTATTGAATGGCGGAGCAGGTTCGAGGGGCCGAATGGCCTACTTCTGCTCCTAATTCGCGTGTTCCTAACCATTTGAACATGAATAACAGGCTCATAGTGAACAGGCATGGTGATACATCTCCAGGTCAGATTCTTTTTAATTCATTTGTGAGATGTGAGTGCCATTGGCAAGGCCAATATTTATTGCCACCCCTAATCACCCTTGAGAAGGTGGTAGTGAACCACCTTCTTGAATATAGGCCATTTTAAGAGTCAACCACAGAGTCAGTTGTAGGCCAGGCCAAATAAAGACAGACAGATTTCCTTCCCTTAAGAACATTAATGAACCAAATGGGTTTTTAATGACAGTCGTGGGCAGCGTTACTGGCGCTAGTTTTTTATTGCAGGTTTATATAATTGAATCTATGGTCCGAGTTTTACCATCTCTTCTGCTCACTGTATTTTCGGGACCCAGGCCCGACATGATGGGACCATAAAATTCCACCCAATACCCCCAGCTGCCGTGATGGGATTTCAACTCGTGTCTCTGGATGAATAGTCCAGTGACATAACCACTATGCCATGGGGGGAGAATTTTCTCCCTGTCGGGTGGGGGTGGTGGGGGAGGAATGGGTTGGACGGGGAGCGGGCACAGAGCCAATCGCCGACCCGAAACTTCCGGCCATGGTGTCCGAAATCTGCGGGGTAATTTCACCTGCAATATGCAGTGAAGTGGAGGAGAATTAAATCCAAATTATGAGTGTTTCATCAATCTCAGCCACTTACAACAGTGCGCACTCCAGGCATGATTGATGGGGGAAATTACTCAAGTATCTCCATTCTGGCTGAGAATTGTGGTCTCGCAGCTGTTGGGAAAAAAAAAACAGCTTTCCAGGATGGGACAGAGGGAGAATCAGCCAGAATTCCTGCTCACCATCAGAGTGCTCATCATTGCTGGGAAATGTACGCATGCAGATATTGGGTAAGACAGGATCAGGCTGAGCCACAGGCATCCAATTTTAAGCCACTCTCCACGCTTGTCTTAGTAGAAGTTTATATAAACAACACCACAGCACTGACGGAGGCCATTCAGCCCATCGTGCCCATGCCAGCTCCTTGAAAGAGCTATTAAATTCATCTCACACCCCAGCTCTTTTCCCCATAGCCCTGTAATATTTCCCCTTCAAGCATCTTGCCAATCCCCTTTTTAAGGTTACTATTGAATCTGCTTGCACTGCCCTTTCAGGCCTCACATTTCAAATCATGATGATCATGGACTGCAGCGGTTCAAGAAGGCAGCTCACCACCACCTTCTCACGGGCAATAAATGTTGGCCTAGCCAGCGACACCCATGTCCCATGAATGAATTTAAAAAAAACATAACAACTTGCGGTGTAAATAAAATCTTATCTCCCCTCTGGTTCTTGTGCTCATTATCTGTGACCATTGGTCAGGGAGTCTCCTGCCAGTGGACATAGTTTCTCCTTCTCTGTTGAAACCCCTCATAATTTTGAAGACCTCGATAAAATTTTCACTTCTCTGCTCTAAACTGAGACTCATAAAATTCTCACCGGGCGTGACAGGGTAGGTGCGGATAGAATGTTTCCCTTGGCCGGTGAGTCTATGAACCAGGGGACACAGTCTCAGAATAAGGGGCTGGCCAATAGGGCTGAGATGAGGAATTTCATGAGATGAGGAACCTGTCCCCTTGTTCTACACTCCCAATGTACGGTGAGGAAATATTCCAGGGTTAGCTTTCCTATCGTTTTTATTTTGCCATCGGCCAGTTTGAATCTTGTTTTTCACGTTTTTTTGCTTTCAGTCAGCGTTGTTCGTTGTTCTGTCATTCTGACATGAGTCAAAACCTCACCACGGTAGCTGGGGATATTGGGTGGAATTTTATGGTCCCATCGTGTCGGGGTCAGTGCTGGAAAATGTGGAGGGCGGGAGAGGAGGTAAAATTCCAACCATAAATCCAATTAAACCAATCTGTAATAAAAAGCTAGCATCAGTAATGGCACCCTTAATTGTTGTTAAAAACCCATTTGGTTCATTAATGTTCTTGAGGGAAGGAATTTCTTCACTCAGAGGGTGGTGAATCTTTGGAATTCTTTACCCCAGAGGGCTGTGGAGGCTCAGTCATTGAGCATGTTCAAGACAGAGAGTGATACTAGTGACATCAAGGGGTTTGGGGATAGCACGGGAAAAGTGACATAGCTAATCAGCCATGATCTGTTTGAATGGCGGAGCAGGATCGAGGGGCCGAATGGCCTACTCCTGCTCCTACATTCCTATGTTCCTGATTCAAGTACCTGAATGGAGGATGCTGAGGGACATTTAATGATAAGTGAACGTGGAGAAGAAGGGTAAGTTCAAACTCAGGAGTAGCTGACACACTCAGCACCACTCCGGTGAATCTGCTACTCAATGCCGAATTTCTTTAATTCAAATGACCTGTTTATTTAAATTTATGTTTCTTTGCGCAATATAAAGATCCCCTAAGCGGCTTCGTTTAAAATGACACAATTCAAGCTACTGGGTAATTTGAAATGGGTTTTTTTTTTTAACAAAAGAAGGTATCTTTGAATTATCAGGAGTGGAATGTATTCCCAAAACTCATTTACTATTTACAAATATTGAAGTCATTGCTGTTAAATGAACCATTTCAGCTGCAAGTTCCTTTTAAGGGAATAGTTCAATTGAGCAAGTTCCCCACCAAGGTTAAGCAGTTCGGGCTATTTAGAGTTCAGATTACACATGGACACTGCTTTGAATAAATTGCGTGGATTCTGTTTATCTTAAATTTTCTGCATTAAAGCATATTCTTGGATGTGAGAACCACACACTTTCATTTATGTCTGAGAAAAAAAATACAGATCAATGGAAACGTTTCATTGATGTCCTGAATCGTTGGTAAACAAATAAAGTACTATGGTGGGTAGATCATCCACTCAACCAGATTGCCTATGGCCTGTTGTCCCATTGTTTAACCAATCTGTTTTCTTCTGTTTCTTCCAAAAATGAGCTCAAGCCGGGATCTAATTCCTCTTGATGGTGGCCTGATCGGTTGTTTGTGGGTGTGAACCTGGGCAGTGAGTATCGACAGGCAATTCGGCCATGGGAGCATCATGAGAGAGGTTTGAGTTGTCAGAAGCGACTGGATGAACTTCAGTTTGTCAAATTGGAAAGGGGCTGCCCAAGCAGAGGTCTTACGGAGGCAGATTGGATAGGCAAGGGGACAGGAAAGTTAATCAAGACAGAAAGCGTTGGGAATACTCAGCGGGTCTGGCAGCATCTGTGGAGAGAGAAATAGAGTTAACATTTTGAGTCAAATGTGACTCTTCCTCGGAACTGAAGAGAGGTAGAAATGTGAGGGGTTTTATGCGGTTGAAAGCGGGGAGGGGGAAGGAAGAACAAAGGGGAAGGCCTGGGAAAGGGTAGAGGGTGGGAGAGATTAAGTTTCAAAGATGTCATAGAATAAAAGACAAAGGGAGTGGTAATGGTTGTAGTAAAGAAAGAAAACATTGGTCCAGAGTATGTGCGAATGGCAGAATAATGAACAACTCTGAAAGCAAAAAACATAGAAAACGAGATTCAAACTGGCACACGGCAAAATAAGAACAATAGGAAAGATACCCCTGGAATACTTCTTCACAGTAAATTGGGAGAGTAGAACAAGGGGACAGGTTCAAAGCATAAACAAGATAGATATCGGAAAGACGAAAGCAAAATACTGGGGATGCTGGAAATCTGAAATAAAAACACAAAATGCTGGACAAACTCAGCAGGTCTGGCGCATCTGTGGAGAGAGAACTCTTCTTCAGAATCATACGGACTTGAAACATTGACTCTTTCTCTCTCCACAGATGCTGCCAGACCTGCTAAGTTTTTCCAGCATTTTCTGTAGATATCAGGAAGTCCTCCTTCACACTGTGATTGATCAGCGCACAATACACAGTGCACCAGATGGTAAAGTGGAGGTGAAAACCCAGGAATCATTTATGAAACAATTGATATGGCAATGGGGGAATTCAAGGTCAAGGATCAGTTGAGATGAGCCAAATAGCCTTCCTGATGTGTAATTGCCACATGAAATACTATCCACAGTTAGGTTCCTGCTTTTGAGAGGATGACAACCTAGAATTTGTGCTCAAGAATCTCACCCCAAAGATTTGAGCAATTAATCCAGACTGGCACTACAGTGCAGTGCTGAGGGAATGCTGCACTATCTCAGGTGTCATCTTCCGCGATGAAACCTGTCTGCTCTCACAAAAGATCCCACGACACTATTTAGAAGAGGAGCAGGAGAGTTCTTTCCGGTGTCCTGGCCAAAATCTATCCCTCAACCAACATCAGAAAAACAGTTTATCTGGCCATTACCACATTGCTGTTTGTGGGAGCTTGCTGTGCGCAAATTTTGTTGCCACGTTTCCTTCATTGTGACAGTGACTACACTTCGAAAATGCTTCATTTGCTCTCAAGTACTTTAGACTGCCCCGGAAGGTGCTATAGAAATGCAAGTCTTGCTTTTTTGTTTCCTCCAACGATGGGAAGCATCAGGGCTTATTTTCGCATCACAATGAAGGAGAAGTGAGGCACATCAGCGCTTTCTACAAGTGTCAGTGCACCAAGGCCGCACACCAGGCATACGGAGAATGTACCCTTGTGCCACTTTATGCAAAAAATGCCAGCAAGCGTATACCTAAGTCGTTGTAGTTTGCCCGCTCTCCAGCATTGTGCTGGAGTCTCCAGGAATTAACAGAATAAACTCCCGGACCCTGTTGCAAACAAAATCCAGGAGAAAATTCACAGGAGCATTAAAACAAGGTGCTTTTATTTTTCTTTGCTCGTTTATTAGCTGCAAAAATACGGGGGGATGGGAAGAAAAGGCCATTCAACCAGGTGGGGCCATTGGAGTTGGAAGGTCACGAGATGAAACCTCCAGGAATATGTAGACTTTAAGTTGTCACAAGGGCACTTAATTGAGCAGACCAACTCCAAGAAGTGAAGCTGAGCTTCAATCAATTGGCATCTTCATTAATAAGGACTTAATAAGTTACAACACATTAATGCCAGGTTCCTGTGCCAAATCATGTAACTAGTGTCAATAATTTTAGGAGAGGATCTCTGGGCAGCTCAGGTGTCTACTTCACAGTTCGTTATTCATGCTTTGGCTGAGAAGGTGTCAGTTTAGGAGACAGCTTAGGTGTCAGCTTGGCAACAAATGATGTTGCTCCTGGAAGTGCCGATTTGTCAAGTGCAGATAATGGTGCCGCTAGGTCGGTTGTGGGTGGTGGGGGTGTGGTGAGTTGGGGAGTAGTGTTGTACAATGGATGCGGAGACCACCCAAATGTCCACGGTGCCCAGGATCCCAAGAATCCCCAATGCTGTCCACACTCCGTCACCCACATTGGCTCCCAGTCTGGCAATGGCTCGATTTAAAAACTATCATCCCTGCTTTTAAATCCCTCCATGGCCTCACCCACACTCTGGAATCTCCTCCAGTCAATAACCCTCCCAAGATCTCTGCCCTCCTCCAATTCCGGTTACTGTACAATTTTCATCGCTCTACCATCGGTGTGAGCTGTCTTGGCCCTAAGTTCTAGAATTCCCTTGCTAAACCTCACCTCCTTAAGGAGGTGCTCCTTAAAACCTACCTGAGCCATCTTTTATTCACCTGTCCTAATATCTCCTTATGTGGCTCAAAGTCAAATATTCTTTGATAATGTCCCTATGGGAAGCTTTAACACAGTCTAGGAACTTTATAACGGTAAATCATTCTTGTTGCTTTAACCAGTAGTTATTCATTATTAATATTCACAGTCTCTGCTACTATTTGAGATGCTTGTTCTTGCTTTTAACCATTTGCTTTTCAGCATCCGGACATGATTGGGTCCAGTTGAGATATTGATGGAGGGACCCACCATTGCTGCAACACCCCCAAGGAGCCTGATGGGCTGCCCCCTGGGTCACCTGTGAAACTATCGCCACGATTAATGGGCCTTGGAATAATGTACATTCCAGCTTTTATTATAAGGACATAAGAATTAGGAGCAGGAATAGACCATTTGGCCCCTAAAATCTGCCCCCCCCCATTAAATAAGATCATGGCTGATCTGCCCCGGGCCTCAACTCCTCTTTCCTGCCAACTCCTCATAGCCCTCAACTCCCCAATATTTCAAAAATTTATCTACCTCCTCTTTAAATACTTTCAGTGATCTAGCCTCCACAACTTTCTGGGGTAGAGAATTCCAGACATTCACTACCCTCTGAGAGAAGAAATTCCTTCGCATCTCAGTTTTAAATGAGTGCCCCCTTATTCTGTAACTATGTCCCCTAGTTCGAGATTCCCCCACTAGTGGAAACATCTTCTCAACATCTACCCTGTCAAGCCCCCTCAGAATCTTGCACGTTTCAATAAGATCACCCCTCATTCTTCTAAACTCCAGTGAATATAGGCCGAACCTGTTTAGCTGTTCTTGATAAGTCAACCCCTTCGTCCCAGGAATCAGCCTAGTGAATCTCTTTTGAACTGCCTCCAATGCCAGTATATCCTTTCTTAAATACGGGGACCAAAACTGTACCCAGCACTCCAGGTGCGGCCACACCAACACCCTGTCCAGCTGTAACAAGACTTCCCTATTTTTAAACTCCAACCCCTGATCAAGACAGAGCAAAATTCCATTTGCCTTCTTAATTACTTGCTGCACCTGCATGCTAACTTTTTGTGTTTCATGCACAAGAACCCTCTGTGCTGCACTTTTTTGGAGTCTCTCTCCATTTAAATAATAGTCTGCCTTTTGATTCTTCCTACCAAAGTGTATGACCTCACACTTTCCTACATTAAACTCCATCTGCCAAGTTTTTGCCCACTCACGCAACCTATCTATATCCCCTTTTAGATTCCTTATGCCCTCATCACAACATGCCCTCCCACCTATTTTTGTATCATCAGCAAATTTGGATACATTATACTCTGCCCCCTCCTCCAAGTCATTAATATAGATAGTAAATAATTGAGGCCTTAGGACTGATCCTTGTGGCACTCCACTAGTTACGTCTTTCCAACCTGAAAAAGACCCATTAATCCCGACTCTCTGTCTTCTGCCTGTTAAACAATCCTCAATCCATGCTAATACATTACCCCCAATACCGTGAGCTCCTATCTTGTGCAATAACCTTTTATGTGGCACCTTATCAAATGCCTTCTGGAAATCCAAATACACTACATCTACCGATTCCCCTTTATCAACTCTGCTTGTTATATCCTCAAAGAACTCTAGCAAATTTGTCAAACATTATTTCCCTTTCACAAAACCATGTTGACTCTGTTTGATTGAGTTAAGCTTTCCTAAATATCCTGTTATTTCTTCCTTAATAATGGACTCTAGCATTTTCACAATGACAGATGTTAGGCTGACTGGCCTATAGTTTCCTGTTTTTTGTCTCCCTCCCTTCTTGAACATTACGGTTTTCCAATCCGCTGGGAGCCTTCCGGAATCCAGTAAATTCTGGAATATTTCGACCAATGCCTTCAATATCTCTGCAGCCACTTCCTTTAAAACCCTTGTATGCAGGCCATCAGGTCCTGGCGACTTGTCTGCCTTTAATCCCATTAGTTTCTCAAATGCTTTGTCCCTCGTGATAGAGACTGTTACTATTAGCTCCTTGCTTTGGGATGTTAATAGTGTCCTCCACTGTGAAGACAGATACAAAATATTGGTTTAAATTATTTGTCATTTCCCTGTTCCCAGTTATCAATTCCCCAGTCACAACCTCCAAGGGTCCTTCACGTTAGCTACTCCCTTTTTATATACCTGTAGAAGCTCTTGCTGTTTGTTTTTATATTTCTTGCCAGTTTACTTTCTTAATCAATTTTCTCCCTCTTTATTAGCTTTTTAGTCATCTGCTGCTGGTTCCTAAAAACTTCTCAATCCTCTAGCTCACCACTAGTTTTCACCACTTTGTATGCCTTAGTTCTTGATTGGATACTTTCCCTGACCATCTTTGTTAACCAAGGGTGGTTTAGCCTTCTCATCGAGTCCTTCTTTTTGACTGGGATAAATTTTTGCTGAGCGTTATGAAATATCTGCTTAAATGTCTGCCACTGACCTTCCCCTTAGTCTATTTTCCCAGCCTGCTTTAGACAACTCTATCTTCATACCTCTGTAATTGCCCTTATTTAAGTTGACGACACTGGTTTGAGGCCCCAGTTGCTCACCCTCAAACTGAATTTGAAATTCTACCATGTTGCGATTGCTGCCCCCTAGAGGATCCTTAACTACAATATCTCTTATTAATCCCACCTTGTAACATATTACGAGATCTAAAATAGCCTGTTCCCGGGTAGATTCTGCAATGTATCGCTCAAAGAAACAATCCCTGATGCACTCTACAAATTTGTCTTCCATGTTACCCCTGCCAATCTGATTTGTCCAGTCAATATGCAGATTAAAATCACCCATGACAATTGTAGCGCCCTTCTTACACATCTCCATTGTTTCCCGATTTATACTTTGCCCTCCCACCCATGACTTCATCCCCTTGTTATTCCTTATTTCCACCCAAATTGATTCCACATCACGATCTATGGCACCTATATCACTACTCACCACTACTCACCTTCCTTTATTAACAAAGCTACCCCACCTCCTTTTCCTTTTTACCTATTTTTCCAGAATGTCAAATGCCCTTGAATATTGTTGAACGGTCATGAGGACTTGAAACGTCGACTCTTCTTCTCCGCCGATGCTGCCAGACCTGCTGAGTTTTTCCAGGTAATTCTGTTTTTGTTTTGAATATTGAGTTCCCAGTCTTGGTCACCCTGCAACCATATCTCTGTTATAGCTTTCTAGCCATAGTAATTTATTTCTATTCATCCCGTCAACTCATTTATCTTGTTACAAATGCTCCGTGCATTCAGATAAAGAGCCTTAAGCTTTGACTTTTTACCATTATTACTCATTCTGGCTCTGATTTCTGCTGCACTCTTCCTGTCACACTCCCGACTATCGTTCACCTCTTCACTAATCTTCACCTCTGCTCTCTCGCTTCTTTTTGATTTTTTAAACTTCCCTTCAATTGAACCCTCCCCCCCCACTAATTAGTTTAAAGTCCTATCTACAACCCTAGTTATACGATTCACCAGGACACTGGTCCCAGCATGGTTCAAATGAAGCCCGTCCCAGTGGAACAGCTCTCTCCTTCCCCAGCACTGGTGCCAGTGCCCCATGAATCGGAACCCATTTCTCCCACACCAATCTTTGAGCCACGCATTTGCCTCGCTAATCTTATTTACCGTACGCCAATTTGCACTTGGTTCAGGTAGTAATCCGGAGATTATTACCTTTGTGGTTCTGCTTTTTAATTTAGCCCCGAGCTGCTTGTAGTCCCTCAGTAGAACCTCTTTCCTAGTCCCACCTATGTTGTTGGTATCCATGTGGACCACGACAACTGGATCCTTCCCCTCCCACTCCAAGTTCCTGTCCAGCCCAGAAGAGATGTCCTTCACCTTGGAACCAAGTAGGCAACACAGCCTTTGGGACTCTCTGTTTTTGCTGCAGAGAGCAGTATCTCTTCCCCTAACTATGCTATTGCTACTATATTTCTCTTTTCTCCCCACGCTTGAATGTCGCTCTGTACCATGGTACTGTGGTCATTTCGCTCATCCTCCCTGCAGTCTGTACCCTCATCCACACTGGGAGTAAGAACCTCATGCCTATTGGACAAAGGCACTGACTGAGGCTCCTCCAGAGCTAAATTTTGGATCCCCATACCTGCCTCACTCGCAGTCACACCCTCCTCCCCCTGGCCACGGTCCAAATTTGATGTAATTAATCTAAGGGGTGTGACTGTCTCCTGAAACACAGTGTCCAGGTAACTCTCCCCCTCCCTGATATGTCACAGTGTTCACATCTCGGACTCCAGCTCATCAACTCTGAGCCGAAGTTCCTCGAGCAGCCAACACTTGCTGCAAATGTGGGCACCATGGATCACACCAGAGTCCACCAACACCCACACACTACAGCTGCAACACATCACCTGCCCAGCCATCTCTATTCTATTTAATTAATTAATTTGGATGTTAAATATTTTAAAAATGAGTTTCTTAACTTTACTCTTCAGCTGTAATAACATCTCCTGATTTAAACCACTTGGCCAATCAAAAGAGACACGGAAGAAATACCCACCAATCACCTACCTGTTTTTCTTTGGTATCATTCTTACGCTCTGACTTTTTTTTTTGCAAAAATATACTTTATTCATAAAATATCTTCAATCACATTCCAAACCATTTCAAAAACACCATTACAAGGGTACAATCCAGGTTAAACTTTTACAAAATGTATCACCAGGTGCATCAGTACAAACAATATTACAATCATTTACAGCCTTTCATTTTGAGCTGTACAGCCCAAGGGGCTCTAAACAGTTCCCAGTCTCTCGGTGCGCTGTGGCAGAAAGGTCTTAGACAGCGACCCTTCCCCATTGCGCCTTTGCGGCAGCTGCCCCAAGCTTTAGTGCGTCCCTCAGCACGTAGTCCTGGACTTTGGATTGTGCCAGTCCGCAACACTCGGTCGGGGACAACTCTTTGTGCTGGAAGACCAACAAGTTTCGGGCAGACCAAAGCGCGTCTTTCACCGAGTTGATGATCCTCCAGCTGCAGTTGATGTTTGTCTCGGTGTGTGTCCCTGGGAACAGCCCGTAGAGCACAGAGTCCTGTGTCACAGAACTGCTCGGGATGAACCTCGACAGAAACCACTACATCTCTCTCCAGACTTTCTTTGCAAAGGCACAATCCACAAGGAGGTGAACAATGGTCTCTTCCCCACCACAGCCACCTCGAGGGCAACGTGCAGAGGGGGTGAGACTCCTGGCGTGTAGGAAGGATCTGACGGGGAGGGCCTTTCTCACCACCAGCCAAGCCACGTCTTGGTGCTTGTTGGAAAGTTCTGGCGATGAGGCATTCTGCCAAATGGCTTTGACAGTCTGCTCGGGGAACCATCCCACAGGGTCCACCCTCTCCTTTTCCCTCAGGGTCTCTAGGACGTTACGTGCCGACCACTGCCTGATGGACTTGTGGTCAAAGGTGTTTTTCTGCATAAATTTTTCCACCAGGGACAGGTGGTACGGCACGGTCCAACTACTTGGAGCGTTCTGCGGCAGCGTGGCCAGACCCATCCTTCGCAACACCGGGGACAGGTAGAACCTCAGCACGTAGTGACACTTGGTGTTTGCGTACTGAGGGTCTACGCACCGCTTGATGCAGCCACACACAAAGGTGGCCATCAGTATGAGGGCGATGTTGGGCACGTTTTTTCCCCCTTTATCTAGAGGCTTGTACATCGCGTCCCTGCGGACACGATCCATTTTCGACCTCCAGATAAAGCGGAAGATGGCTCAAGTGATCGCCATCGCGCAGGAGTCTGGAATGGGCCAGACCTGCGCCACGTACAGCAACAGCGAGAGTGCCTCACACCTGATGACCAGGCTCTTACCTGCAATGGAGAGGGAGCGTCGCTCCCACATGCCCAGTTTCCTTTTCACCATAGCCACTCGCTCCTTCCAGTTTCTAACGCATGCCCTGGTCCCTCCGAACCATATCCCCAGCACCTTCAGGCCGTCAGCCCTGACAGTGAAGGGGACAAAGGATCGGTCAGCCCAGTTCCCAAAGAACATGGCCTCGCTCTTCCCACGATTTACCTTGGCTCCCGAGGCCAGTTCGAACTGGTCGCAGATGTGGATCAGTCTGCGCACCGACAGCAGATCCGAGCAGAAGACGGCAACGTCGTCCATGTACAGGGAGGCTTTTACCTGAGTGCCTCCACTGCCTGGGATCGTCACTCCTCTTATGCCCGGATCCTTCCTGATGGATTCGGCAAAGGGTTCTATGCAACACACGAAAAGGACAGGCGAGAGAGGACAGCCCTGCCTGACTCCAGATTTAATCGGAAAGCTATCTGTTTCCCACCCATTGATTGAGACTGCGCTACTGATGTTAGTGTAGAGCAGTTGGATCCAATTTCGAATTCCCTCCCCAAACCCCATTTTGGAGAGCACATCCACCATGTAGGTGTGCGATATTCTGTCAAAGGCCTTCTCCTGATCCAAGCTGATGAGGCAGGTATCCACACCCCTGTCCTGTACATAGGCAATCGTATCCCTGAGCAGCGCCAGGCTGTCAGAGATCTTCCTGCCTGGCACAGAGCAGGTCTGGTCAGGGTGAATCACCAATTCCAGAGCGGATTTGACCCGATTGGCGATGACCTTGGACAGAATCTTATAGTCCACATTCAACAGTGAAATGGGTCACCAATTTCTAATTTCCTCCCTTTCCCCCTTGTGCTTGTAGATGAGGGTGATGATGCCTTTCCTCATGGATTCTGACATACTACCGGCCAGGAGCATACTCTCGTACACTCCTAGCAGGTCTGGGCCGATCAAGTCCCACAGAGCCGAATACAACTCCGCCGGCAAGCCGTCGCTTCCGGGAGTTTTACTCTTCTCGAAGGACTCAAGGGCCTTAGTCAGTTCATCAGGAGTTAGCGGTTTGTCCAGGCTCTCCCGCGTACTGTCGTCTAAGACCTCCGTGATAGAGGACAGGAAGGACTGGGAGGCCGTGCTGTCCGTGGGCTTCACGTCATACAATCCGACATAAAAGGATTTGCTGATCCTTAAAATGTCGGACCGTGATGACTTTACTGAGCCGTCTTCTTCCTTCAGGCTGCTGATCACAGAGCTCTCTCTGTGTACCTTTTGGAAGAAGAAACGTGAGCACATCTCATCCTGCTCCACGGAGCGGACTCTGGAACGGAAGATGATCTTGGAGGCCTCCGAGGCAAAGTGCGAGGCTTGCTGGCTCTTCACCTCTTGGAGCTCCTCCTTGACATCGACCCCCATCGACCGCAGCCGGAGCAGATTCTGCATGTTTTTCTGGAGTCGGGACATTTCCCTCTGTTCCTTTCTAGCTTTCTGGGTGCCTTTGAGGATGAAAAACCTCTTGATGTTTCCCTTGATCGCTTCCCACCAGTGTGTCAGGGACTCAAAGAGGGGTTTCACGGTTCTCCAACCTTTGTAATCCCTCTTGAGCTCCTCAATGTTCTCTGGGGTCAGCAGTTGCACATTTAGCTTCCATGCCCCCCTGCCCACCCTCAGGTCCTTCTCCAAGTGGCAGTCCGCCAGTAGGAGGCAGTGGTCAGAGAAGAACACCGGTTTGACATCGGTGGATCTGACTGTGAATGCACGGGACACAAACAGGAAGTCTATCCTGGAACGAATGGACCCGTCTGGCCGCGACCAGGTGTATCTACGCTGCGCTCCGTCTGCAGGGTTGCTGAAGACGTCGTGCAGCTTGGCATCCTTAACTGTTTCCATCAGGGATCTGGACGTAGCGTCCAATCTGCTGTCGGCCCTGTTGGATCGTCCAGCCGCATCGATGATGCAGTTGAAGTCCCCGCCCAGAATGACCGGCCTGGAGGTCGCCAGCAGCAGTGGGAGCTGCTGAAAAACCTCCAGCCGCTCAGCCCCTTGTGCCGGGCCATACACGTTAATTAACCGGAGTGGAGCGTTCTTGTACATTACGTCTGCTACGAGGAGTCGCCCGCCCACCACCTCCTTAACCTCGGAGACGGTGAAGTTGCCTCCTCGCAGCAGAATACCCAGGCCGGAGGAACGAGAGTCATTTCCGCCTGACCAGATCGATGGCCCATGGGACCACCATCGTGACCATTGCCTGTAGGAGCTGAGGTGCGGTATCGCACACTCCTGCAGAAACAACAGGTCAGCTTTGACCTTGGCTAGGTAGTCCAAGGTCGCAACACATTGCGTAGTAGATTTAATGCTACGCACATTTATGGATACAATCTTTAAACCCATTTTAAAGCATTTATTCTCCTACCAAACCCACTGTCTCTGAGAGTCCCAGACCTTTAGTCTGCTCCTTCATACCCGTAGTGAGCTCAAATTCCTTCACGTTGGATGGGCTGAGGTAGATCTCCTTGGCAGTGTTCTGCTCAGGTGGGATCTGGAGGTTCGCGTAGAGAGCGGGTTTTGAGATGACCTTTGCTGGAGAAGCTTCTCCAAAACTCACCCCCTCTGGGGTGTTGCTGTTCCCGGCTTCCTGGAGCTGGGGTGCGATGATTACCTCACTGCTCCCAGATTCCAGGGGCTGTGGTGCACTGGCCTCCTCAGGTTGCAGGCAAAGTTGGGGTGCGCTGGTCTCCTTGTTGTCTCCAATGTTCTGGAGCTCGGGTGTCTCGTCCTCCAACGCCCTGGAGCTTTGCCGCCTCTTCTGTCGGTGCCGCCCTGGCACTTCATCATCCGAAGAGCTGCTGCCCTTGTCATCCATGTCGGATGGGAGACGCCTCTTGCCGCTTTTCTGGGAAATGGCTTTGCTTCTTCTTCGCTCCTTCTTCCTTTTGGTGTTCTTCACCGTCCGCCGCTCCCCCTGCTGCTTTTCCACTGCTGCCTCCTCCTCCATTGATTCGCTGTCCTGAGGACTGGGAGGTTCAGGGGGTAGTGCTGTTGATTGGCTCTCTGTTGCCTCAATCTCTTTCTCCACCTTGTCTCTCTCTGTGTCCTCCTTTGTCCCGCTGAGCTCTCTGGGGGCCTTGGTGGTTGGAGTGACACGAAACATTTCTTCTGCTTCCCCCTCGCTGGCTTTGGCTGCCTGTGCGTAAGTACGGCAGCGTTTGGGGCAGGTCCTGTAGAGGTGACCTGCCTCGCCACACAGGTTGCAGCACTCAGCCTGTTTGCAGTCTTTTGTCTGGTGCCCTTCCTGTTTGCAGATCTTGCAGAGGGAGGCGCTGCAGTTGGCCGCCACATGACCAGCCTTGCCGCATGAGCGACAATGCTTGGGTTGCCCAGCGTAGACCAGGTAGCCACGGTTTCCCCCGATAGCGAAACTGGAAGGAGGGTGGAAAATGGCTCCCTTACCATCGGTCTTTAGCGTGACCTTAAACAGGCGTTTGCCTGTCCAGATCCCCAAGTCGTCTCGAATCTCGGTGCCTGCTGCTCCCCACCTTATCGAAGTACCTGGTGAGGAAGGTGACCACGTCGGCGACAGGGACGAAGGGGTTGTACACATGCACCATCACCACACGTTCCCGTTGCAACGGCAGAGAAAAGTGCGGCTCCGCCGTCAGGATCTTCATCTCCGGCAGGTCTCTCTTCTCCTCGAACACCCTCAGGAGCTGGACGCAGTCTGCCACCCGCTTGAAGGTCACGTCGAAAAAACCAGCTTTGGGGAAGTCCTGCAGGGATACGATCTCCGGAGCTTCGAAGCCGCACGCCTTCAACAGGATTCTCCTGGCGAAGAAGACCCGATCCATAGGTGATCCTCCTTCGCTGTCGTTCACCGTGACTCGGACGGTGATAGGTAACCCATGGTATGGATTTCGATTGGTTATAGCCTTTCCATCCCGACCTTGCCTTGGCAGGATCATGGTGTCGCCCCTGCAACACTTGATCTTAGCCAAAAGGCCGAGAAGCGATCTTCGCTAATCTGCACCTCTGCTCTCTCGCTTCTTTTTGATTTTTTAAACTTCCCTTCAATTGAACCCTCCCCCCCCACTAATTAGTTTAAAGTCCTGTCTACAACCCTAGTTATACGATTCACCAGGACACTGATCCCAGCATGGTTCAAATGAAGCCCGTCCCAGTGGAACAGCTCTCTCCTTCCCCAGGACTGGTGCCAGTGCCCCATGAATCGGAACCCATTTCTCCCACACCAATCTTCGAGCCACGCATTTACCTCACTAATCTTATTTACCGTACGCCAATTTGCACTTGGTTCAGGTAGTAATCCGGAGATTATTACCTTTGTGGTTCTGCTTTTTAATTTAGCCCCGAGCTGCTTGTAGTCCCTCAGTAGAACCTCTTTCCTAGTCCCACCTATGTTGTTGGTATCCACGTGGACCACGACAACTGGATCCTTCCCCTCCCACTCCAAGTTCCTGTCCAGCCCAGAAGAGATGTCCTTCACCTTGGCACCAAGTAGGCAACACAGCTTTTGGGACTCTCTGTTTTTGCTGCAGAGAGCAGTATCTCTTCCCCTAACTATGCTATTGCTACTATATTTCTCTTTTCTCCCCACGCTTGAATGTCGCTCTGTACCATGGTACTGTGGTCATTTCGCTCATCCTCCCTGCAGTCTGTACCCTCATCCACACTGGGAGTAAGAACCTCATGCCTATTGGACAAAGGCACTGACTGAGGCTCCTCCAAAGCTAAATTCTGGATCCCCATACCTGCCTCACTCGCAGTCACACCCTCCTCCCCCTGGCCACGGTCCAAATTTGATGTAATTAATCTAAGGGGTGTGACTGTCTCCTGAAACACAGTGTCCAGGTAACTCTCCCCTTCCCTGATGTGTCGCAGTGTTCACATCTCGGACTGCAGCTCATCAACTCTGAGCCGATGTTCCTCGAGCAGCCAACGCTTGCTGCAGATGTGGTCACCATGGATCACACCAGAGTCCACCAACACCCACACACTACAGCTGCAACACATCACCTGCCCAGCCATCACTATTCCATTTAATTAATTAATTTGGATGTTAAATATTTTAAAAGTGAGTTTCTTAACTGTACTCTTCAGCTGTAATAACATCTCCTGATTTAAACCACTTGGCCAATCAAAAGAGACACAGAAGAAATACCCATCAATCACCTATCTGTTTTTCTTTGGTATCATTCTTACGCTCTGACAGATAGAAAAAGGTCCTCCTCTCGCATTCTCCTCTAGGTGCTGCTGACTGCCTGTCCCAGGGCCCTCCTCTGCACTCTCCTCTAGGTGCTGCTGACTGCCTGTCCCAGGGTCCTCCTCTCGCATTCTCCTCTAGGTGCTGCTGACTGCCTGTCCCAGGGTCCTCCTCTCACACTCTCCTCTAGGTGCTGCTGACTGCCTGTCCCAGGGTCCTCCTATCACACTCTCCTCTAGGTGCTGCTGACTGCCTGTCCCAGGGACCTCCTCTCACACTCTCCTCTAAGTGCTGCTGACTGCCTGTCCCAGGGCCCTCCTCTCACACTCTCCTCTAGGTGCTGCTGACTGCCTGTCCCAGGGTCCTCCTCTCACACTCTCCTCTAGGTGCTGCTGACTGCCTGTCCCAGGGTCCTCCTCTGCACTCTCCTCTAGGTGCTGCTGACTGCCTGTCCCAGGGTCCTCCTCTCGCTCTCTCCTCTAGGTGCTGTTGCCTGCCTGTCCCAGGGTCCTCCTCTCGCTCTCTCCTCTAGGCGCTGCTGACTGCCTGTCCCAGGATCCTCCTCTCACACTCTCCTCTAGGTGCTGCTGACTACCTGTCCAAGGGCCCTCCTCTCGCACTCTCCTCTAGGTGCTGCTGACTGCCTGTCCCAGGGTCCTCCTCTCGCACTCTCCTCTAGGTGCTGCTGCCTGCCTGTCCCAGGGTCCTCCTCTCACACTCTCCTCTAGGTGCTGCTGACTGCCTGTCCCAGGATCCTCCTCTCACACTCTCCTCTAGGTGCTGCTGACTGCCTGTCCAAGGGCCCTCCTCTCGCACTCTCCTCTAGGTGCTGCTGACTGCCTGTCCCAGGGTCCTCCTCTCGCTCTCTCCTCTAAGTGCTGCTGACCGCCTGTCCCAGGGTCCTCCTCTCGCATTCTCCTCTAGGTGCTGCTGGCCGCTTGTCCCAGGGTCCTCCTCTCGCACTCTCCTCTAGGTGCTGCTGACTGCCTGCCCCAGGGTCCGCCTCTCACACTCTCCTCTAAGTGCTGCTGACTGCCTGTCCCAGGGCCCTCCTCTGCACTCTCCTCTAGGTGCTGCCTGCCTGCCTGTCCCAGGGCCCTCCTCTGCACTCTCCGCTAGGTGCTGCTGACTGCCTGTCCCAGGGCCCTCCTCTGCACTCTCCTCTAGGCACTGCTGACTGCCTGTCCCATGGTCCTCCTCTCGCACTCCCCTCTAGGTGCTGTTAGATTCCAGAATTTTACCCAGTGCTTCAGACATTCTAATCCACATCCACTTTTGTCACGGGAAACCCTTCTCTTGCTTATGGGGTAAATATTACAGGGCCTCCAACCCTGCCCATCCTCCACTTACTGCATCTTGCAGGCGACCTTCACCCTTCTATTATTGGGAGAAGTTGCTGCATTTTCGATCCCGAGTTCTGTTTGCTGCTGGCTCTTTTTGAATGGTGATGTTAACCGACATTCTGCAAAATGAAGGATTTAATTTACTGACAGGCTGCGGTTCCCGATTTCATGTAGACATCCTTAACAAGCTCAGACCATCTTCAATTGATTTTCTGCACTCAGCATTCAACAGATGAATGGGGTGTGCTTACTTCTTGGATATTTTTAGATGCACTGGGGCAAATTGTTTCTTTAAATACAAGCTTGCCATTTGTTTCATCTTAGCTACCTCCACATTTTTGTTGGAATTTGTGTGAAACGCTCCAGACATAAATAAAGCATTTAGCACATTCTAACACGCATGGTTTAATTAACATTATAGCTGGATGAAACCTTAAGAGACAGAAATAAATTTTACATTAATTTTTTAAAAAATGCCTGCCATCTTTTTTTCCATTATTCTTAGGACTTGCAGCTTGTGGCCTCAAATAATGTCCCACTCGAGCCCTGAACTGGGGAGATTATATTCCCCAGAAAGCCACCTGTCTCACAGCAGTTTGGCACAGCTGGAAGTTTGCCAAGTCTAAAGTTGTGGGAGAAATACATGCGCAGGCCAACTACCAGTTACCAATGATAGGCCTCTGCGCTCCCCCATGTAAAGTTCCATCTGAACCCAGCAGGCTTCATTTGAATCTCAGTTACGGGAGGTTTATTGGACAAGGGCCTGTATGGAATTGGAAGAAGGGAAGAGGGTTTCAAGACGTAAGTGCAACTGTGCATTGTGATGTCCATGTGCGTGTTTCAATTGGGATCTTTCTGGCTAGAGGGGTCCCACAATGGGCCAACTCATGCACTTTCATGTTCCAGCGTTTTCCCCCAGTTTTGGAATCCGCAGATCAGGCTAGGTCATGGGTTGTTTGTATTAGTCCATATCCATGGGCCAGCCTGACCAATTGTAACACCTCAGCTATGATCAGCAAACACAGAACAGTGTGGGTGAGGGGACATCAGCTTATTGAGCTCAACCATCCTCCTCCTCCTTCAGCCGCCATGCCCTAAGAGGGCGTTGGCGACCATGGACTCCCATTGGCTTGGTCCACCATTGTGCTTGGCACAGTGCCGCAGTGGTTTGCTATTGCCTTCCACAGTATGGCTGACCAGGAAACTGTCCTGCTCTTACCGTCTGCCATCAGGCATATTGGAAGGATTTATCAACCTGCTTAGCCACATTATGAACATACCTCCCTGCCGGTGGAACAAAGCTTGTTTTTTAGCCTTCGTGCAGACCATGTGCTTAAAAAGCACGTTACACCCCAATCGGAACCCTTTGAGTTATCTCACCTTCAACACCTACCTTTTTCAACTTGGACGCTGCTCTGTCACCAGGACTCTCAGTGAGAAGTGACGGGGACATCAGATGCATTCCACTGTTGGAACTTCCCTCCCCACTCATCATCCAGCTCCGCTTCCAAATTTCGTTCCGGATTGAAAAAAATTCCCACATTAAGGGATGGCAAGCCACCGAGAAAAATGAACGTTTCAAATGAAAGCAAATTTCATCCTGCGGTCTGCACCATAAGTGGTAACAGATACCTGTAAGTGAACTTAAGGCAACAGTCAAACCGCCAACGTTCAGATAATGAACAAAAAGTTGCCTGAGATTTGCTATTTCCTGAGATTTGGTCTATGACATCACGGCCAGAAACCCCTCGATTGGATTTTTGCCTTGGGGTATCCATCGCCTGCTGTATAATTTTGTTCAAATCTCATCCAGGTTGCATTAGAAAGTCACCACAAACCACACGGTCTAAAGCTTTTAAAGTCTGGGAATAGCCTAAATACTTAAAGCCTATGAACTGATTGAAAACCTGTCAATGTCACCGATCAGGAGGCTGAGATGAGTGTTGGCCGAACGGGAAGCGCCCATAAATCTTTCTCTTACGGTAGAGGCTGATTGGAACCTCAGATCAAAGTATGCTTGTTCACAGATATTCCCAAACCACTTCAGTGGTTTCACAGTCAGAGGAGATTTAGGAGAAAGATGGCAAAGAAGCTAACATATGAAAGCCGTCAATCCCCTACTTGTAAAACTGTGTTTTTAGTTTGTGGGACTGTAAATTACTTCTGGAATTTTTTTGTTCTCTTTTCCCACCACCAGCCCACTCCAATTTTTGGCCTTCCTCTCCTAAAGCATTGGTGGCTGCACCGCCCCAAAGTCTTGGCTCAGTGCCAGCTGCCTTGCCCCTGAACCAGGCATATCATTGGTTCAAATCACTCTTTGCAAACGTGGGCATGTGTCACCATGTATCTTCGGTGCAGTGCTGAGGGTGTGCTGCGCTGTCGGATGTGATGTTGAACCGGGACTACCTCTGTGTGAACCCTATTGCATTACTTGTGAGAGAGCATCAGGTTCTCCTAGCCAGGGGCCAACATTTCTCCTTTGACCACCAACACATGTTGACAAGTCATTTGTCTCATTGCTGTCTGTGGGGATCTGTTGTGTGCAAATTGTCTGCCTGCTTTGCCTATAAATCACAGTGACTACATTTCAAACATAATTCATTGTCTATAGGTGCGTTGGGCAGCAGTGAGGGGGTGTTGCATAACTACAAGGTCTTTCTTTCACCTAAATGGCCAATCATCATTTAACAGAAAAGGCAGGAACTTCCTCAATCCGTTAAACTGACTACTTTTTTGAATGCAGCATGCACTACAGTCACAAGTGAAAGGATTGAGGTAAAAATGCCCATCGGTGGAGTTGGCCAAATTCAGACCTTTAGCCGTACAACCTGGCCTTTGAAGTTGCTGCATGCACCCAACTCCTGAAGTTGCAGCTCTGTCTCACATCACCCCCAACAGAGGTCAGCAACTTCAACAAAGAAGAAAGAAAGGACTCACATTTATATAAGCTCATGACATCCTAAAATGTTTCACACCCAATGAGATACATTTGAAGTGTAGTCACAGGACAAAGCAACCCACTTGATTGGCACCCCATCCACAAACATTCACTCCCTCCACCGCCGATGCATAGTGGCAGCAGTGTGTACCATCTACAAGATGCACTGCAGGACTGCAGTGGTTCAAGAAGGCAGCTCACCACCACCTTCTCAAGGGCAACTAGGGATGGGCAATAAAATGCTGGCCCAGCCAGCAAAGCCCAAAGAATGGATTAAAAAAAACATCAAGCCTCCTTAGACAGCACCTTCCAAACCCATGAGCACTACCATCTAGAAGGACAAGGCCAGCAGGCAAATGGGAACACTGCCTCCTCGAAGTTCCCCTCTGAGCCACTCACCATGCTGACTTGGAAATATATTGCTGTTCCTTCACTGTCGCTGGGTCAAAATCCTGGAAGTCCCTCCCTAACAGCACTGTGGGTGCACCTACACTGCACGGACAGCAGCGGTTCAAGAAGGCAGCTCATCGCCACCTTCTCAAGGGCAATTGGGGATGGGCAATAAATGCTGGCATAACCAGTGATGCCCACATCCCATGAATGAATAAAAAAAAACTGTTGTCTAGGAAAGGAGGTAGCAAAATGTCCCAAGGTGCTTCACCAAAGTGAGGACTATCACCCCACAGGAGTTAAGGTTTAAAACAGAGATCATCAAAGAATGGCCAAAGGAGGCTTTTGCTGTTGAGCAGAAGAGGGAGGAAGAACCAATTCCACACAGAATCACCTCACCATTTTGCCTGTTCTCTTAGAGTTCTCAAATAACAAACACTGCTTAAAAATAAATCGAACTGTAAAATGAATATCCACTTTTGTTATGAATCTATATACTACTAAAACAAAATAGAACACAGACTTCCTAAAAACAAACCTCACTTCCTGTTATCATGATTTTTGGTCACATTTTACTGTCAATATTGGCCTTTTCAAATTGCTATGTCAACATTCCTCACTCAATTTCACTACGTTGACTGTCACAATATAATTGCAGATTCTGACCACTAAGGACTCTGTGGGGTGAGTTTCTGAAGAGTTTCTCAACTTTATCTCTGTCTTATATATTTCTATTTTTAAAAGATCTTACATTCTTCACATGACCATTGGCAATGTCACAAGTTTACAAGTATTACAGAAATCTGTGGTTGAAAAAGCCTTGGTTATCCACTTTACGAATTGAAATTTATATATATGATCATTATTCTACTTGATGTAATAGTTTCCAGGTGCACATTATTATCAAATGCAATCTTTGTGAATTAAGGTTATCAGACGTTAGTATCCATTATTTTCTACATCACTATCCCATTGTATCCATAATTCCTGATACAAGCTCACTGAGTTGCCCATAAAGTTTCATGCAATCACACCCATGACTACCTATGTATGCTCTCCAAGGCACCTAATAGGCAATGAATCTCAACTATTCATTCGCTTTTATTTGATCTCTCCCTCGTTCTGATTACTCTTTGTCAAGTCTCTCATGGGTATCCTTCAATCTCTAAACATTCACTCTTGATAACTGATTATTTTCCAGGAATTCAATTTTTTGTATAAAATCACTCCTTTGCGTCTATTACTTGAAGTGGAAACTCTCCTACAATTTCTTTACAATCTCTAATTGACAAAAGTTTTAATTAGTATCAGTCATCACTTCCATGTACTAATTAATCTGGAACTCTCTCCCCCAAAATTCTATTGAGGTTTGGGAAATCAACTGAAAATTTCAAGACCGAGATTGATAGACTTTTGTTAGCCAAGGGTATTAAGGGTTACAGAACCAAGATGAGTAAATGGAGTTAAGATACAGGGTAGCCATGATCTAATTGAATGGCGGAACAGGCTTGAGGGGCTGAATGGCCTCCTCCTGTTCCTATGTTAATCTAAAGTTATTATGCTATACAGTAAGTGATATCATTTTCACTGGCAGAGTATTGTCTGATATTTTATTCTCCATTCTACCTTCGTGCTAAATTTCTTTACAAATGCTCACATGTCACAATGACTACCTCATAATGTCATGGAGCAGGTTTAACTGGTATTGCTGATGTTTAACGTGCAAAAACAATAAGGTTATGAATTAAAATTCAGTTCTTGTTCAATTGCCTTTTTTTGTATATCCCATCTGTTCTTTTTTTAATGCACTCCAACACATTGGAGGAGAGGCGCAAGGGGCAATTTTAACTTAACTCACCTGGCAGGAAATTCACAGGCTTGGTGGAATGACCAATATTGAAACCTCAATTTGATTAGGTCTTAATAATCAGGTGTAACACCATGGGAGATCAAGTAATAATCGAAACTTGAGAGTTGCTGAAAAGAGAGACATGTTGCTGAAGCTTTTCATCTTGCACTCATCAGGACAAATGCAAGAATGCCAAATTTCAAACGATCACAACAATTTATACTACAGGAGAAAAGGGGTGCTGATTGGTTGGCAAGTCGACTCCGATTGGGTAAGGCTTTGCCATAGAGAAAGGAATGGGGAACTGTAGGCTCCCTCGTAATTCAAAAAAAGTCACAAGGCTTGGACATATTCCTTTTACTTGTAGAAAATGGGCCCCTGCATGTGAATGTATGTTGCTTTTACAAACGTAAATAAGTCATGTTACAAGCTCAACTGATTTTCTTAAATTGGTTGTTAGTGCGGCCAATAGCGCACTCAGGATTGGTCAGCAAGTGCTTTCAGCTATTAGTAATCAAATTTTTCACACAGCGAGTGGCTGCAATCTGGAATGCACTGCCTGAGAGTGTGGTGGAGAGGGGGTAAGTTGAGGCTTTGAAAGGGGAATTGGATCATTACCCGAAAAGGAAAAAAATGCAGGGCTATGGGGAAAAGGCACAGGGTGGGAGGGGGTGTGGGTAGCACAAGGTGAATTGCCCCTTCAGAGGGCCGCGCAGATACAATAGGCTGAACAGCCTCTTTCTGTGCTGTAACTATTCTATGATTCCATAATTCAATGATTCCATGAATTAAGTGCTTCTGATGCCAGGTTGTAGCCTTGCTGTTAACCTTCAAGATATGCCCCTGCCTCTGTACATTCCAAGCTGTTGATTTTAAAATATATGCCAAAAATATATAGGGATAGAAACAGAGGCCACCCCTGTGAAGCATCATAAAACTGTCTAATTTTGAAACACTGATCAAAACCATATCTGTGGAATAGATAGAACAAAACATAAACCCTAATCCCTGCAAATGAATCACTCAGAGATAATTGCAATTCCTACACTCCAGTGAAGAAGCGAAAAGGGGAAACAGATAAATTCCAGGGGCAAGAAATTTCAATGGAAAATGACAGCAAATAAAAACCACCTCAGCTAATTTTCGTGGTTCCCAAAAAATGTTGCTGGAATATTTTTAGTTCAAAGCCAGCTGCACGTGTTATGAGTAGTATCGGAATCTGCTTTCAATTTCTGTTCCTCACTTGATAGAGGGATCTGTGTGGTCTGTATGGTCTGTGCCTGCACCTCAGCATCTAAGTTAGCCTGAAGAAAGATATTACAGAAACCACTGGGCTATGCTGATAGGGCAAGTCGTGAGATGTGAAATAATGCCCTTTCACATCAAAATATGTCAAAGGGAACACCGCCACCTGGAAGTTCCCCTCCAAGTCACGCACCATCCTGACTTGGAAATATATCGCTATTGCTGGGTCAAAATCCTGTAACTCCCTTCCTAACAGCACTGTGGGTGTACCTACACCATATAGACTGCAGCAGCTCAAGAAGGCAGCTCACCACCGCCTTCTCAAGAGCAATTAAGGATGGGCAATAAATGCTGGCCAAGCTAGTGAAGCCCACATCCCGAGAATGAAAACAAAAGCATTACACATTATTAATTACTGTTACAATCCAGGGAGGTTCCGTTAATGTTTCAAAAGAAATTCAAGCATCGAGTCATAAAATGAAATAAATTGCACCACAAGATTTCACATTTTTAAACAAAAACAATCTTTACTGTTTAAAAAAAAACAAAGCAAGTATTACTAATCTAACACTACAGTTTGTTAAGACTTAGAGTGTACTCACTTCTTCCTTTGGATTTCATTAAGTATGCCACAGCACTCTGGAATTCACTTAATTTCTCCTTGGTGTTCCAGCAATTCTCCAAGGCACCAAATTTCATGGGGATCCTTCCGTTAGCTTTTGGTTAAGCGATCCTCCATATTTTCTCCAAAACCTCGTGGCTGTGGACTTCTCAGCTCAAGCTTAGGCTTCACTGCCTTCTCCAACCTAACTGCCTTGTTTTCATTTTGAGGATTACTGTAGATTTCTTCCACTAGCTCCAAGCTAGGCAAATCTTCCAGCCTCTTTTCCTTCACAAACCCTGTATCCAAACTGAACTCAAGCTCCCACCTGCAGTCCATATGGTGAACAATAAAGTTAGTGTTTTCTCTGCTTAAGGTGCAGGCCTGCCTAACATTTACATTGTTTTCCCTTGACTCAGTGAGCTGCAACTGCCCTGTCTGTCCCCAAACTAAACTGCTGACTTTCTGTTTCTGTGAGCGAACACATACAGGCAGATAAATTAGACAAAAGGAACCTCCCTAACCCCCATAGCCCATCCCTGTGTAAATGTGGCATACCTGGGATGTTTGAAATAGAAATGTGAACTATCAGTTACCTTCAAAACCAAACGTTTTTGATTCTAACACCCGCATAAACAACTTAAATTTCTAATTATGTCAGAGCAATTCTTCCCATACTTATTAGTTCTATCAAAAAACTCTCTTTGTTCACAAACTTTTAGTTTCTTTTCAATTTTTTTATTTATTCGAGGGATGTGGGCATCGCTGGCTAGGCCAGTATTTATTGCCCATCCGTAATTGCCCTTGAGAAGGTGGTGGTGAGCTGCTTTCTTGAACTGCTGGAGTCCCTGTTGTGTAGGTACATCCACAGTGCTGTTAGGGAGGTGTTCCAGGATTTTGACTCAGCAACAGTGATATATTTCCAAGTCAGGATTGTGAATGGCTTGGAGGGGAACTTCCAGGTGCTGGTGTTCCCATCTATCTGCTGCCCTTATCCTTCTAGATGGCAGCGGTCCTAGGTTTGGAAGGTGCTGTCTGAGGAGTCTTGGTGAGTTGCTGCAGTGCATCTTGTAGATGGTACACACTGCTGCTACTATGCGTCGGTGGTGGAGGGAGTGAATGTTTGTGGATGAGGTGTCAGTCAAGCCAGGCTGCTTTGTCATCGATGGTGTCAAGCTTCTTGAGTGTTTTGGAGCTGCACTCATCCAGGCTAGTGGGGAGTATTCCATCACACTCCTGACTTTTGGATGGTGGACAGGCTTTGGGAACTACATAAATAATCTAAATATATTATTGAGTTTAAGTCCACCTGGCTATATCACAAGCCTAGAGATGGGCTCTTCCTCTGTTCTCTGCCCAAAGGCAGGTCCAACCCATAATGCCACAGCCTTCATCACAAGTAGGGCAATGAGGCAGGTCCCAGAATGAAACCCTATGCTCTTGGCACAAACCTGATCCATGCCAGCCAACTGAGGCAACCAGCACCTCCCCCTCAAGGGGTTGAGTTGCTGTGGCAACATACACTTTTACATGCATGTTGTAGTCTGGAGCTATGACTAGTAATGGCAGAGCCTCCAATTTCCTTTCCATCACATGGCTGACCAGGAATCACGCCCACTCTTACTGCCTGGCATTGGTGTGTGTTGGGAGGATTTGCAGGTTGATAATCAACCTGTTTGACCACGTCATGTGTGCACCTTCCTTGGCTATCAAGTCCTGAAGTGGGGCTTGAACTCAGGGCTTCTGATTCAGAGGGAGGGATCTTACCCACCGCTCCACAGGACCACATGAAAATATAGATGATCCATCGTTTAGGTTTTCTCCCTTCTAATTCTGACCTCATTAAAAAAAAACAACTGTATTTAAGCCAGGTCTGCAAATTAGGTCCTTAACCAAGTGAGGAACCATTGAGCTTACATTTAATTTCATCCCCAATCTAAAAGTTATATTCCCTAAACTAAAAATTATACATGAATTATGGAATCGGATATTCACATTACTTATGAAGTGTGATCATTGTTAACAGGAGTGCAAATATGAGGATCATTGATATCAGTAACATCTTATAAAGAATAATGAGATGAATGGCAAATTAATTTTCTTTAAATTGATGGGGTAAAGGAGTAGAACAAATGAATACACGAACATAATAATTAGGAGCAGGAGTCCTGCTCTGCCCTTCAGTCAGATCATGGCTGATCTGATTGTAACCTCAGCTCCAGTTTCCCGCCTACCCCCGATAACCTTTCACCCCTTTGCTTATCACAAATCTATCTAGCTCTGCCTTTAAAATATTCGAAGATTCTGCTTCCACACCCTTTTGAGGAAGAGAGTTCCAAAGACTCACTGAGAGAAAAAAAAAATCTCATCTCTGTTAATGTTAATTACGTCAAAATATACAGGGGAAGGGCATTGTTTAATTAAGTACTTAGAACACTTAGAAAGAGAGACTGCTGGGACACTGGGCTTGTGGGTTGGAAGCAGATATATGTAATGCTGAATTCTGTGAATAAACCTATTGCCAAGAAAAGTATTAGTGTCTAGTTTCATATTTCACCAGCTGGTTTGGGATTGATGTAACAGAGTGAACTAGGGGTACTGGTTCAAAAATCACTAAAGCTAGGTTAGCAAGGCCGTAAAATATGAAAACACAGTTTTGGGGTTAACTTTGAGAGGAATGGTGTTTTAAAAACTTGTCTAGAACCTTAGTTAGATCATACTTTGAATAACGGTTACTAATAAAAAGGATATAGAGATGCTGGAGGAGGTGCAAGAAAAGATTTACTAGGAAGGGATGAAAGGTGAGATCTAATAGGAAAGAGTGAACAGGTGGGCTCCTTTTTGTACGAAACAGAAGGTTGAGGGATAACCCAGCTGAGGTCTGTCAAATTATGAAGGAATTTGATGGAGTGGATGTTATTGACAAGGTGTTTCGATTTATAGGGAATCCAAAACTAGGGATCATAAATATAAGATACTTACTAATTAATCCAAAAACGGTATTCAAGAGAAACATCTTTACCCAGAGAACGGTGAGAATTGGAACTCTTTACCACATAGAGCGGATGAGGTGAATATCATTTAAGGGCAAGTTAGATGAGTACATGAGGGAGGAAGGAATAGAAGGTAATGATGGCAGGTTGATATGAAGTAGGGTGGGAGGAGGCGTGTATGAAGCATAAACACTAGCATGGATCTGTTGGGCCAAATGGCCTATTTTTGTGCTGTTGGCGCCATGCAGAATGAAGGGTACACTCTCTACAATGGAGCCTCCATTTTTAATTCTGCGTAACACAATGTAGAGAGAGACTGTGGAATGAAAGATAGCGAGGGAGAGACTGGTGAGAGAAATAAAGAGAGAGATGTTGGCAAGAGAGACGAGAAAGAGATGGGAAGAGTGTTGACTCATTTCTCCTTGGGGTTGAAGGATCCAAATTGGTACAGTTTTGAGATCAAAGTTAATGTAATTTCATAGCCTTGACCAAAAGAGGCCTTTTATTTCCAGATCACTGGGGAAAGTAACTCTCCCAGAAGATACCATACAGAACATAATTCGAGCAGGGCACCTGGAGGCAAGCAACCTTCAGTCCTATTGCCAAAACTCATTTTGGGCATATGGTAAAGCTACGTGTACAGGACTTAAAAATAAGTGGTTCCAAATGAACAGAGCGAGAAAACAAAAGCACATTAAATTGAGCACTAGTTAAATTAAACAGATGCTGTTACAAAGCAACGTGGGCTTTTTGCAAAAGGAAACGGTGTGATACTGCATGATGTAGTTGTGTTAAGCATAAGTCAATCACTAGCATCAAAGAACTGGCAAGTGTTTATGTCCCGAGGTTATAAAGGCTCAACATTTCAATTTACAATGCTTTTTTTTGATGGATGAGTTTGGAGTCAAGAGGTTAGAACATGCTTCAGAAACTGTGTTTGCAACCACTGGTCCCGTATCATTTTTCCTATTTGAATGCAGAACTGAAATTGCAACAAGCCAATAGTGTTGGCAGAGCCGAGTATGGAACTTTGGAGGTTCGTGTATGGGAGTGTCTCAGTTGGCCCCATCTGCTCATCTCATGTAATTCCCCAGTGGTACGTTCGAAAAGGAGGCTGCTCCTCCAGTTTTTAAGAGAAACAGCGCTTGAAATCCATCTCTCACTGAAATTAAAATCATATGGAAAACTACCTAGATAACATGGTTTTAAGTGTTCAATATTTGGTGAGTCAGAATCAGTAAGAAACACTCCCATTTCCTGATGTCCATGGACTTGCAGTGAATAATAGAGTTGCATTTAAGAGAGGGCTAGACAAGCATATAAGGAAGAAGGGAATGGAGGGTTATGATGATAGGTTTAGATGAGGAAAGTTGGGAGCGGGCTCGAGAGGAGCCAAATAGCCTGTTTCTGTGCTGCATATCCCATGTATGAATCTGAACCTGTGGGGCATTAACATCCTCCCCCCAACACACACACACACACACACATGACAATCAGATCAATATTCAATGGTGCAGAGTGACCAATTTTGACTGGAATAAGATTTTTCATATATAAACTTCAGGAAATCTTGTGCTTCATAGGTTGTGTATGGGGAGATGGTGGCGTAGTGGTAATATCACTGGACTTAGCATACAGACAGACAGGCTATTGCTCTGGGGACATGGGTTCAAATCCCACCAGTGTGGGATAAGTGGCGGAATTTAAATTCAATTAATAAATGTGGAATTATAAAGCTATCCTCAGTAATGGAAACTATGATTGCTATAAAAACCCATCTGGTTTGTTAAGATAGGAAGGAAATCTGTTGTCATATCCTGGCCTACATGTGACTCCAGAGCCACAGCAATGTGGTTGACTCTTAGCTGCCCTCTGAAATGGCCTAACCAGCCACTCAGTTCAAGGGCAATTCGGGATGGGTAACACATGCTGGCCTTGCCAGTGAGGCCCACGTCCCATGAAAGAATAAAGGAACAAAAATCCACAGGCAAATGCATAATTCTCCTCTCTTTGGTTGTCAGCCTATTGACCATTTGGCAAAGTAACAGCAAGATAAGTTAAGTGTCAAGAACTCACAAGTGCCCATCTTATATGTTCTGACTCAGCCAATGATAATCTGGAGATCCTGTACCACTACACTCAAGGGCGACTTTCTGAAACCCTTATATTCATGGTTGACAGTTTGAATCAAAAGTAATGAACCTCTAGATTACCTTGCTGAATCCTTATATTAGGATTTGATTATTTTTAGCTTTGTAACGATTTACAAAATAGTTTCCAAATGGTAAATTGTGTGAGGGCCTCCCTTCAGGTTCAGAACTGAGACTCCGCTGCCATTAGACCTGGGCTCTCCCAGTGGGTGAGACTTAACCGTTCCCAGTCAGGCTGCGATATTCAAGTCTCTCAGAGGCCTGGCGATTCATCACCAAACTACCGAAGCACCCTACAAATCATGCTTCCTGTCAGTCAACACAGAGGTGGGAACAGCCTTGCAAATACGAGGCCATCCATTTCGCAGGCCTGCTTGAAGGGGGGTGGGGGTGGGGGGAGGGGGGGGCAGAAAACAGTTGAAAGCTTTGAAGGATTTACTGCAAAATGGCATTAAAAAATTGCCTCATTTCCTGCTTACGATGGCTGATAGGTGCACGGTCCCTTTGAAGCTCTTAAAACTCTAGTTCGGTTCACACAAGACGTCAGCTGCCTCCTCATTCCCCCTCCCCCGCAGTGCCCCACCATAATTGGGTAACAAATCCCCAATTAATACAGCCAGTTATCAAACCCCCATGCCTCTTCAACCTTCTGTGTTAATGCCACACTGAGAAGGATTCTACAGTCAGGACTACAATCAAACAGCACAGAGTTAGAAGTTTGACTCTAAGTACACTCGTAAATCAGTACTTGGCTGGTCATAATCCCTTCAAGTTACGGCTTTTATTTATTAGGTGACAAAGAAGAAAGTTAAGAGAATAGAATTTTAGTAGCCAAATATGCTTTCCCCGTGTGCACGGAGTGACTTGTTCAGTCGTTGTGGGCTTATTTGCGATAAATCTATGACAGACTGTTAACCCTTTTGGAAGCTACTTGAACAGTTGTGCGGCCACTCCAAGCTTAATGCGTTGGAGCTCTTCAGCACTATTTCTTGTTGTATTTGACGCTGGTTGACCTGAAGTGTAACCTGATCCCCTTGTAAATCCCTGAGTTAACAGTGTGCTTTAAAACTCTGACAGTTAATGGGTCCCTTGCTGAATCCCAGTGTTGACAAGTTCAGAACCTCGAGTCTATATCTTTAACTTTATTGCTGTAATGATATTTCCCTTGCACTGATCTGCTCCAATGATGTCATAGGCTGAGCAGGTAATGTTAGGGGCATGGCTGAAATCCAGCTCATAATAAAATTCTGAAAGGTGGGGGAGGGGCAAAAGAGGGGGAAGAAGGGAAGGGCACTAGTTATGCGGAGAGACAAGAGAAGCTGGAGTTGCTCTCCTTACAGCGGAGACGGCGGAGGGGAGATTTAATGGGGGTGTTCAAAATCATGAGGGTGTTGTGACAGGGTAGTTAAGGAGAAATGGTTTCCACTGGCAAGAGCATCTGTAAGCAGGTCATTCGCTAAAAAAAACCAGGGGGAGAGAGAATGAGGAGAATTTTTTTTACATAGCTAGCTGTTATGGTCTGCAATGGGTGGTGGAATCAACTTTCAAAGGGAATTGGATTAATGCTGGAAGAGGAGAAAATTGTAGAGCTGCGGGGAAAGCCGAAGAGCGGGACTAAATGGATGGCCCTTTCAAAGAGCTAGCATGGGCACGATGGGCTAAGTGGCCTCCTTCGGTGCTGCAAGATTCCATAAATCTAAATATTAACTTCAAGCTCAGAGGTAATGCCTAACCCTCCCTGTTTATGAGGGAATGCACATCAATGATATATTATACAATGATACATCAATTAATACATTGTCTAATACATCCTGTTACCATTGACCAGAAACTGAATTGGACCAGCCATATAAATACTGTGGCTACAAGAGCAGGTCAGAGGCTAGGAATCCTGTGGCAAGTAACTCACTTCCTGTCTCTCCAAAGCCTGTCCACCATCTACAAGGCACAAGTCAGGAGTGTGATAGAATACTCTCCACTTGCCTGGATGAGTGCAGCTCCCACAACACTCAAGAAGCTTGACACCATCCAGGACAAAGCAGCCCTGTTGACCAGCACCCCATCCACAAACATTCACTCCCTCCACCACCAACGCACAGTAACAGCAGTGTGAACCATCTACAAGATGCACTGCAGCAACTCACCAAGGCTCCTTAGACAGCACCTTCCAAACCCATGACCGCTACCATCTAGAAGGACAACGGCAGCAGGTAGATGGGAACACCGCCACCTGCAAGTTCCCCTCCAAGCCACACATCACCCCAACTTGGAATTATATCGCCATTAATTCATTGTCACTGGGTCAAAATCCAGGAACTCCTTTCCCCAGTACAGTGGGTGTACCTACACCACATGGACTGCAGCGGTTCAAGAAGGCGGCTCACCACCACCTTCTCAAGGGTAATTGGAGATGAGCAACAAATGCTGGCCTTTCCAGCAACCCCACACATCCCATGAAAGAATTTTTAAAAATCCCGTCTAAGACATTGGCAAGTGATTTTCTGGTCCCGTTGTGGTGGGACCCACAGCAGGAGATTAGATAGCCCAGGGAAAAGTCCATTGACTTTCGGCAGGACCAGACAATCCTGATGATGGGCAGGACAGGAAAATCCCGCCCATCGAGCAGTATTCATCCAATATTTCTAACCTGACTGCACACAAGGGGAGGAGTAGCCTGCATGAAATTTCACAAACATTACTCTTTACAGAAGTCTTACTTCTGGTATTTCATTCTCTTCTGTCAATTAAGTCTATGGTAGCAGATGATGGGAGTGACCTGGATGGGCTGAGTGGCCTTTTCCCATTCAGTCCTTATGTTCCTGCAGATCTTTGTGAATACAAGAGCATGGAAAAAGGAGATGGTCAGTAAGGGTATCGATTCCAATGTACTCACTCCTGGGCTCCAGCATAAAAGGCACATCAGAACCTAGCATTCCTCGCAGGTCATGTTCCGTCCATTAACTGGCGTGTGCCAGGAGTGGGAATGTTGACCCTCGTAAGAGTCAGAGAAACAGAGGACCTCAAAACAGTTAAATCCTCAAAGCTGCTCATTGGCATCCTGAAGCAACTCCGATGGACCAATCAGCAGCTCATCGAGGCAATAGGTAAAAACTATGCCACAAAAGTTAGGGATTAGCAATTTGTTCAGGAGGGTTTTTTTTATTCTGTCATGGGTTGTGGGCGTCGCTGGCAAGGCCAGCATTTTTTTCCCTGTCTCTAATTGCCCTTGAACTGAGTGACTTGATGGGCCACTTCAGAGGGACAGTTAAGAGTCAACCACATTGCTGTGGGCCTGGAGTCACATGTAGGCCAGACCAGGTGAGGATGGCAGATTTCCAGTCAATGACAGTTTCGTGGTCACCGGTACTGAGACTAGCTTTATCTGCCAGATTTTATGAATTGAATTTATGTCCCACCAGCTGCCGTAGAGGGATTTGGATCCTGGGCATTAAGTGGTCTCTGGATTATTGGGCCAATGGCTTCATCATCATCTCCCCCAGGTGTGAATGGGGGTGGAGTGCATGAGAGGGTAGGTTGTACACAGTCTGCAGAAACGGTAGGATTGGTGGATCGAAAGGCTTTTTCATATTACATTTTTACGGGGGGGAGTTTTCCCAATTGCCCTGGCAAATATTTACCACCCCCCAACCAACATCACTAAAACAGGTCATCTGCTTATTTGCTTTTACCTCTGGGTAAAAAAGTTTTTCCTCACATCCCTCCTAAACCTCCTGCCCCTCACCTTGAACTTATGTCTCCTTGTGACTGACCCTTCAACTAAGGGGAACAGCTGCTCCCTATCCTCCCTGTCCATGCCCCTCATAATCTTGTACCCCTCGATCAGGTTGCCCCTCAGTCTTCCCTGCGCCAACGAAAACAACCCAAGTCTATCCAACCTCTCTTCATAACTTAAATGTTTCATCCCAGGCAACATCCTGGTGAATCTCCTCTGCACCCCCTCCAGTGCAATCACATCCTTCCTATAATGTGGTGACCGGAACTGCACGCAGTAATCCAGCTGTGGCCTCACCAAGGTTCTATACAACTCCAACTTGACCTCCCTACTTTTGTAATCTATGCCTCGATTGATAAAGGCAAGTATCCCATATGCCTTTTTCACCACCCACTAACATGCCCCTCCGCCTTCAGAGATCTATGGACACACATGCCAAGTTCCCTTTGTTCCTCAGAACTTCCTAGTTTCATGCCATTCATTAAATACTTCCTTGTCAAATTACTCCTTCCAAAGTGTATCACCTCACACTTTTCAGGGTTAAATTACATCTGCCACTTATCTGCCTATTTGACCATCCCGTCTATATCTTCCTGTAGCCCAAGACACTCAACCTCACTGTCAACCACCCGGCCAATCTTTGTGTCATCCGCAAACTTACTAATCCTACCCCCCACATAGTCATCTATGTCATTTATATAAATGACAAATAATAGGCACTGATCCCAAAGCACAGATCCCTGTGGTACGCCACTGGACACTGGCTTACAGTCACTAAAGCATCTTTCTGTCATCACCCTCTGCCTCCTACAACAAAGCCAATTTTGAATCCACCTTATCAAATTACCCTGTATCCCATGCGCATTTGCCTTCTTTATAAGTCTCCCATGTAGGACCTTGTCAAGGGCTTTGCTGAATTCCATATAAACTACATCAACTACGCTACCCTCATCAACACACCTGGTCACCTCCTCAAAAAATTCAATCAAATTTGTTAGGCATGACCTCCCTCTGACAAAGCCATGCTGATCAAACCTTGCCTCTCCAAGTGGAGATAGATTCTCTCCTTCAGAATTTTCTCCAATAGTTTCCCTACCACTGACGTGAGACTCACTGGCCTGTAGTTCCTAGCTTGTCTCTACAACCCTTCTTAAATAGCAGAACCACATTAGCTGTTCTCCAGTCCTCTGGCACCTCCCCCGTGGCCAGAGAGGAATTAAAAATTTGGGTCAGAGCCCCTGCGATCTCCTCCCTTGCCTCCCTCAGCAGTCTGGGACACAAATCATCTGGACCTGGAGATTTGTCCACTTTTAATCCTGCCAACACCTCCAATACCTTGTCGCTCCCTTTATCAATTTGCTTAAGAACCTCACAGTCTCTCTCCCTGAGTTCGATACCTTCCTCCTCATTCTCTTGGGTGAAGACAGATGTAAGGTATTCATTCAACACTCTAGCGATGTCCTCTGGCTCCACCCATAGATTGCCCCCTTAGTCCCGTATGGACCCTACTCTTTCCCTGGTTATCCTCTTTCCGTTGATATACTTATAGAGTATCTTGGGATTTTCCCTATTTTTACCAGCCAGAGCTTTCTCATATCCACTCTTTGCTCTCCTAATTGCTTTTTTAAGCTCCACCCTGCACTTTCTGTACTCCACTAATGCCTCCACTGATTTGCTTCCCTTGTACCTGCTAAAAGCCTCTCTTTTCCTTCTCATCGTATCCTGAATATCTCTGGTCATCCATGGTTCTCTGGGCTTGTTACTCCTTCCTATCACCCTAGAGGGAACATGTTGAACCTGTACCCTCCCCATTTCCTTTTTGAACGCCCCCCACTGCTCCTCTGTAGATTTCCCCACAAGTAGCTGTTCCCAGTCTACTTTGGCCGGATCCTGCCTTATTTTACTAAAATCCACTCTCCCCCAATCCAAAACATTTTTTTGCAACTTGTCTATTTCTTTGTCCATAACAAACTTAAACTGTACCATGTTGTGGTCGCTATCACTAAAATGCTCCCCCACCACCACCTCAGCCACCTGTCTGGCTTCAATAGGTCCAGCAATGCACCGTCCCTTGTTGGACCCTCTACATATTGACCTAAAAAGTTCTCCCATACACATTTCAAGAAATCCACTCCATCCAAGCCCTTAACACTATGTCTGTCCCAATTAATGTTGGGGAAGTTGAAATCACCTAATAAAATTACCCTATTGTTATTGTTTTTACACACCTCCACAAATTGTGCATATATTTGCTCCTCAATTTCCCGCTGACTATCTGGGGATCCATAATAAACACCTAACAATGTGGCTGCCCCTTTTTTATTCCTAAGCTCTACCTACAAAGCTTCATTTGATGCCCCCTCCTAGATATCATCTCTCCTTACTGCAGTAACTGACTCCTTAACTAATAATGCAACGCTTCCTCCTCTTTTAGTCCCTCCCCTGTCTCGCCTGAAGATTCTATATCCTGGAATGTTGAGCTGCCAATCCTGCCCCTCCCTCAACTACGTCTCAGTGATGGTTACTATATCACAATTCCAGGAGTCAACCCTCACCCTTAATTGATCCTTTTTACCTGTAATACTCATGGCATTAAAGTAGAGGCCATCCAGCCTTGCCTTACTCCCTTGAAACTTAATGCAGCTGTACTCCCTCTGACTTGATTGTTTTACTGTATTATGATGTGTCCCTATTCTGCTAACATTCTGTGTCCCCTCCCACTGCTGAATTAATTTAAACTCCTCCCAACAGCACCAGCAAACCCGCCTGCAAGGATGTTAGTCCCGCTCTGGTTCAGATGTAGACTGTCCCGCTTGTACAGGTCCCACCTTCCCCAGAAACGGTCCCAGTGATCCAGGAATCTAAAACCCTCCCTCCTGCACCAACTCTTAAGCCACGTATTCATCTGCGCTATTCTTCTAATTCTGAGCTTGCTAGCACATGGCACTGGGAGTGATCCAGCGATTACAACCCGAGAGGTCTTGCTTTTTAGTCTACTGCCTAACTCCCTGAATTCTTGATGCAAGACCTCATCCCTCTTTCTACCTATGTCATTGGTACCAACATGTGCCTTGTCACTCTCCCCCTTCAGGATGCCCTGCAGCTGTTCAGTGGCATCCCGGACCCTGGCACCAGGGAGGCAACACACCATCCTGGAGTCATGTTGACGGCCACAGTAGCGCATATCTGTTCCCCTGACTATAGAATCCCCTATTACAATTGCTCTTCCTCCCCTCTGGTCCAGACAGGCTGCTTGTGGTGCCAGAAGCTTGGCCCTGCCCGCACTCCCTGGAGGAACCAGCGCCCTCATCAGCCTCCAAAATGGAATACCGATTTGCGAGCGGGACCCCAGGGGACTCCTGAACTACCTGCCTATTTCTCTTGGACTGCCTGGTGGTCACTCATTCCCTTCCTTCCTCAAGTCCCTTCAGCTGCGGTGTGACCCCCTCTCTAAATGTGCTATCCACGATGCTTTCAGACTCGCGGATGCTCCACAGCGTCCCCAGCCGCCGTTCCAGCTCTGAAACCTGAGCTTCCAGGAGCTGCAGCTGGACACACTTCCTGCACACCTGCTGGTCCCGGGCACTGGAAATGTCCCCGGTTTCCCACATGGAGCAGGAGGAGCACACCATGGCTTTGAGCTCTCCTGCCATGACTTATCCCTTTAAATTAAACCTTTTAAATCAATTACTCCAGGGCCCTTCTTTCCTGATCTTCTTTACTACAGAATATACAAACTATAAACCACAAAAAGTCCTTAAACTATAAGCGATTAAAGTAGTAAATACTTACCCGACCTGACCCACTACTTACCAGTCATTCCTTTCCCTTGTAGCCTCTACTGCTGCAGCAGGGCAAGACCACTCTCTGAAGGTTTAAGAAGTTGGATAGCAAGGACAAAATTCAAAGAGCACCTCTTCCCCTATGCACCGAATTCCCACTGTGCACCAAATTGTCAATACCCACACTCACTCTGGCTGTGCCTGACTCAGGATGAGCTCTCTCCCCTGTTCATGTGCAAGCCCACTACAGTGTGCTTCTATATAGTCCCTTCCTTAAATCGAGCTGAGGTGACGCTCGCTAGTTAAGCTTCAAATAGTAATTAACATCTATTCATTCATGGGATGTGGGCGTCGCTGGCTGGGCAAATATTTATTGCCCATCCCTAATTGCCCTTGAGAAGGTGGTGGTGAGCTGCCTTCTTGAACCGCTGCAGTCCATGTGGTGTAGGCACACCCAGAGTGCTGTTAGGGAGGGAGATTCAAGATTTTAACCCATCGGCAGTGAAGGAACGGCGATATATTTCCAAGTCAGGATGGTGAGTGACTTGGGGGGGAATTTCCAGGTGGTGATGTTCTCGTTCATCTGCTGCCCTTGTCCTTCTAGGCGGTAGAGGTCGTGGGTTTGGAAGGTGCTGTTGAAGGAGTGAATGTTAGTGGATGTGGTGCCAATCAAGCGGGGCTGCTTTGTCCTAGATGGTGTCAAGCTTCTTGGGTGTTGCGGGAGCTGCACTTATCCAGGCAAGTGGGGAGTGTTCCATCACACTCCTGACTTGTGCCTTGTAGATGGTGGACAGGCTTTGGGGAGTCAGGAGGTGAGTTACTCACCGCAGGATTCCTAGCCTCTGACCTGCTCTTGTAGCCACAGTGTTTATATGGCTGGTCCAGTTCAGTTTCTGGTCAATGGTAACCCCCAGGATGTTGATAATATGAGCTCCTAGTGCAGATGTCTATATGTCGGGAGCCTCAATTGCGAATTGGAGAGCGTAGCTCAGAAGGCCAGATGGATTTTTCTTCCATTAATTCTTAATAAGAAAACCAGTTCGATGAAGCTCTGTGCAAGGAGTGTAAATTCACAAAACATATCCTCACATCCCTCGATTTCCAAAATTAAAGCTCCAGCTCCCTCAGCTGAAGTTTGCCACAAGTTCTTTGCCCTGGTTTTTGAGTCAGCAACTGGGGGGAAATCAGTTGGGGAGCATCATTAACAGTACACAGGGGCAGGTTAAGAAAATATTATATTAACCACCTGAGGGCTGCCATAATGTGAAACGCTGTAACAGAAACTGTGGTGAAAGTTGGGAAACCTGAGCAGCTTTTAAAAGGGACTGGGGAAGTATTTGACACGGGATAATTAAAAGAGACTGGAAAAGCAGCAGTGGAATAGGACCTAGGTGGATAGCTCTTCCCATAGAAGCTGCGCAGGCCCGATGGGCTGAATGGCCTTCACTGCTACACATTTCTAAGACTCTATGATTTCTTCTCCATTATTTCCCTGGGAAATTCATTCTGCACAGCAACACAGGAGGAAAAAAAAACAGTAAAAACTGGGAAATAAGAATACTGGTCCGAACTGGTCTTGTATACCTTAAAATGGAACACCAGTTAAAAACTGGGGAATAAGAGTACTGGTCCGAACTGTTTTTTCCCTTCTGGGAACCAGTTTGTATGCGGAAGAGTTGAATTGCCTACTCGCATTCCCTCTTCTGTCCTTGAAGATAGATGTAGGGGTGACCTTTATGCCGGGGAGGGGTGGGCTGCCTATTTCCCCTCCCCCACCCCGCTACAAAAGTTGGCCGCAAGCCAATTCACTTAAAGCGAGGCTGCCCCACGGTGACAATGTGCTGCCAACAGCTTAAACAAGCAGAGAGTGGGACTCCTGTCCCTCAGTGGGAGGAAGTCCTGCCCCCGAGAGCTGCCGGCCAAGCCGATTGGCCTACCGCCTTTAGTAGTCGCAGCAGCGTCAGATCTCAGCAGTGGGTGGGTGCCGCTGGGATTGGACGGGAGCCCGCGAGGAGCGGAACAATGGATCTCGGAGGGCCCGGGATTCAGGCAGTTTCGGGATTTTTGGGTGGGGGGGGCTCGGACGCTCTAGGAGGAGGTGGGCGGCGAGGGGGACGGGGGGGTTGGGTTTTGTAGCACAGGCGGGGAGGCACAAAGGGGAGGGTATCATTTTGTTGGGGGGGGGGTGGGGGTGGGGGTGGGGGGGTGGGGGTGGGGGTGGGGGGGTGCCCCCAATGTACACAGGGCACTCTCCAAAAGAGGTATCCGCCTTCCTTCCCACTCCCCACTCTCGCCAACGGCATAATGGCGAGCGCTGCGTAACATCCAGGTCCATTGGCTTGATAACAAACTCAATGGTCCGTTAATGTTTTCTTTTTAAATGGCGGGCAAGCTGCTGATTTTAGTACCCACCCGCCCACCGTATTATCGGCAGGCAGCGCCTTGACCCCACGTCATCAAACCGGAGTTTAGGCATGGACAGGATGGCAGCAGTGCCAATTTGCGAAGGTAAAGTGCCAGCAATAATAGCGACGCAGGAAGACAAGGAGGCCATTTAGTCCCTTGAGCCCGCCAATCAATGCGATCATGGCTGATCTGTGACCTAACTCCCACCTTTGTCTCATATCCCATTGGTTAACAAAAACCTACTAATCTCAGCTTCAAAAATTAACAATTGATCTAACATAAATTGCCATTTGTGGTAGAAACTTCCAAACTTCTACCCGTCGTGGGTAGAGCCGTTTCCTAATTCCCCTCCTGAGAAGCCGGGCACTCATCTTCTGACCGAGCTGCCTAGTCCTCGGCGTTAATTCTTGGGCGGCGATTCCTCGGGCAGGCTAATGAATTCAGACACTTCCGTTTACCTCCTCAGCCCAACCAGGAACTTCGCTGAAACCCGAGCCCTCCGAAATAGCCAGTGTTGTGTCGGAGAAAACTCAACCAAAGCTCCCAGGAGCAAATTACCTCCCTGTCCACCTCGCTGAGGTGTTGGGGAGAAAATAGCGACTCACGCAGGAGAAAGCGGAAAGCAGGAAAATAAAAAAGAGGAATACTTTTCTGAAACACGAGCTCAACGTTTCCCTTCTGTTGATTTAATACTTGGGTAAATTTGATCCAGACATATCTGCACAGCTATTAATCTCAGTTAGAGAGAGAGAGCGAGAGAGAGACAGACATGCAGACAGGATTTCAGTAGTTCATCTTTATAAGCAGTACTTAAAAGTGTGCTGTGTCTGTCTGGGTCGGAGAAGCGGAGCTTATTCAGATGCTGTGCAAAAGTGCTTGTCCTGCAAAGGGAGAAAATAAACATAATAATGTAAGTTTAGAAACATTAGGGGTAATGTTTCAAAAGCCTTTGACATTTTGGTTGCAATCCAGATGGCTTGCTACGACAAGCAATAAAAGACATCCTCTTTGCAATTTGTAATGCAAGTCATAAGTGTGGCAATAACTTTCAAAATGGAACCTGCCAAACTCAGGTGGGAGGCCAAGGGTAAGGCCTCCGCTCCCAATGAGGTTTCCTCCCCGTTGGAGAGACCAAACGCAGACTGGGTGACCGCTTTGCGGAACACCTTCGGTCTGTCCGCAAGCACGACCCAGACCTCCCTGTCGCTTGCCATTTCAACACTCCACCCTGCTCTCATGCCCACATGTCCGTCCTTGGCTTGCTGCATTGTTCCAGTGAAGCTCAACGCAAACTAGAGGAACAGCACCTCATCTTCCGACTAGGCACTTTACAGCCTTCCGGACTGAAGATTGAGTTCAACAATTTTAGATCATGAACTCTCTCCTCCATCCCCACCCCCTTTCCGATCCCCCCTTTTCCAATAATTTATATAGATTTTTCTTTTCCCACCTATTTCCATTATTTTTAAACGTATTTCCATCCTTTGTTTTATCTCTACCTTTTAGCCTATTTCGATCCCTTCCCCCCACCCCACCCCGACTGTACCTTGCTCGTCCTGCTTTCTACCCTTAATGTCACCTATTAGCACATTTCTTAGCTAATATCACCACCTTCAACACCTCTTTGTCCCTTTGTCTATGACATCTTTTGGTTATCTCCACCTATCACTGGCCCTCTATCCAGCTCTACCTGTCCCACCCCCCTTAAACCAGCTTATATTTCACCTCTTTTCTAATTTTCCTTAGAAAGAGTCATACGGACTCGAAACATTAACTGTGCTCCTCTCCACAGATGCTGTCAGACCTGCTGAGTTTTTCCAGGTATTTTTATTTTTGTTTTTGTCCAGGAGTTCTGTCCATCTTGGGCCAAGGGGTATCATTGATCGTCAGCTCGTTCTCCCAAATCTCCATCCATCCATTGATTTGTTTACGGACTTACTTCCTCAACAGTGGCTACACCTCAAAAACATTCACTGGGCTATGAAGCACTCTGAGATGGTCCCAAGGATCCTGAGGGGTGTTGTATTGATACAAGTTGTTTTTGCTTTTACCGTTGCCTGTTTCCGTTATTAAAAAAAAATAATGAAAGCACTGGCTCCTTGTGGGTAAAATAAAGGAGAAGAGGACCTGCATTTTTATAGCGCCTTTCACAACCACCGCACATCTCAAACCACCTTACAACCTTTGAAGTATTTTTGAAGGGTTGTCACTGCTGTAATGTAGGAAGTGCAATAGCCAATTTGCACACAGCTAAGCTCCCGCGAACAGCAATGAGATAATGACCAGCTAATCTGTTTTACGATTGATGTTGACTAAGAGATAAGAGATGTGGCCAAGGATATTTCGGATAATTCGCCTGCTTTTCTCAAAATAGCACCAAGAGATTTTTTTATATCCTTGCTTGACATCTCATCTGAAAGACAGCTCCTCCAGCAATGCAGCACTCCCTCAGTCGGTCTGGGAATGGGACTTGAACACGGAACCTTCTGAATCAGAGATAAGCCTGCTACGAACTGAAACGCATATTGACACAGGGTTCATTAACATGTCTTTTGGAAATTAGAACAGGAGTGCGTCAGTATTCAAAGTTTGAAAACATTCGAGTTTATCATTTTACCACCCATAACAAGCTGCGGAAATTCACCTCCACTCCCTCCAAAGCATATGAACCCAATGAGTGCTATAAAACATTTATCTACAGAGGATTGAGGGATGATCTGAGTGAAGTGTTAAAAGGATTCAAAATTGTAGCTACAGAAAAACGATTTATTCTGATGGGGGAATCAAAAACGAGGGAACATAATCTTAGGACAAGAGCTAAACCAACCAATAGGGAAATTGGGGCGCACTTTTGCCACATAAATGGTGGTAGGAATCTGCTATCTTCCCCCTGATGTTGGGGGGGCAATTGGAGCTTTGAAGACTATGATTGGTGGATTTCTATTGGATAAAGGCGTCAAGGGATAACGGAGATGAGGTGGGTAAAGCAAATTGAGTTATAGATGAGCCCTGATCTAATTGAATGAGGGAGCAGGTCTGAGGAGTGCAATGGCCTCCTCTTGTTTCTATAACTTTACATGGGTCGTGTTTCCAGTCTTCATCTGCCGCAGTAAAATCACGAATTGTACTCAGGATACCAATATGTTATCATTTACTTGTCTGAAAGGAAGGAAGTAGAATAAGAAGAAAAAAGAAATTAATCCTGGACATATTGTTATGGATGTTTGTGTCATGTTTTTATAATGATGTAAAGACAACAATGGCTCAGAAGGGATTGTGTAAAAATGTTGCAAGTTCGTTTATTTAGACTTGGCCTTTATTTAGACATATATGCAAAGGTAGAAAGCTTGAAGACACTGGAGCTGTGTTGTGCTTTGCTCATAAGCCAAACAGAAACTGAGATAAAAGCAATCTTCCGACTAGGCACTTTACAGCCTTCCGGACTGAATATTGAGTTCAACAATTTTAGATCATGAACTCTCTCCTCCATCCCCACCCCCTTTCCAATCCCGCCTCCCCCCCCACTTTTTTTCCAATAATTTATATAGATTTTTCTTTTCCCACCTATTTCCATTATTTTTAAATGTATTTCCATCCATTGTTTTATCTCTACCTTTTAGCCTATTTCGATTCCTTCACCCCACCCCCACTAGGGCTATCTGTACCTTGCTTGTCCTGCTTCCTACCCTTAATTAGCACATTCCTTAGATAATATCACCACCTTCAACACCTCTTTGTCCTTTTGTCTGTGACATCTTTTGGTTATCTCCACCTATCACTGGCCCTCTATCCAGCTCTACTTGTCCTACCCCCCTTAAACCAGCTTATATTTCACCTCTTTTCTATTTTTCCTTAGTTCTGTTGAAGAGTCATACGGACTCAAAACGTTAACTGTGTTCCTCTCCGCGGATGCTGCCAGACCTGCTGAGTTTTTCCAGGTATTTTTATTTTTATTTTCGAAACAGAAACTGAGACTGGGTCACATGACACACTTCTCTTCTAGTGATGACAATCTGCTATGCCTTAAAGGCATATTACAACAGTTTGGGCAGTAGGGCAGTTAGTGAAGGCCACATAGTAGGCTGCTCTCTCTGTTGGGAGATGGTTCTGGCACAGTCCTTGAGACAGGTGGGGAAGTATATTTGGCCATGGTGAGATTGTGTGCCACTGAATCCTGTCCATCGATTATCCCTTATCTTCCTCTGCAGATCAATAAAGAGTGAATCCTCTCCCGCACCTCAGCTTTGATTTATTGGGTTGCTTTTTAATTGGGCCTCGGTGGCAAACAAGGGTGGGGGATCGCCTCGAAAATCCTGTTTCCAGAAGGCGTCGATGGACCTCAACAACTCGGGATAACGAGGGGATTTTCAAAGGGAGGGCAGGAGGGAGGGTGGGTGGGGGTAGGGGGAGGAGTCAGGAAGCTGCTTGTCTCCAATTGACCGATTGTTGAGCTGGTTGATGAGGAACTGATTGAAATTTTCAACGGGCAGGCACAGGGAATAGACAGCGCGAGGAATTCTCCGGCCCCTTCGCAGCCGGAAATGCGGCGAGTGAGTCGAACGCCCGTTCACTTCGACGGGACTGGAAGACCCCGCCGGCGGGAGGGGCCAGAAAATTCCAACTGGGAACGCAGCGGGGAGTCATGAGGTCCAATGGATGCACTGGTCAGTATGGTTAAGTCGTGAAAAATAACGCTCAGCCGCTCAAGCAGTGGCACAGAGGGGAGGCCGCTGGAGCTAAAAGGCTTGGATTCATGAGAGGTGACTCGTAGGACGCTTGAGAGGGGTATGAGGTTGCTGGCATCATCACTTGGGCAGCAGAGATTGGCAGCAGGGGCCCAGATGAATGAACAAGTGCCAGCGGAGCGAGGTGAAATGGGAGCAGGCTACTCCAACATAGGACAGAGCAGTGAAGAGTAGCGTGGATGCATTCTCCTGGTCAGCAGCAGGTCTGAGGAGCAGAATGAGAGGCTGCAAGGGGAAAGGTCCTAATCAGGTGTATCTCACTGCTGCCAATTTGAACAGTCTAAAGTTCTCCACCCCCAGTGAAAGTATTTTTGAAAGGGACATTGGTCATGTCTATTTATCAGATTCTTACTCCTTGCAAAAGGCTACCACACGAGGAGGTCATCCATTAGAAAATATGTCAAGATGTCTCAGAGATGTCATGGGGTTGAAATCAAGGCCTCACCACTCACTATCCCTGTAAGCTCCACAAGCCCTTTGAGGACTCCAGTTCTGGCCTCTTGCACATTGCCGATTTTAATTGCTTCGTTATTGGCGCTGTGTCTTCTACATTGGTCCTATGAGCTCTGGAATTCCCTCCCTAAACCCCTTTCTCTGTCTATTTATCTCTCCTCCTTTAAAATGTTCCTTGATCAAGTTTTTGATCAACTCCTTCTGTGGTATGTCAGATTTTGATGCAAGATGCTCTACGAATTGCCTGGGTGGAAATTTAAAAAAATCCCATGGCACTATTGCGCAGAGCAAAAGAGTATTCTCACTCTGTCCTGGCCCATTTATGCTTCAACTAATATCACCAAGAGCAACAGCTTCCCCGGTCGTTATCTGATTGCCCTTTGTGGGATCTTGCCATGCTCAAAAATGGCTGCTGCATTACCTACAACGATAACTGCACGTATAAAGAACTTCATTGGCTGTAGAGCACTTTGGGATGTTTTGAGAGCCTGTAAAGTGCTGTCGTTCTTTCTTAAAGTTGCTGAAACAAATTGGTTGGAAGTTGTTAAAGACAAGAATTTGTCCAGGGAATGAAAGTTTTGACGTGGTCTTCACTGGATCCCCTGTAAAGGCAGCCTGCTGTCGAACCGAGCCTCTGCTGAGTTAGTAAGGTGAGGCAGAATAGCGATGGAGAATCTGCAATTGTTGTTCCTGCTTGAGGAAGAGGTGGGGGGAGGGGGGGAGGGGTAAATCACCCGGGTCTCCTGCTATTGGTCGCCCGCTGGCGCATGTATGGATTCTGGGAAGGGACTGCGTCAGGCTCAGCAATCTCTGCTCACACAAGAAGACTAGACACTGGGGAGAGGCATTGGATGGCAGCCAACAGCGATGAAACCATTAATCCACCATGAATAGCCAGCTGCAGAAGAGAGGTGGAAAAAGAATCTAGAAGGATAAGGAACGAACCAAACAAGTGGCCTTCGTTTTATTAAATCATAGAACCATACAGCGCTGAAGGAGACCATTTGGCCCATCGTTCTGGTTCTTTGAAAGCTTTCCAATTAGTTTCGCTCCCCAGCTCTTTCCTCAGAGCCCTGCAACCCGTCAATTATTTACTCTTTTGAAAGTTACTATTGAATCTGCTTCCACTGCCCTTTCAGGTAATGCATTCCAAGTCACAACAACTCACTGTGTATATACAAAAAAAATCTTCAGCTCATCTCTGGCTCTTTTGCTCATTATCTTCCATCTGGTGCCCTCTGGTTACTGACCTTCTTGCAAGTGGAAACAATTCGCGCCATCAAATCTCTTCCACGATTTTGAACACCTCTGCTAAATCTATTAGACCTCAATCCCTCCTTGAAGCATTGTGAACTATTGGTGTTTTGACAGTGTTTTCTTTTCACCCTTCATTAAAGGAAACGCCCACTCAAAAGGACAGACCACCCCAGAAGGACCACCAAGGCAGCAGAAAGCTCTAGAAAACAGGACTTGCTCAGAGGGAAGGGTCCGATAGCCAAGACGCTGACTTTTTCTCACTCGCCAGATGCTGCCAAGACCTGTCGAACGCTTTCAGTGTTTTCTGGTTTCAGATTTTCAGCTTCTGCAGCATTTTTGCTTTCTGTGCGCGCTGTAAAGAAATGTTTTTTAACTAATCACCCTTTGCCGCGTGCTTGTGTTTACACTGAGAAGCTTAGATTGAAAAGCATGAGAGAGGAGATGAGAGAAGAACTATTTTTTTCTCATCTAACTATGCAAGATACTGATCTGAATCCCCTCTGTGCCAGGTCTGCCAGTTCTAGCTCTACTGGAAAGGGGAAAGAAAGAAAGAATTGCATTTATTTAGCCCCTTTCACAACCCAACGACCCTTTAAAGCCAATGATCTACTTTGTAAAGTGCAGTCGCTGCCATAATGCAGGAACAAGGCAGTCTATTTGCACAAAGCAAATGGCAAAGTGCTAACGACTCAGGTGATCTTGCTGTGTGCTTTTGTTGTCTTTTGGTTCCCAGATGTTGTTAATAACCATACTTTCAGCTTGGAAATATCAGAGAAACTTTGTGTTTGATTTTGCCATGCTGTCTGGTACAATGAAGGACCGGATTGAACTGGTTCTGTTACACTTCACATGAGTCTCTAGTGCAGCCATGAAATGTGGTCCCCTGGAACACTTACACATAACAATTAGCTCTTAGCTAATTAGGTCGCAGCTCTTTACAGATGACACAATAATGACATAACAATCTTTTTTTAAGTGATGTTGGTTGAGGGATAAATATTAATCAGGGCACCAAGGGGAACCCCTCTTCTCTTCTTCAGAGTAATGCTGCAGGGTATTTACATCCACCTGACAGCCATCTAACAGCCAAAAGACAGCACCTCTGACAGTGCAGCACTCGCTCAGTACTGCCCTGGAGTATCAGCCTAGTTTTAGTGCTCAAGTCTCTGAAGTGGGACTTGAACTCACAGTTGCCTGACTCAGGTGAGAGTGCTACCCACTGAACCCCAGTTAGCAACTCTGTATTGGTTCTAGGGTTCAGGTTGTCACAAAACTATTGGAAAGGGAGCTCCTGGTATTCTGGTCAAATTTGTTCCTAAGCTAATGCCACTTGAAAGTAGATTAGCTAATCATTCATCCAATTGTTGTTTGTAAAGTACTGTTACAAACTCACCTCCAAAGGCTGTGTTCCTAAGCAATCCTTGCATGTGAAGACCCTTATAACATTCCTGAAAGAACATGCTAAAGTACGATATAAATGCCCAGCTCTTTTTCTGTAACAGCACTGTGGGTGTACCTAAACCCCATGGGCTGCAGCGGTTCAAGAAGGCAGCTCACCAACACCTTCTCAAGGGCAACTAGGGATGGGCAACAAATGCTGGCCTTGCCAGCGATGCCCACATCCCATGAAAGAATTTTCTAAAAAGCCTCTAAATAGCTGGGAATATCGAGGGGGTTTCCTTGAGGCAACATCCATCTTTTCATCCTTTGACAGCAATGTAGAGTCAAACTTTATTGATTTGACGTGTAGTCCCTGTTATCAAATCCTTCCTATGCCATCAATGAAGCTGGTGATTCCTTAGTCAAGCACAGTTGACCAGATAGAATAAATGATTCCTGTGTTCCACCCACAAGGAGTTGATATTTTCTCATGCAGTTTTGTGTCAGGGATTTATCGGGAGATCTTGAAATAAGAATTATTTCTGGTCTTTTGCAACATCAGCTGCATGACTGAGCTGGGAAAAACTATAGGAAATTTGACAGTTAACCACTGGCTTGCTGGCAGGTCCAGGGAAATTCCCATCTCCCTGGGCCTACACGTTTAGATCAGATATGAAATATATTACAGTTGTACAATTCCCCGAACCTCAGCAATATGTTTATGCCTGTAGAGATAAGAAAATAAGACAGACTTTCATTTATATAGCGCTTTTTCACAACCTCAGGTCATCCCAAAATGGTTTGCAGCCAGTGAAGTACCTTTTGAAGTGTAGACGCTGTTTTAATGTAGGAAACGTGGCAGCCAATTTGCACACAGCAAGATCCAACAAGCAGCATATGTGATAATGACCAGTCAGCCTGTTTCACTGATTTTGGCAGGGCTCTCCTGCTCCTCCTCAAAGTAATGCCCTGGGATCTTTACATGCTCCTGAGAGGGTAGATGCTTCAATGTCACACCTGAAAGACAGCGCCTCCAACAGTGCAGCACTCCCTCAGTGGAAGTGTCGGCTTAGATTATCTGCCCAAGTATCTTGAGGAGGGCATGAACCTATGACGTTTTTGACTCAGAGGCAGCAGTGTTACTCACTGACGTGAGCAAGTTATGGGATGCCAGTGCAGGGTTGCGGAAGTGCTGCATTGGACAAGTATATGTTAAAAACCTTGAATTGGTGCAATTGAAGACCATTAAAATCAACGCAGTTTATTCCCTCTAGAGGTGGCAATGCAGCCTCCAATAACTGCCATGGCGCTTTTAAAGATACTTAGATCAATCCTGACATCTCAGCGATGTGATATTGAACATAAACAAATAGGCAGAAAATTAGCAATGACTGAGTGACTAATGCAGGAGTTAGAAGAATTGTGCTGTAGCCTTATTTGTCAATTGCACTGTGCTCTTTGCATTGATTCTGAGAGTTTCAGCTTTCCTTACACTGCCTGGTGCTCTTTGGGTACCAGGCCTCTCAATGGACACCTCCATTCATTTAGGCAGTAGCATCAGAACGCTTGGACTTCACACAGGCTGCAGTATAACTACCGTCAGTGCAAAGAGAGATGTTTAAATGGCCTCAGACAGGGATTAAATTCCAATTACCCCACTGTTTAAACAATGCTTAAGCCCAGACTTTCCTGGCCCCATTGGCGCCAGGCGTCATGACGGCCAACATGGCGAGGAGGCATTTTGCGATCGCCCGCTCCGCCTGTCAATGGCGGGCCGCGTTTCCTGCTGCCTCATGTCAGGAACCTAGTTATAAGCCCCGCTTGCGGAACCATCCCCCACATCAAATTTACCACCCACGTCGGTGTGATTTCAGAACAAGGCGACCTGAACTTCGAGGGGAGCTCGGAGGTGACCGCACGCAGCCTTGCACAGCGCTAGCGAGCATCGCCCGTCGGGCGCTAAGGAAGAGGTGCCGCGCATTCAGTGGGGGGGGGCCACAGGGCAAGTCACACTTTGCCAGCTGGCTCTCAATGCGGTGCCAGGGCCAGAGATCCAGTGCGCGTGAGGCCAGGGGTGGGGGAGGGGGTTCGAGGGAAGCGGCCACACACTTGGAAAAGCTTGGCAAAAGTGAGCACAGGGGTCATCGGAAGACCGCGCATGTCCAGGGAACTGGCCGGTCACATCTGCCCCACCTGCTCCAGGATTTGGCACCACGGGGACATGGAGGGCATCCACTGCCACTGGCCGTGAAAGTGATCGCAGCGCTCAATTTTAACACCAGTGGCTCCTTCCAGGGCTCCGCAGGTGACCTGTCTGGGTTCTCGCAAGTACGAGTGTATCCAGGAGGTCACGGACGCCATCTCGATGATCGCACAGAACTTGGTGCATTTCGCCTGGGATCGGGAAAGCCAGGAAGCAAGAGTGCTGGGATTTACGCAGATCTCAGGTTTTCCACAGGTGCAGGGTGCCAGCGAATGGTGCTATCATGTGGCGCTGAGATCTCCGTGGCAACAAGTAGTCAACATCGTCAACCGCAAGGGCTTCCCACTCACTGAATGTTCAGTTGGTCTGTGACCACCACAAACACGTCCTACGGGTCCGCGCATGATTCCCAGGGAGCGTCCATGACTCCTACATCCTTAGCAGCTCTCAGATCCCTGACATCTTCCAGGGTCCACAGAGGCTGCAGGTTGGCTCCTCCAGGACAAGCGCTACCCACAGAGGCCGTGGCTGATGACACCCGTGCGGTGGCCTCAGACTGCAGCAGAGCGACAGGAGAACCAGCCTCGTGCTGCGATCCAGACTTCGGCATTTTGAAAGTGAGGCTCTGGTGCCTCGACAGGTCCGGTGGAGATTGCAGTACAGTCCCCAGAGCGTGGCGCGCATCAGCCTAGCTTACTGTGCGCTACACACTCTGACGCTGCAACGGGGGGAGGACCTGGGGAGGAGGAGATGGAGGAGCTGCAAGTCTGCTCCAATGAGGAGGATGTCGAAGGGGATGAAGGTGATGAGGTCCTTGAAGGCGAGGATGCTGGTGATGGGGACATCGCACTGGCCAGATGAGGCAGGCACACTCGGGAGGCCCTCATAGCCACAAGATTTATGGAGGATGATGAGGAGATGCAGTGAGGACAGTCCTGACATCCTCACCTTGCATCTGTGAATGTTTGACTCCTGTGTGGCTGATGTCAGCGCACATACCCTCAGTGCTCAGGCTCGTGTCATGGAGACGCAGTGGAGGCCCTAATAGTCAGTAGATTCCAGGAGGATGATGATGACATGCAGTGAGGATACTTCATACATCTTCACACAGCCTCTGAGAATGTCTGACTCCTGTCTGGCCGAGGGCAGCTCACTTGCGCTCTGTGATCAGGGTCATATCATAGAGACACAGCCATGAAACTTTAAATGCACCTGGTCCTTTGTCAGCCTTCAGCACCCGAGCCCTTCAGGAGCACAGCATCACCGGACACAGATGCTGAAGAGATGGGGGGGGACCAGCCCCACCTTAAAGGCACTGAGAGCCACACAGAGAGAATGAGGGAACTCTGTGACACCTGCCCACTACATTCTGGCAGCAATGACCAGCACCATCGAGGTGCAGGCATCAGTAACGTTTCCAGGGAATGTGAGGCCGGACCATCGTTTTGGTCTGAAGGTTACTCACTGCACAGGGAAGAGGCCCTGGACTGAGACACCTGCCTTTATCTTATGCAGGAAGGTTTCACATCTGAGTGACACAAACACTGCTCATCAGAACAAGGAGCCATAGACAAGGAGACATTCTTGGGAGTTTATTTACAATAATGAACATTATGCACAAGTGATTAACACCCGTGCCCAGGTAGTGTAACTACATCTTCTTAACCTTCCTAACCCTGCCGCTATGTCTTGGTGCCCCCTCAACAACCACAGTGGAGGTGGAGGCAGTCTTCTGACTGCTACGCCCTGTCTGTGATGACCTTGACAGGCGTCCTATGGAGGGCCAAGACCTGGAAGACCCCGGCCTGCTTTGGGTGTCCTACTGTGGGCTAGCTGCACCTTCCTCGGCCTGTTGAGCTGGAGCTGCAGGGTCATAAGAAGAGGGGATTTGGACCAGCTGGGCATTGTCAGACTCGCTTGGGTGGATGGCCCTGCGGTGTGCACACCTCCTCCCTATATAGGTGCCCGAGAGCCCTGGCTGATTCCCTGAGGAGAAAGGGAAGCTGGAGTGAGATCAAGCTGCCCCACACCCCTCTCGGGTTGACACTGGTGGAGACCAACTCTGGCATCAGTGATGGAGTTCAGCCCACGCAGCAGTGCAGGAGCAACATCCTGGACCAAGATCTCCATGACGGCTGCCCAGCTGACCTCAGTGCGTTGGCATGCCAGCGCTATCACCTCAGACTGAAGGCAGACAGACTCCCCCGTTGTGCCTTGCAACCAGAGGAGAGCAGCAGACATCCCTTTCTGATGTTCCTGAGCTTGCATTGGCAAAGTGTCCAATCATCCAATAACAAAGAAATTTCTTCAAACTTCTCTGGTCACCCTTTAGCGGCTCGTAGATGACTCCTCAACCATACAAAATAGTCTTTCACTATTTACCGCATCAGAACGTTATTAAATCTGTGCTGTACAACTTGTTAGTTATGGAATGGGTTAAGTGGCAAATACTTCACAAATTTGTTATGGTGCAGAAGGGGGCCATTCGGCCCATCATGGCTGCCACTTACCAGATTCCTGAGCCTTGTGTTGGAAAGAACTTTGGAGCCTCGACCATCACTATCTATCTCCCCTGCTCTTATAGTGCCATTGTAGCGTTGGAAAGAATTATAGGTTATCAACTCACCTTTCTTGATTGTTGCATATGGATGTGCTAGTGCTGGGAGAGATGGTGGCGTAGTGGTACTGTCACTAAACTAGCAAGCTAGGGACCCAGCCTAATGCCCTGGGACATGGGTTCAAATCCCAAAAGGGCAGTTGGTGGAATTCAATTAATAAAGTCTGGAATTGAAAGCTAGTCTCAGTAATTGAGACCATGAAACTATCATTGGTTTGTTTTAAAAATCCATCTGGTTTGCCATGTGCTTGATTGAGCCAGAAGCCATTGTGTATCTTTAAGGGAAAAAAGGGATTAAGCATTTGAACTAGAGGAAGATCCAGAAGTACAGGGGAGAGAGCTGGGATTTGGGATTAGTTTTGAACTTGCCTAATGAAGAGCCAGCCCAGATGGCCTTGTCCTGAGTCGACGAGAAAGCAGACAAGATGTTGTAGGAAACCCATTTCTTACTGAACAGAAAGTGATGGTGTTAACAAGGTTGGTAGAATCTGCCACATAGCATGTTCCCAATCTCTCTCAGCCATCAGGGAAGGGGCAGTGACTGAGATTGCCACCCTTGACAGGAGGCAGGAGGATGTGAGGTCAGGATTCCACGTCTGTATTTACAGCCGCCGAAAATGCATTGACTCAATAGCTATTAATGCCTCACGCCATCAGGGACAGAGAGAAGTGGAGGAAAGCAGACTTCTACCATTAAATGCCATTTTTCTGGCGGCATTTTAGCAAATGAAATGGAGGACCAAATCCCAAACCAGACAGTGGCCACCCCACTTGTGGTTAGGTAAGAGAACATAGCAGCAGAAGGAGGCCATTCAGCCCTTTGAGTCCACTCTGTATTCAATGAGATCATGCTTGATTTGTGCCTCAATTCAATTGCCTTCCTTAGCTCCATATCCACCGATACTACTGAATAGCAAAAAATCAGATACCTCTTCCATCTCCCTGCAACCTCACACGTAGAAACCAAGGCTTGTCCATCCCCTATTCTCTCATTGCTTTTCAGAATTTTTAAACAGTGGAACACTATTCTTATAAGCTAATGGCCTCTAAACCTAAGGTAACTTCATGTAAATCTCTTGATAGTTGTAACTTTGCTCCTAATCTTTTAAAACCTTATGGTGCACTGTAGCCATTTCCTTTGTCCTTCACCATGAGTTCACAAATACAGCCATGCTGCCTGCCCTCTCAACTAAGGAGTGACATTTAAGAGGCAGAGACCCAACCTGATTTCCCTTTGCTTTTCAACTTTGACAAGGTCCTGTTTTACTGGCCTTGTCTTGAGTTTGTTAACAAAAAATAAAACCTTGAGCATCTCCTAACACTGGCTAAGAAGCTGTATCACGGACAGCAAGTGTTAAAGGAAATAACTGAGGGACAAAGTAGTGGGAGGAGGTTAAATAGAATGTAGGGAAACACAGACGCCCATGGAAGGAGTTAAAGGATGGAATTCCATTTTAAGGTTATATGTTTATGGTCATTATCTGAGGATCTTGATTGAATTACACTCTGCCACGCTCTCTAGCATCCAACATGTATTTTGACACATGTAATAGATCACACATATTTTCTCTTAGTTGTCTAGGAGCTAACCTTCCCCATGTTCCATCGCAGCAAACCAGCCTCTGAATGAGGGCAGAAGGGAGAGTCTGAGTGATGATTATTTAGGGAGTGAAGGCTCCGCATCCTCCAAATCAAGTGGGGCCAACATCTCGATATAAGTGTTTGGTTAGAGCTTTGGATGAAGGTCAGCCGGCTGGCGTTGTAGTGAGTGGGAACTTCATCGTAACGCCCTGAGCAGACACCATGCGGCAGGTATCCTGGAGGTCTCTGATGGTCCTGCTTTCATGACACGATCGTCCATTTATTTTCTTAATTATATTCTTTGCTTGCTCTTTTTCCCTATTCGCTTTCCTTCCCCTGTCTTTCGAGGCGTATGACCCATGGGTGTTGACTACCCTGCGATAGCCCCTTCAATTGTCTGTTCCTCATATTCAAGCCTACACCCAAGGATTGTCTGACAACTTGACAGAAGTTGGGGAGGGGAACAGCAATGAAGGGTGATCCCACACTCATCTGTCATCCGCTCACATGCTCTTTTCAACAGGGGTCGCTGCTCAGCAATTAGGACTGCAGGGTCCCTCTAGCTGAATACTTTTCCCTGCTCTTCCCAAACTATGGCCTGAGTTCTCAGGCCCCGGTCAGAAGCGCAGAGTCAGAAAAATCCTCGGCTCCGCGAACCTGGCTTCTGCAAAAGTGCCCCGGAAGTTCCAATTTTTGATCCAGATGGGGAGGGGAAATGGAGGGGGGAGAAGGGGGCAAGATGTCAGGGTCGTCCGGCCCGCCATCTCCCGGTAACAGCTTGCAGCCGGCACAGGGGCTGCTGGGTGCGGAGATGGGCCTGGGCGCAAGGCTAGACTGAGTGATCCAACACTTTGTCCCAGCTGCAAAAGAATCAATGGGCTTCTAGAGCCAGCTGAAACCGGCCATTAACATGTCATGAAACATAATTGGTGGTGACACTGAGTGCTGTGATGCAAGTTTGTTACTGAACCACTCCACCCCCCACATGGTCCATCCATGGCTACTCATGCCAATCTATGCCCCTCCAACCACCCAGACCATATCTCTTTACAGCCTCAATGCCAACTTTGCCCCAACTCATGACAACCCACGTCCCCCAATCACCACCCTTTGCCTTTACACCCTCCTTACCAACTCACCCAGTATCCACCATGGGGAGACCACAGGACCCACGCTGAGAGGAAATAAAGTTCTAATTGTCCATTGATGAATTCACTGTATTAAAAAAAAATCCCATTGATAAAAACCTATTAATTATATTTAAATTCCTTCAACAAATTAATCCCCTTTAACAACAAGCATTTGTAATTCACAGCCCCTCATCAAAAACTTTATAACCTTAGAGTTGGAGCTTGGAGCTGTCAATCAAATTGTGAACTGACAGGCACCACACTGTGATAATGATAGGTTGTCAAATCAGTTGTGCAGCACAAAACCTATAATTATAGCCCTCAGGGTCATGTCAACAAACAGAGTAAAATGTTTTCCACCTTAAGGTGCAGCTGCCTCCATGAACCACTGATGCGCAAAGTACAATCTGTCTCCATCCACTCACATGAAAATGGTGGGGGCTGAACTTCTGGAATCGGTCCTCCGGCACCATTTTCATTACAACAGAAAGCCTCTCTGCCTGTGCAAAAATTCAGGCCTACCTCTCAGTGGATAACAATCTTACCTTTGAGGCAGAAGGCACTGGGTTCAAGTCTCACTCCAGGGCAAAAATCAAGACTAACACTCCCAGTGCAGTTCTGAGGGAGTGCTGCACTGTTGATGAGGAGCTACACCAAGGCTTTATATTCCCTCTCAGGTTGGCATAAAAGATCCCATTTTGAAGAGAAGGGTAGTTACTGTCCCAGCTAATAATTATCCATCCATTAACATCATGATAACATAAAACTAGGTGGGAATGTGAGTTTTGAGGAGGATGCGAGGAGGATTCAAGGGAATTTAGACAAGCTAAGTGAGTGGGCAAGAACGTGGCAGGTGGATTATAATGTGGAAAATGTGAAGCTATCCACTTTGGTAGGAAAAAGAGAAATACAGTGTATCTTAAATAGGGAGAGATTGGGAAGTGTTGATGTTCAAAGGGACCTGGGTGCCATTGTTCTTGAGTCACTGAAAGCTAACATGCAGGTGCAGCACCAAGAGGAAGGCAAATGATATGTTGGCCTTTATTGCAAGAGGATTGGAGTACAGGAGTAAAGAGGTCTTGCTGCAGTTGTATAGAGCCTTGGTGAGACTACACCTGGAGTATTGTGCACAGTTTTGGTCCACTTACCTAAGGAAGGATATACTTGCCACAGAGGAAGTGCAGCTAAGGTTCACCAGACTGATTCCTTGGATGGTGGGTCTGTCCTATGAGGAGAGATTGAGCAGACTGGGCCTGTATTCTCTAGAATTTTGAAGAATGAGAGGTGATCTCATTGAAACTTACAAAATTCTTACAGGACTTGACAGGATAGATGCAGGAAGGATGTTTCCCCGGGCTGCATGGGGTGTCCAAAACCAGGGAACAACAGTCTCAGAATAAGGGGAGGCCATTTAGGATGGAGACGAGGAGAAATTGCTTCACTCAGAGGGTGGTGAATCTTTGGAATTCTTTACCCAGCGGGCTCTGGAGACTCAGACAATAAGTGTGTTCAAGACAGAGATTGGCAGTTTTTTAGATAGTGAAGGCATCGAGGGATTATGGGGATAGTGTTGGGGAAATGGTGGTGAAGTAGAAGATCATCCATGATCTAGTTGAATGGGGGAGCAAGCTCGAGGGGCTGAGTGGCCTACTCCTACCCCTGTTTCCTATGTTCCTAAGAAAAAATTATCTGGTCATTATCACATTACTGTTTGTGGGAGATTGCTGTGCACAAATTGGCTGCCACATCACAGCAGTAACTACACTTCAAAAAGTACTTATATTGGATGTCAAGCGTCTTGGCATGTCCTGTGGTCATGAAAAGTGATGTAGAAACGCAAGCCTTTCTTTCAGTTGAGACTTTCAGCCTGTACAAGATCAGCTAACTCAGCAGAGAACGGAGCTGGGACCTGCTTTGAATAAAATGAAACTTGAAATTGGATTGTCAACATCCAAGGCCAATTTACTCAAGGGCCCTGAGCAGGACCTAACAACAGGGCTGATTTGGGCTGAAGAGAATTGCACAATCCCGAGATCCCTTCAAGAACAGCTCTCCACGTGTTTACTTTCTCCCTTCTCCTGCAACTTCGACTTTCTCGCGACATGAGCAGGTCAGAGAAGACCTGAGTTCACATTCATTTCCAGTCTATCCAAACGCCCAAGGGACAGGCTTCAGCTCTGTTTGTACACCTGTAAAACAACGTCAGTCAAGCTTCTTGCAGGCTGTTCCTACATAACTGCATCGCGATTGATTCATCCTCTGTGTGGAGGAGGTCGGCTCCCTGCCCGAATCATGTATTAATCTTCCAAAAATACAGCAACCTTTCTTCTTATAGACTCCAGTCAGACTTCAAAAACTAAACATGTCAATGCACCTGCAAGCAAGTGGCTGATGTGGGTGCGATCATACTTCATCTGACCCTGCACTCACCTGAAATCCATACGTGCAGCTCCCAACATCAGCCACAATCCACAGGCCTTTGTTTCATGTGTCTAAAGAATTAACATAAGAACTAGGAGCAGGAGTAAGGCCATTCGGCCCCTCGAGCCTGCTCCGCCATTCCATAAGATCATGGCTGACCCGATTGTGGCCTTCACTCCACTTTTCTGCCTGTCTCGCTGTGACCCTTGACTCCCTTGTAGATCAGAGCTGAGCGATCTCAGGGAATTGAAATCTTTGGGCAACTCTTTTGACCTCAGGATGTCCCCAAAAACCCTTTGTAGCCAACGATGCACTTCAGAAAGGTAGTCATTGCTGAAGTTTGGGGAAAACAACAGACCTTCAGTGATGGAATCAAAACAGAGTGTTACCCATGGTTTGAATATATGTGAATTGCCCAAAAAAGTCGCGGAGCTGATAGGTTGGCAGTCAGGGTGTTTGAATACTAGACAGAGCATTGGTGTTGGTTGACCGGTGAAGCACTGTGGCTTTGCTTCTTATGATTTCTCTTGCCAATAAGTTAACCGTCCAAAATCTCAGTACTAGAAATGCGGTTGCAACATTAACTGACTGAACTGAGCTTGGATTATGTCCGGTTTTTGGTTCCCAGGGGAAAGGATACAGGGCAGCAAGAGGGGACAGCACAGAGATCAAGAGAGAAGCAAAGAAATGCAAAATCGAAGCTGGGTAAACAAAAATCCTACAAACCTATTTCTATGCACCAGAATAAGATTCCCCACATGTGATAAGATTCAAAACATCCAGATTTAATGTTTGAAAACAAGAGAACAACAACGTATATACTTCAGTGTAAGCTGTGTAATTCCATTGGCCAAATTTAGGCCTTCCCTCCTATCACCTTGGGAGGTATTAATTATAAGCTTGTGTAAGTAGTCGTTAGGTAGTACAGAACTTGAGTATTGCTGAGAAAAGAGACACGTCAAAACTTTTTGTCTTGCACTCATCAGGACGCTTTGCAAGAATACCAATATAAGGGAAAACAACAATTTACACCGTCCGTGAAGAGAGTGCTGACTGGTTGGCAAGTGAACCCTGATTGCCAACCAATCAGCACTCTCTTCACATGCAGTATAAATTGTTGTTTTCCCCTTATATTGGTATTCTAGCGAAGTGTCCTGATGAGTGCAAGACGAGAACCTTCAACATGTCTCTTTTTTCAGCAATACTTATAGCCTTGTATTGGTCAATACCTAATTTTTCCATGTTAGGTGCAGCCTATGTTTCAATGAATAGCCGAAAGTGCTGGTAATGTCCTACAATCCAATAGAAAAATATCATCAAAGCATGAATATTAACCAGAGCCTGGTACACCATGATCTGCCATTACCGCAGAATTTTAAGAGCCAACATGTTGGAAAGCTTCCATATTCAAATGTCCCAACACCTTGAAGGAACAATATGCCTGCTGGATGCACTCGCCTGAGAAAGGCCTTTTTAAAAATTCATTCAAGGGGCGTGGGCTTCTCTGGCTGGGCCAGCATTTATTGCCCATCCCTAGTTGCCCTTGAGAAGGTGGTGGTGAGCTGCCTTCTTCAACCGCTGCAGTCCATGTGGTGTAGGTACACCCACATTGCTGTTAAGGGGGGAGTTCCAGGATTTTGACCCAGCGGCAGTGAAGGAACGGTGATATATTTCCAACTCAGGATGGCGTATGGCTTGGAGGGGAACTTCAAGGTGGTGGTGTTCCCATGTATCTGCTGTAAGAACAGAACATTCCCTTCAGAGCTTGTGCCTCATTTTGCCAAAAGGCCTCCCTCAGATAGCTTTGTGCTCACATCCCTCCCTGGCTTCTCTCTCCTCCCTATCTCTTTAACATCTGTCAGCCCTACAGCTCTCCGAGATCTCTGCATTCCTCTAACTCTGGCCTTTTGTTCATATCCCACTCCTCAGCTCCACCAGTCAGCCATCTAGGCCCTGAACTCTAGAATTCTCCTTAAACCTCTCGCTTCTCTCTCCCTTTAAGATGCTCCCTAAAACATATCTCCTTGCTTAAAACTTTTGGTCACCTGCCCTAATGTCGCCTTCTCTGATTAAGTGTAATTTTTTTGTTGATTATGCTCTTGTGAAGCACCTTGGGATATGTTAAGACATTAAAGGTGCAATAAAAATGGAAATTGTTGTTGTTGTAACTATCCAGTTCATTCCAAGGTTGAGTCTAAAGGAGGAAAGTGATAATCTAAGAGCTGGTGTTCTCCACGTTATCCAACATTCGGGATTCAGAGATTAGAAAACAAACACAGGCACAGTATTATTCATAGAGGGCTGTTCAAAGTTGCTGGAGAAGTTATCGATAGATATATGCATTTTGAGATTGTATTGTTAAATTTATTATTGCTTCGTTTTTTTCATCTAGTTGTAAATAAAGACTTTACTTCCTTAGATTAGGGATGTTCAAGTTTTATTCTTTGTTGGCCATGCTATGCATGTTGCAGACCCTCAAAGATCGCACATCAAACTTAACTCCATCTTCTTGTAAAGTTACTTCCCAAATATGTTGTTGGTCTTATCTCCCCCAACCCTACACTCCAGCAATTCTGGTCTATTGAGCATGCTCGATTCTCATTGCTCTCCAGCTGCCGAACCCCTAAACTCTGGAATTCCCTCCTTAAACCTCTCCACCCCTCTCTCCTCTTTTAAGACACTCCTTAACGCCTATTTCTCTGACCAATATTTTGCTCTCCAAGCCGTGTTTTTATGATATAAGAGCACCAATCACTCATTAGGGATTGGGTAAACACGGTGTGGGTTCATTTATTTAGACTAGGCACATGGGAATATTTATACATAAGTAGAAAGCTTAAAGACAGCAGCAGCAGAGCTGTGTGTGTGTGCTCTGCTCACAGGTAAAAGTGAAACTAAGACTGGATCACATGACACACTTCCATTCCAGTGATGTCATACTGCTATCCCTTAAAGGCATATTACAATACTCCTGTCCTGATATCTCCTTATGTGATTTGGTGTCAATTTTTCTTGATAACACACCTGTGAAGCCCCATGGGATGTTTTGCTGTGTTAAAGACACTATATAAATACAAATCATTGATCCTGATTCCAAATTTAGAAATTGGACACCAGTGAGGCCTTTGAAATTCTCCAGGACTACAAAGTTCTAGGTGAACCAACCAGCAACGAGGAATGTAAAGGCAAATATAATTCTGCTTCAGTTCTGTCGGCATTACAGACTAATATCTATATCCCACCAACATGCAGTGCTAGCTGAGCCAGCCACGGCCTGCTGAAATGGTTGTGTCAACCTTGAGGGTGTTGCACATGGTCCAAGGGTAATAAATTGGATACTTTTGCTTTAGCCTGTATGAATTCCTGGATAGTCCACCAATTAGAATGGAACAGTATTGCAATGCGAGTTGATGATTCGCTCACAGATTACTGGGAAATCTTGCCATTGCCATTGTCGGGGTTGGGGGGCTAGAATATCGATGAAATGGCAGCTTTTAGATCATTCGGGAATGAAGCCCACTTGCAGAGACAGCTGAAAGACCATTGAACGAGAAACCCGGGCTTTAAAAAGCATTAGACACCCCATTACAATCTTCAGAAAAGGAAAAGGACAATTCCAATCTAACAGGCCCAGTTCTTTATTGGTTGACATCGGCTTCTGGTCATACCTTTCAATCACTTTTCTCTCCAGGAATACATTTGATTGTCTTGGGTGCCCTTTCCCTCCATTTTAATCGTCTTTCCCCTACCTCATGCTACAGGCCTAGCATACATTTGGTTAAGACAGAAGCGAAAATTTGATGGGACTTCCTTTCCTGTCTTTAACTTTCCCATTTTGACTTGGGGCACCAGAAACTTGAAGTCACGTCAATGTTGCCCCTTCGACAAAGTGCACAGACCCAATTTCTTAAACCCGAGACCCCGGATATTGGGGATTCCCCTGAATGTTCAATTCTGGCACTGCTTGAGGGCAACAATATCATTCCTGTGAGGTGGCCAAGGCTGTACACAGTATTTCAAATGGTCAACTTATACATCTAGAGCACAACCCATTCAACTTGTATCCTCTCCCTCTATTAGTAAACTCCAGGACCCTTGTTTTTACTTTAGTTAGACCGACCTTTTCATAAATTCATCTACATGACCCCAAAAATCTATTTCTTGATCTGCTTCCATTGAGCACACACTCCCTCTTTCAATTCATTCCTTCCATATTCATTATTTTTCAATTATCAGTGTTGAACTGTATCTGCCACCCACTGGACCCATTAAAGAAGGAAAGAAAACTTGTGGGCACAGAGTGCGTTCCATGACCTTGGAATGTCCCAATGAAGCACATCTGATGTAATCACTGTTGTAATGTAGGCAACATGGAAGCCCAATTTTCACACAGCAATGTTCATTAGCCGTTAGGGTCGTTAATCTTTGGAATTCTCTTCCACAGAGAGCTATGGAGGCTGGGTCAATGAATATATTCAAGGCTGAGTTAGACAGGCTTTTGATTGACAAGGGGGTTAAGGGTCATGGTGGGGTGGGGGTGGGGGTGGGGTTTGCAGGCGGGAAAGTGGTGTTAAGGCCACGGGTAAGCCATGATCTTATTGAATGGTAAAGCAGGCTCGATGGGCCGAATGGCCTACTCCTGCCCCCTATTTCTTATGATCGTACGGTCTGTTGTCCCGCAATCAACGGTGTTAGTGGCGCTGCGTACAGAAAAAGCTGGAGAGTCTGATCGCACTGCCTGTCATCGTTTTTGCAGCGGCTTCCCCCCCGTCCACAGTCCTTGCTTTCGTTCTCGGGGTGACGAGGGAGTGTAACTGCTGCATCCCTCCAAGGCGCAAGCAGAGGGAACTGTGCCTTTAAGAGGAAAACAAGCAGGCAACCATGTGGCTTGTGTTAGGGATGCAGACAGAAGATATCAATAAGCCTTCATCAGCCAGGAGACCTAGGTTACACACCAGCTGAATGCGCTAACTTCAGCCCCTTGACTTCAGCTGTAATAATATTATCACATGTCAGTCTTTTATGCACACAACCCAATAAAATTAAGAGCCCTTGTGATTGCTCTTTTTTTTCATTATAGGGTGACTACAAGTTGACACAAACCATACTTATGGTTTTAAACTTCATTCTGAGGACACAGAATAATCTCGAAACATCCTTATGCTAAAAGGTATATATTATATAGAACAGTCCTTTGCAAGACGTTTAACAAGTGTTCACCAGTGTTCTGTAATGGGACTTATCACCGACATTAACACTTTTAAAAGGGTTAAGTTAACATTGTTTTTTTTTTTTTCTTTCCTTTCCATTGATTTTCTTCTCTTGCCACCCATTGGTGCTGTCTCACTCTGCTCCCATGCGTGGCTGCTTAACTGTGGGGGCTTCGCAGCTGCATTTGTCTCTGTCTCTGCTCACAGGATTTCCAGGCATAGTCACTGCCTAGGGATCAGGATCAGGATTTTGGGCCAGTTTCACTCCTTGGGAATGTTGAGGCCGCTTACGTATCACCCACCACTCCCCCCACCCCTCCATCACCGACACAGCCAAGTTGTGCTAACGTACAACACCAACTTGCATTTATGTAGCACCTTTAGTGAAGTTAAAAATGCCTCAAGATGCTCCACAAGTGTACAAATCAGACAAGAATTGACTCTGAGCCAGATTAAGAAGATTTAGGACCAAAGCTTAACTGAGGGAGATGGTAGCATAGTGGTAATGTCACTGGACTAATAATGCAGAGGCCCTGGGTAATGCTTTGGGTATGTGGATTCGAATGCAACCACAGCTGGTGGAATTTGAGTTTGCTTAATAAAATCTGGAATATAAATCTAGTCTCAGTAATGGTGACCATAAAGCTACCATCAATTATTGTAAAAACCCATCTGGTTCACTAATGCCCTTTAGGGAAGTAAATCCACCATCCTTACCTGGTCTGGCCAACTTGTGACTCCAGACCCACAGCCATCTTTTCTTTTTTTTATTCATTCACAGGATGTGGGCGTCACTGGCTAGGCCCAGCATTTATTGCCCATCCCTAATTGCCCTGGAGAAGGTGGTGGGTGAGCTGCCTTCTTGAACGGTTGCAGTCCATCCACTGAAATGGCCTAGCAAGCCACACAGTTCAAGGGCAATTAGGGATGGGGGGAGTGGCAAATTCTGACCTTGCCAGCAAAGCCCACATCCCATGAAAGAATAAAGAATAAAAATGAAGGAGTCCCTCAAAGGGAGAACAAGAGATTTGAGGAGGGAATTCCAGAGCTTATCTGGCAGCCAACGGCTTGGCAGAGAAAAGCAGGGGATGTGCAAAGAGGGCAGTGCCGGACGGACGCAGCGATCGCAGGTGGTCGAGGAGCTGAAGGCGCAAATGGGAGCTGGACGCCATGATGAAATATACAATTTAACAAGTGTAGCATCTCGTCCTGACCACAGGCTTGTGGCAATGGGGAGCAAAGGAGTGTACCTCAGAATGCCGCCTGACCATTAAGTAGATTCTCACCAGTTGGAAGTGTGTGGACAGCTTTAGGAAAGGGTTGCTTCATACGAGTGTGTGCTGCGGACACATTCCATCCACTGAGAGCACCACATGAATCATCAGAACTTTCATCTTTGCCAATGCAAAAATAAACCATGCTTATTTTTCTTTTCATGGAAAAATATTTTGCTTCCAATTCTAATCTCTCAGATGGGAAAGGAGTCGAAAAAAATGCTTCTCCATGGCACCCTGTGAGCAACAGTAGAAGTTAAATAGGGGGAGCTGGTTAATTTGTTTAAGTTGGCCGAGAGAGTTAGCTCTCTTCCCCCTCACATGACACACTTTATAGCGCACATTTCACAAACCTTCATATCCTCTCTGTGTTGTCAGTACCAGGCTCAGCATTGAACTTCTATCGATGACACGAAGAAAAAAAAAGAACCATTTCACGATTGCTGGGCGGTATATCAGGGCCAATGATTTCAATCATCCATTCACACAGCTTGACCAACAGTTAAGCTGTTTCTCCTTTACAATTATGTTTTCATCCTCAGTTTTCCTTTACAAGCACCAAGGTGGGGGACGCTGACCCTGAGAAAAGAGACCTATCTGTTTCAGGATCCCAGTGTCAAGTACTCACAGATGGAACATAGAACGTAAGAACGTGAGAAATAGGAGCAGGACTAGGCCATTCGGCCCACCCAAACCTGCATCACCATTCAATATAATCATGGCTGATCTGGTCATGGTCTTAACTTTACTTTCCTGTCTGTCCCCTCAACCCCTACCGATCAAAAAGCTGTCAACTCAGCCTTGAATATATTCAATGACCCAGCCCCCACTGCTCCCTGGGGTAGACAATCCCAAAGACTAATGACCCTCTGAGAGAAGAAATTCCTCCTCATCTCCATCTTAAAGGGGAGACCTCTTATTCTGACATTCTGCCCCCTAGTTCTAGGTTCCCCCATGAGGGGAAGCAACCTCTCACCATCTACCCTGTCAAGTCCCCTCAGAATCTTATATGTTTCAATAAGATTACCTCTCATTCTTCAAAACTCTAAATTGGGCAAACTATAGTTCGGCGCAGAGTAAAGCTCAGCCTACTTTGGCTATGTGTCTGTCCTTGCTTTAAACAGTGTTCCAGAGTAGTGATGGTTCCACTTTAAGTCTTCTCCACCTTGATTGTTCTTGTACCTCTGAGACTTAGGTTTAATTCCTGGTCACATGCGGGACAATGGGCAGCAAGACTCCGCTACTGGCCCCAGTCCATCGCAATCTCTTTCGCTCTAGCCCAGGTGATGTCCCGCTTTTGACGGTCCTCCTTAAATGTACTTCACCAGGTCACCTTTGGCTGTCCCCATCTGTTTCTTCTGTCTGGTGGTGTCCATTCTACTGCCACTGTGGTGGGGTGTGCGTCCAGGAGGTGAAGGACATCTCCTGCCAGCACCAGCCGCCTCACCGCCACAATGGTACCTCTGACCAGTCCTCTGTAGTACTTCATCATTGGTGATGCTGTATCTCCATGTGATGCCCAGGATCTTACATAGACAGCGCTGGTGGAAGGCGTCCAGCTTATGTGATACCTTTGCTGTTCCCTTCCATGTCTAGCTGGCATAGATTGCAGTTGCAATCCATGATGGACATGTAGAGTCACAGCTTCAGGGTACATCTGAGACCTGGATATAATCTTGACCAAACCAAACTAATGAGGTGATTGTGTCCTCTCTTTGTCTCTCTCTCCCTCTATATGGCATCTCTGGAGAGAGAAATATAATCATTTGTATCATGCTTTCACCTCCCCAGGATGTCCCGATTCACAGGAATGTAGGCAAGCAACCAGACAAATTGTAAGCACAGCCAACAGCAATGAGATGAATGGTCAGTTAACCTGACTTGGCTGTGCTGATTGAGGGAGCGATATCTGCTAGGGCACTGGGAGAACTCCCTGCTCTTCTTCAACTCCCTGCATGTTTACTATCCAAGATGACAGTACCTCACATTCACGCCTCACCTGAAGGGCAGTGCCCCTCACAGTGCAGCAATCATCAAATAACCATTGGCCTAGATCATGGGCTCAAGTCCTGGAGTAAGTTTCAAAGGCACGACCATCTAGCTCAGGGGCAAGAGTGCCACCACTGAAACCGGGCACCCTGAGTCCAGGTTCAAGCAAAAGAAAATCCACAGCACAAAGCTACGAAGAGCAGGTGAATGGATTATGGATGTTGGATACCTGAGAGACTGATTCAACCTCTTCAGTAACAGTCCAACAAGAAATTTAGAAACGTAGGGGGAATGCACGACGTGAAGTCTAACTCAAGATATAAAACCTGTCAAGCTTGAAGTGATGGGTCTCCATTGGGATTGTCTGGCTTTAGTATCTAGGAAAAATTATCTTATGTGCTCATCATTCACGCCTGTCTCTGACTTTTCCGGTCTCATTAAACTCCACAATCCTTTTAGCATGAACATTCTCGCCCCAGGTCAACTGGTGTTATTCACCAACTCCTGAAGCCAAAATGAGTGATTCCATTGAGTTGCAATAGGTTAACTGAAATATGTGGACTGTAAATTCTGAGCAGGATGTCGATATTACATCTCGAATTCCGTAGGAACCCTCTCTGCAACTGGATGAAGTCAAATATCGAATGCAACCTGTGCCATTTCTTCAAATATCCATGCTCTAGCCAGCAAGGTTGCCATTAAAGGTTAGCAAACCACACCCTTGTCCAGCCGCCCCCCAACCCCGCCCCCCACCCCCCGCCCGCTCCCTACCCCCCAGCCCGCTCCCCACCCCCATGGCACCCCTTGCCCACCCCCACCACCTCTGCCGCACCCCCTGCCCCCTACTGCCCACACCCCCCCCACCCACCTCCCCTAATTACTGTTGGCACATCCCAAAGTCAGTTGGAGATTAATTACTGTTCGGCACATTTTAAGGACAATTAGAGACTAATTACCATTAGTCACATCTTGGGGTCAATTAGACAGTAATTCCTGTTAGGCACATATTGAGGTCAGTTAGAGACAAATTGCTGTTCGACACATCTTGAAATCAATTAGAGAGCAATTGCTGTTGGGCCCACTGTGAGGTTAATTCGAAACTAATTGCAGTTAAAGGGCAACCTGAGGTCAGGTAGAAATTAACTGTCATTGATGGTCCTTTCCCCTTTTTTTTCATTGGTCGATCTTCTAACGCTGTTATGTTACAAATATGACTTTTGGACCAATCAGAGGTAACTGTGAGATGTGCTTTGAAGTGTGAAAAATAGGCAGAAGAAGCTCGCACACACGGTGATTCTCCTGCGTTGTAGCTCATGGTACGTCATACAAGACAGGAGAGGAACCTCATATTCTGCAATGCACTATATAACACTCTACTGCTGTGATCAGTGAAGGCCGGAATTTTCTCCGAGATTCCCTGCTGATGTTGTGGCTGGGGAGTGGCAGGAGCTTCAGGGAAATGCTCTGCCAGTGTCCCTTTAAGGCCACAGAGCCTAACTGATGCTAAGTAAACACTGGATTCATTCAACAGCTAAAGCTTTTCCAACGGAAAATTAGACCTCTGTGATCAGCTTAATTAAACAGCTGCAGACATGATAACTTTGGCATGTTCTGCCCTTTAAGGAAATCTCCCTGTGCATTACATATCACAATTGTTTCTTTATGCTATTTTTTTCAAAACTTCCTGTCACATTTTCTGCCGTGTGTTCCCCCTCACTTGCCTTTCCACATAATCAAAGTGTAAAACGCGAGTATACCTTGGGCGGCGTGTGTGGCATCTAACGTGTGATGATCAGCAAGTGAGCGTTAGTTTCAGCGTTCCTGTGCCTTTGCAAGGTGTGCAGACTGTGGCTCACTGGGTAGCGTTCTAGTCTCCGAGCCAGAAGGATGCAGGCTCAAGTTCTACGTGAGAGAGATATGAGCACTAAAACCAAAAGCTAGCACTTTAGTGCAGTACTGAGGGAGTACTGCACTGTCGAAAGTGGTGCAATGAAGGTCCATTATATTGGGCAACCCTCTCACCCCAGGAACCAATGTCCAGGGGCTGAGTAAATTGGGCCTATCCTCTGGAATTTAGAAGAGGGCAAGGTGGTCTCCTTGAAACTTACAAGATTATGAAGGTGCTCCAAAGGGTAGATACCGTGAGGTTGTTTCCCCTGGCTGGGGAATCTAGAACATGGGCACACATTCTCAGGATAAAGGGCAGATCCTTTTAGGGCTGAGATGAGGAGAAATTTCTTAAGTCAATGGTTATAAATACTTGGAATTCTCTATTCCAGAGGGTTCTGGATACTCCATTGTTGAATATATTTAAGACTAGGATAGACAGATTTTGGTCTCTTGGGGAGTTAAGGGATGTGGGGCGCTGGCGGGAAAGTGGAGTTCAGGTAGACGATCAGCCATGAATGTATTAAAAGGCAGAGCAGGCTCGAGGGGCAGTATGGTCTACTCCTTATTTCTTATGTTCTTATGGCTTAAATTGAGGCCCCATCCACCCTCTCAGGTGGACAGAAAATATTCCATGGCACCACTTTGGAGAAGGGCAGGGGAGTTATCCCTTGTGCGGCCAATTCTACTCTTGTGTACAAATTAAGACATTCCCAGCTTGGCCATATACAACATGGTGGCAGCGTGTTAGAGTTCACTCAGGGAGTCCGGGTTGCTGTGGCAACATGCACTTTTATATGCATGTTGTCGTCCGGAGCTATGGATAGTGATGGTAGAGGCTCCAATGTTCCATCGCACGGCTGACCAAGAATCTCTCCTATTCTTACCGCCTGACATTGGTGTGTGTTGGAAGGATTGGCAGGTTGATAATCAATCTGTTTGGTCACATGATGACATATCTTCCTTGGCCATCACGTCCCCAGGACTTTAACCTGGAGCTTCTGGCTCAGAGGCAGGGGTGCCACCCACTCACAGCAAGAGACCTCCCAAATAAAATACTGTGAAGGAAAATATAGTGCATTAATCTAGCCAATGAGAAGTTGAGAAAGGTATCATTCAATCATCATGTTTTGCATAATAAAACTAGAGGATAGGACTTGACGGGACTCACACTTGTATTTTTTTTTTAAATTTGCAAAGGAAACACAGTCACACTGAGGAATTGGCATCTGTTTAATGTGGGATGTAGTTTGCAATGGTTAATGTACATAATATCCTCTCCATCGCAGACCGATGCCAGGTGATCCTTTCCACCATCATTCCCAGCAGCCTCCCATTCTCCTAATTGCTTTTTCAGATCGGGGGCCAGGACCCCAGCTCTTCGGCACTCTAATCCCCTTTCCAGCGAGGAATCTGCAGCACTTTGTGTGGGAGGCACCGGCTCTGTGTACACAGGTGGCTCCTGACCACCAGGAGAGCGGGGCTACGGAGCGGCCAAGTCCGATCCCTGGCTCCAGGCCTACCTGCCCTGCCAGCTCTCGAGGCACCAAATTCTTTCCGAGCCACGGAAGAAAGTAGCCTTTTCTCACCTCTGAACTTCTGATTAAGATGTTTATCTTGGCAGGATCAGGGAAGCCAGATTGAGGGAAGCGATCCCTCGAGAACCCATAGTATTAATTCAGTGTACGCAGGCAAGCTAAGGCAATAGTGAAAGGCCATTACTAGACTGTATGTAATTAGACCTATTTCCTCCAATAACCCAGGCTGCCTAATATGCAATGCGCATTATGGGAATTAGAATGTACCGTAGCAATAACTAAATGGCCCACTAATTCTGTCTCCAGCAGTACTCTGGGGTCTCCTGCTCATGCTCTGCACGCAACTGAGTCCTGTACTCTTGAACAAGATGATCACTCCCTTCGGGGAGTCTCATAGGGCAGTCTAGGTGTCCAAAGGATGTTTGACTAGGTGGTGTGTGATGTGAGGAAACCTCCAGAGATGCAACTAATCCAGGGTTGGATGTTCATTTGTGGGATGCAGGCATCACTGGCTAGGCCAACATTTATAACCCATCCCTAATTGCATTTAAGAGTCAACCACATTGCTGTGAGGTCTAGAGTAAGGATGGCAGATTTCCTTCCCTAAAGGGACATTAATGAACCAGATGGGTTTTTAAGGCAATCAGCAATGGTATTGTGGTTATCCTCAGACTTTTAATTCCAGATTTTATTGGATTCGAACCCAGATCCCCAGAGCATTAGGTTCTGAAATGCTAGCCCAGTGACAACACCATTATGCCACCACCTTCCCTAAGGAGCTTGGCGTTCCTTGTATTACCGTGGACTCTCCTCCCTGTCAGTCAGACAGGGGGGCTGTTCGATCACAGCATTGTTACTCAGGGGGGAAGCCTATCTCAACCTGGCTTCCTTTTGTAGGTGAATGTACCACCATGCAACTCTACAGATGAGGCATCAACACCACAGCCATCACCACCCTTCCCCATCTCCTCTCCTTCAGTCCCTTGGTCTAGGGAGCTGCCCACCCTAGATGGATGCATCTCTGGAGGTTTCATCACATCAAACGCCCCTTCAATCACACCACCCGATCAAACATCCTTTTTCTCCCCCAATCTCTGATCTTTTTTTTTTACACAGAGAGAGTCTTGTATTTATGTAGTAGGACTTTTCACAACCATCGGGCATCTCAAAACGCTTTACAGCCAATAAAGTGCTTTGAAAGCAGAGGAACAACGGTGGCCAATTTGTGCACAGCAAGCTCCCGCAAACAACAGTGCGATAATGGCCAGTTTCTGTGGTGTTGATTGAAAGATCAATATTGATCAGGACACTGGGGAGAACCTCCCTGCTCTTCCTCAAAATCGTGCCATGGGGTCTTTTCACATCCAGGCAAGTAGGTAGGTAGGGCCTTGGTTTAAGGTCTCACTCAAAGGGTGGCACCTCCAACAGTGCAGCACTCCATCAGTACTGCACTGGAGTGTCAGCCCTCATTTTTGTACTCGGGCCCAGGAGGGGACTAAACCTTGTGACTCAGAGACGAGGGTGCTACCCACTGCACCGAGGCTGGCACGAATATAAAAACGGTCAAGGAAAATGGGGGCAGGGGAATAAAAATAACACATTTCTTTAATGTCCCTTAGCTTATGGCTCCCTGTTTGATCGCAGCATTGTTCTGGAGGTTAACCTTCCACTCCTGACGACTCTAGAACAAACCGGGAGAGTTGGTGTCCCTAGCTAATCGGGACTGCTTGACAATTATCAAGACCCTAACGAGTGAAGGTCGGCCTGAGTTAACCGATCTCAGGGCAGAGGCATTATAATGATAGTGTAGAAGGAGGACATTTGGCCCATCGAGTCCATTAGGCTGCTGACCCGATGTAACCCTGCGACTTCATTTCCCTCACGCACCATCCAACTTCCCCTTGAAATAATTTATCATCTCCCCTTCCACCGCCCGTATGGGCGGCGAGTTCCAGGTCATTACCGCTCGTTTGCATTAAAAAAGCTCTTCCTCCCACGTTGCCCCTGTAGCCCTCACCCAAAACCGTCAATCTCGTGGCCCCCCCTAGTCAGTGGAGCCTGGAGGACAGAATGTCCAGGCCTCTCCAGTCTCCCAAGGATATAATGGGCCAATCAGAGCTGCCCCTTGAACAGGGCTGAGAAGGTGCCTCTTGGCGAGGCTGAAAGCCTGTTTTCTGTACGGTGAAGATCACGTGACGAATATCGTGAGGTTTTGTTTACAGATTGATTGTAGGCCCCAGGCTTGAACCTGGGTCTGAGCTTGAAGTCCGCTGGGTCTTGGTCTGCAGCAGGTTGCCCATTATTGTCAACGAGCTAGAGGGAAGCAAGAAAAAAAAATCAATGAGCCTAACCGTCTGCCGCTGCCAAGTGTGATTTTTTGGGTGATGACAGAATGGGTTTGGCTGTGCTCTCCTGCTGAGAATAATTTACCCGTTATTCACCAGGAAGAGGCCATTCAGCCCCTCGAGCCTGTTCCATCAGTCATTTAGACCATGGCTGATCTGTATCTTGACTCTAATTACCCGGCTTTGTTCCGTCACCCCTTCATCCCCTTGCCCAACAGAAATCTCTCGGTCTTGGTTTTGAGCTTTTCAACTGAGCCCCAGCCTCCAAAACTTTCTTGCAAGGGGAGAGAGTTAAAGATTTTCACTTCCCCTTTGTGTGAGGTGCATCTCGACCTCAATCCTAGCTCTCGTTGTAAGGTTATGCCCCTTTGTCAGGACTCCCCCTCCCCACCCCTCCCCTAGCCCCCTCACCAGAGGAAATAACCTCTCTCCATATCTACCCTATTACATCCCTTTAATCATTTTAAACATCTCAGTTAGGTCACCCTTTAATTTTCTACAATCAATATACATATTTGGTTGGAACTGGTAAACACATCAAACAAACTCCCTGGAGAACTGTTGGATATAACCAGGTGCAATTAAACAGCCATGTGCTAAATAGCTCACAGCAAAATCTCACTCCAAATCCATTGCGCTTAAAGCTAACCTCAGAAGATCAGGGTTTGTATTTTACATCAAATCCAACGCTTCCCAGCAGGTTCCATAATGAAGTAAAAAGCCTTCATTGTTCTGAGTTAGTTTGACAGAGCGTGGAGAGTAAACAGGGGTCATGTTTTCCTATTTTATAGAAAAAATACTGTTCATTTGGTCTCTTTCATTGGGATGTCCCAACCTGTTAATTGTAAGTGCGCAGTCTTGTCAGGCAGTACGAGCGATTTCACAGCTGTGGCACTGAGTGTCTGACAGTCCAAGTCCCACTCCAGAAAACATGAGCACAGACATCTACGCTGACACTCCTGCGGGAGTGCTGCACTGTCAGGGGCGCTGTCTTTATGACAAGTTACACCAAGACCTCGAGCTGCCCGTTCAGGTGGGGTGCTCAAGACCTCGTGAAAATTTATTTTCATTTTTATTCATTGTTTTATCCCCACCTTTTATCCTATTTTCAGTCTTTTTCCCCCACCACCGTCCCCTTCCCCCCCACCCCACCCCCACAAGGGCCATCTTGTCACTTGTTGATAAAAACAAAAAACTGCGGATGCTGGAAATCCAAAACAGAAACAGAAATACCTGGAAAAACTCAGCAGGTCTGGCAGCATCGGCGGAGAAGAGCAAAGTTGATGTTTTGAGTCCTCATGACCCTTCAACAGAACTAAATGTATTTTAAATGTATTCCACCCATCGTTTATTTCACCCCACCCCCACTAGAGCTACCTTGCTTGTCCTGTTCTCCACTCTTAATTAGCACGTTCTTTTAGATAATATCACCACCGTCAACACCTCTTTGTTCTTTTGTCTGTGACATCTTTTGGTTATCTCCTCCTATCACTGCTGGCTTGTCCCAACAACCACCCCCCCCTTCTTTCCCCCCCCTACCCCCCCCTTAAACCAGCTTATATTTCACCCCTTTCCTGTTTCTACTTAGTTCTGTTGAAGGGTCATGAGGACTCGAAACGTCAACTTTGCTCTTCTCCGCCGATGCTGCCAGACCTGCTGAGTTTTTCCAGGTATTTCTGTTTTCGTTTTGTCACTTGTTCATGTTGCTCTTTCCAGAGTGCTTACCCTTGTCCTGCTATTATCACATTCTGCTTTCTACCCTTAATGTCACCATCAGCACCTCCTTTAGCCAGTACCACTACCATTAACACACCTTTGTCCTTTTGTCCATGACATCTTTGTCAATCCCTCCTTAGCCCCCACCTATCGCTGGCCTTCTATCCAGCTTCACCTGCCCCACCCCCCTTAAACAGTATAAATTTCATTACATTTTTACTTCTTTTTAGCTCTGAAGAAGAGTCATACAGACTCAAAACATTAACTCTGTTTCTCTCTCCACAGATGCTGTCAGACCTGCTGAGTTTTTCCAGCATTTTCTGTTTTTATTTCAGATTTCCAGCATCCGCAGTATTTTGCTTTTATCTGGTGGCACTGTCTTGTAGAGGAGCAGGGGAGTTATCCCTTTTGTCCTGGGCCAATATTTCCCCCCTCAAACAACACCACTGAGAAAGATTACCTGGTCATCGTCACACCATTGTTTGCGGGAGCTTGCTGTGTGCAAATTGGCTGCTGGGTTTTCTACATTACAACAGTGACCACACTTCAAATGGAATTTCATTGGCTGCAAAGCGCTCATCCTGTGGTTGTGAAAAGTGTTCTATAAATACAAATCTTTTTTTTTATTGGTGGTAGCAGAAAATCCAGCAGCCAATCAATGTACTTTGTAAGAAGATTCCTCCAATAGTTTCGATGGGGGTAAAAATGTGGCTTTGGGTTATGCAAATCATGTCAACAATGGCTCAATGATCAGGAGAGAAAGTGGCCAGGCCCTCCATGCACTTGTGAACTGTGCAATCGAAGAAAGTATATGACATTTCTACTGTGGGTAGGTTCTTCCAGGGATAACAGACTGCAGCACAGAAAAAACGTAGAAACACAGAAAATAGGAGCAGGAGTAGGTCATTCGGCCCTTCGAGCCTCCTCCACCATTCGATTTGATCATGGCTGATCCTCTATCTCAATGCCATACTCCTGGTCTCTCCCCAAACCCCTTCACGCCTTTAGAGTCCAGAAATCTATCTATTTCCTTCTTAAGTATATTCAGTGACTTGACCTCCACAGCCTCTGTGGTAGAGAATTCCACAGGCCCACCACCCTCTGAGCGAAGAAGTTTCTCCTCACCTCCGTCCTAAATGGCCAACCCTGTATCCTGAGACAGTGACCATCTCAGTTATGCCTCCATTCGTTTGTTGTTGGACAGCTCTTGGGCTTTTTACAACCTTAATACGCCTCAAAACAATTCACAGCCGATGATGTACTTTTGAAGAGTCACTGTTGTAACGCAGGGAAATGCAGAGGCCAACTTGTGCACAGCAAGCTTCCACAAACAGCAATGAGATGATGACTATATAATAAGTCTTGATGATGTTGGTTGAAGGATAATTGTTGGCTAGGAAATTGGGAATACTCGCCCTGCTCTTCTTTGAAAAGAGTCACGGGATCTTTAAAGTTCACCTGAGAGTCCAGACGAGGCCTTGGTTTAATTTCTTATCCAACAGACAGCACCTCTGACCCTGCAGCTCTCCCTCAGTACCGCACTGGAGTGTCAGTTGAAAGTTGGTGCTCAAGTGAGGATTTGAATCCCCTGCCTGTTTTTTCCATTTGTTCGTGGGATGTGGGCGTCATTGGCTAGGCCAGCATTTTATTGCCCTTCCCCAGAGGGCATTTAAGAGTCAACCACATTGCTGTGAGTCTGGAGTCATATGTAGGCCAGACCGGGTAAGGCGGCAGATTTCCTTCCCTAAAGGGGCATTGGCAAACCAAATGGGTTTTTACAACAATCGCTTTACGGTCATCAGATTTTTACTGAATTCAAATTCCACCATCTGCCTTGGTGGGATTCAAACCCGGGTCCCCAGAGCATTACCCTGGGTGTCTGGAATAGCAGCCCAGTGACAATACCACTACGCCGCTGCCTGATGGACTCAGAGTTGAGTGTGCTCCCCCCTGAGCCACACCAGACAAGATACGCCAAGCATCACACTACACAATTGCCCAAGTTTGTAAAAGGCAATGTTTTGATCAGCCTGTGTGGCGGGTTAGCTGATTTCGACTGGACAACGGTGACGCCCCTACAACTGCCTTCAGTGACCATCAGCTGGGCAGGGAGAGTAAGAACTAACCAAGATTCCTGGTCCTGACTGACATCTGTGGCTACAGCTGCAGCGATAGTGAATCACCAGGTGGAATAGCTCACAAATGCTCACACATGGGTGAATGAGCAAGACACTGGAAGTTTGCCAGCAACCAGTGTGAGTCACTGACTTCAGAGTGGGCCAGAGAGGAAAAAAATAGAAAACAAAATAATTAGGATTAGAAGCTAAAAAATATGCTCGATATTTACAAAAGAGGAAATACAGAAACTGGAGGAAGTAAGCCATTTGAGCAGCTGAAATAACTTTTGATCAGTAATTGAACAACTTAGTACAATTCAACATAATAAACATGGTAATATGGACCTTAGCAGCAAATTGACCGGATTATGTACTTCCTGGGGGAAGACTTCCTTTGAGAACCACAAGAGATAGTACAAGTTATAAACACATCTGATGACTTTTATTAGAGAAAAGACTCCATAATGCAGCATCATCCCAGAGATGTGAGCCTGATAACTTGAGCTTCTTTGATGTGGATCAATGTCGGCATGCTGAGGGTTGCCATTGACCAGAAACTCAACGGGGCTAGCCACATAAATGCTGTGGCTACTGGAGCAGGTCAGAGGCTGTGATTCATGTAGTGACTGACTCCCCAAAGCCTTTTCCACCACCAACAAGGCACAAGTCAGGAGCGTGATGGAATACTGTCCGCTCGCACTGGATGAGTGCAGCTCCCACAACACTCGGGAAACTCAACGCCATCCGGGACGAAGCAGCCCCGCTTGATCGGCAACCCATCCACCACCTTAAAAATTCACTCCCTCCACCATCGATGCACAGTGGCTGCAGTGTGCACCATCCACAAAATGTCAAAGCCCCCTTCAGCAGCATCTTCCAACCCAGGATAAAAAGACAGAAAAAAACCGGGAAGTAAGAACGCTGGTTTGAGCTGGTCTTGTGTACCTTAAAATGGAACACCAATGAAAACTGGGAAATACGAGTCCAGGTCTCTTTTCTTTCCTTCTGGAAACCCAAGTCATCTACCACCTTGAAGCACAAGAGCAGCAGAAGCATGGGAGCAATGGTGGAGGTGGTTGCATGGTGGTATTGTCTCTGGACTGGTATTCCAGAGTCCCAAGGTAATGCTCTGGGTTCAAATCCCACCACGGGAGATGGTGACATTGGAATTTCTTTTAAAAAAAAATCTGGAATTAAAAGCCTGATGATGGCCATTGCTGATTGTTGTAAAAACCCATCTGGTTCACTAATGTCCTTACCTGGTCTTCCTCCAGCCCCACAACAATGTGGTTGACTCTTAAGTACCCTCTGAACAAGGGCAATCAGGGATGCTGGCCAAGCCAGTGACACACACATCCCAGGAACAAATAAAAAAAAATTGTCTCTGGATTCCTCTCCAAGTTACACACCATATTCCAACTTGGAAATATATTGCTGTTTACTGTCACTGGGTTAAAATCTTGGAACTCCCTCCCTAACAGCTCTGTGGGAGCACCTTCAATACGTCAACTGCAGTAGTTCAACAAGAAGGTCCACCACATACCACCTTCTCAAGGGTGACTGGATAGTAAATACCAGCCTTTCCAGTGGTGCCCACATCCCGAGGGTGAATTGTAAAAAAATGTTTCCCACAGTAGGAAAATGAATCTGATTTATTTCGATACAAGCTCATTGTAGCTGGAAACAACCAGCCTAAGATTGGCATTAACTGAGCCCAAGATTGGCATTAACTGAGCCCTGGCAGCCTTTTGTGCTCAACTTGCAGTAGAAGTTATGGCGATTATAATTTAATGGGTAGAAGCTAAATGGTGGAGATGCGCCCTTGACTATCTGCCTAGCGTTTAAATTTAGTTAACATCAAGATCAGGCCTGTATATGAAATAAACCAAATTTAGCATCTCCAGCAAGGCAGCATTAATACCCCAGGATAGTAGGAAACAGCATAGGCTATAGCTTAAAAATTTCCAAACTTCTAGGCTGTAGTTCGAGAGCGGGGAATGGGACTGATTGGGTTTCTCTATAGAGAGCCAGCAAGGTCCCGATGGTCTGAATGACTTCCTTCTGTGTCTTTAGGACTGCAGTTCACATTCTCCCTTTTTCACTTAAGGTTTAGGCTCATACCAGAGCCTAGCACCATGCATGGAGACAGGCCGAAAATTCCTCAGTAAAGTCAGGTGATTGTGGGTTACCTGTGACCTTAAGCGGGCATCACTTCTGAACACAACACTGATCTTCAACCAAAGACGCACGTGCACCAACAACCACCTCCCTATAAACATACTCTCATCCCTCACACTCCCCCATTCTCCTAGACATACCCTCCCGCACCCTCCCACATTCCCATACCCCACCTACACACACAAACGTGGGCACAACCCCTTCCAATTAATCCCAGTTAAGGCCCACCTAGCGGCGGCGCTCAGCACTGCCTGTGCCGGCAGGGAGGGGGGTGGGGGGTGGGGGTGGGGGTGGGGAGTGCGAGCGGGACGAGTGCGAACTTGGCTCATGCACCGCGGGGGGGTGCACGCTTCATAATCTTCCCCGAGGCACAGCGCCGCCTCAGGGAGATGAAGAGTTATTAAAAAAAATGTAACGAAAATAAAAAACGTAATGAAACATGTCCCCCTCACGTGACTCTGTCATATGGAGCAGGGACACGTTATTAATTAAGTTTTAAAATTTTCATTTTATTTTTATTTGCTTTGCCCGTGGATGAGGTTTCCTAAAAAGTGCGAAGGCCGCTTGGCCCTTTTCACCTGCCCCCGCCCACCGTGAGGCTGGACGGGCAGCGAAAAATTAAACTCCGTCGATAACGGGCCTTTTATTTGTCGGTAGGCGCGCTGCGGACTCCGGCGTGTGCCCCGCCGAGCGAAATATCACAACGACTGTGTTTTGACGTCGGGACGCTTGCCCAACATCGACACGCGTCATTTCACACTCGAGCGGGCCGGGTGCATGCCCGCTGGGCAAGCTAAAAATTACCGCCCTAGGTGTTCCAGCGCATGAGTCACTAAAAGTTAGTATGCAGGTGCAGCAAGTGGTTAAGGCGGCTAATGGAACGCTAGCCTTTATTACGAGAGGAGCTGAACCATAAAAGTAAGGACGTTATGCTTCAGTCACACAGGGCATTGGTGTGACCACATCTCCAACACTGTGTTAAAAGCAAAATACTGCGGATGCTAGAAATCTGAAATAAAAACAGAAAATGCTGGAACAACTCAGCAGGTCTGACAGCCTCATACGGACTCGAAACGTTAACTCTGTTTCTCTCTCCACAACTGCTGTCAGACCCGCTGAGTTCTTCCAGCTTTTATCTCGAACGCTGTGTGCAGTTTTGGGGTCTCCTTATTTAAGGAAGGGGGTAAATCGTTGGAGGTGGTTGGCATGTTCGCATGATTGGGGCTGAGATCTTCCCGACCCCCATACAGCTCAGCAGGTAAGGAGCCACTGGAGATAGTGACTAGGCCGTTGCTCAAGCATGCACTCTTTCCCTTCCTCTCTGCAACAGCTACAGAGGCGGAGAAAAGAAACCACCCCCCCCCCACCATCTTAAATATTCCAGGAGATCGGAGGAAAATTAAACAATGTCTTAAGCATTGATTCACGTGGGAAGTTCATTCCAGGCACTGTGTGGCTCTCAAACATCTGCAATCAATGTACTTGCGGTAGACAGAACTATTTCATTGTGTCAGGGGAAGGTTCATTTGTAGGTTTTTTTTGCCTATTTCTTTTCTTAACCTCCTTTGACCTGAGCCTTCCAGTTGCTCTGGGCACCAAGAGCTATCTGTCATCTCAGACAAGTATCACCTGCCAAAACACATACAACGCTATAGCATTTACACACATCGGACTCTCCGCTCATTGAGGAGCATGCACAACGTGTCCCTCAGATTACCTTTTATTAAATTCCCCACTTGGCCCCAGGCCAGGGTTTCTGCAGCATGAATACTTCTTATATCACCTTGGCAGTCACTGTCTCAGACAACAGCGAGGCAGCAGAGGCCTGGAAGGTATAAGGTTTGGTGCGAGTTTCCCCAGAATGATTTATTTGTGAAACAGCAGTGCCTTCTGGTCTGTGGATTATACCGAGCAGCGGTTGTGATTCAGGTCTGAGGAGAACTCACTGGGGTACACTACACTGTAATAGATCTGGCCTGCTACTTTTAAACAAAAACAACAGGGGAAAGAAATGGACTTATAAGAAAACATTTATGCGGGAAGACAATAGGATTTATGCCTCGAGAGCGTGGTTGAAAAGTTCAGCAGGCAAAGGGCATGTGGTGCTGGATTAACATCATCTTTCATGCTGCTGAAAATGTGAAACTGGCTTGCAAGAGGTACACACTTCGGAGGGGAGGGTTTTAGCAAGTCAGGACTGTAGACTGTAGAATTACATGATGGATCTGGAGTCATCTGTTCAGGGTAATCTTAACGGTACATTAACTCCGGACTGCGAACATTTATTAATCGACCCAGGGGGTTTATTGATCAAATCAATAACGTGCCAACACAGGCAGCAACAAACCATGCAGGATTATGTCGAATTTTCAGCAAACAGACCCTTCAGCCTCATGTCAGTGTTTAAGCTCCATACAAACCTCCTCACGCTCAATTTGCTTCACCTCACCCTATCCACATCTTCTTTTTCTCTCTGCCTCACGTGTTTATCTAGCTTCCCCTTAAATGCATCTACGCTATTCACCTCACTCCACACGGCAGCACATCCTCACCACTGTCGGGGTAAAGAGATTTCTCCTGAGTTTCTTATTGGGTTAATCAGAGATTATTGTACATTTAGGGCCACTAGTTTCGGACGTCTGGACGAGTGGAAACAGCTACGTCGACTATATCAAACTCCTTCCTACTTTAAAAAATAAAAAGGTCACTTTCTGGTACCAGCCTTATAAATGGATGTTTAAGGATAATTAACCTCACTGTGATGGGCCACATGGTCAAATAGCCAGTTTCGGTATCAGCCTTGGCTCAAAGCTAGTGTTCTTGCCTCAGAAGAGGAAGGTCATGGGGTCAAGCTCCACGACAGAGCTTTGAGTGGGTAACCAGGGCTGACGTTGCACTTTAGTATTGAGGAAGTGCTGCACTACCAGAGGTGCCATCTTTCAGGTGAGATGTAGGCAAGCATGGCAACAAAGTAATGTACGGTAGGTCCTATCAGTGTGAGGAATGGCCAGATAATCTGTTTGGATGGTGCTGGTTAATTGATCAAGTGCTAAGGGATCTTCAACATCCACCTGAACAACTGGACAGGACACTTGTTTAACATTTTATCCCCCTCGGACAGTGCTGCACTCACTCAGTACTGCACTGAAGGGTCAGCCCAGGTTAAGTGCTTCAGTCTTGGAATAGGGCTCGAAGCCATGACCTTCTGACTCAGAGGCAAAGACCACAGAGCCAGACTAACGCTAAGATATAACTGACCTTACCAGTGCCTTACGTGACTTAGTCAGGCATATACTCTAAAAGTGGAATTTTAATCCTTATGAATAAAATCCTGATCTCCTTTAGTAACTTCAAAGGAAGGTAAACACAAAACCCTGTAGAAATAGTGTTAACAATTACACTTAATAGTTAATTCTGGCAAAAGACCATCAGAGCCCATGGGAAAATGGTGGAGGCTCAGCCAGTGACTAGTCTCTTCCATTTCTGGGAGATTTCTGGCTGTTTTGTGATGCCTATACCGTACAAGGCAAATAACCAGCAAGAGAAGTGCCTCACCAAGTCCCCACTCCTTATGCTGTAAGATGACCAAGCATGGAGTGAATGAATGACTACCGCCCTACAAGAGGGGATTTATGGGGTCTATTGTTGGAGCCAAGACACTGCCTTTCTTTGTGGGTGCGGGGGAGGGGTGATAGCATCATTGTCAGGGCAACCCCTCCTCAACAGGTGCTGGAGTATCTGGAGCTAAAGGTGGTTCTAAAGTAGAACTTGCACAAGCCTGACCGATGCTAACAAGGTGCTCTCACACTGACCCCATCAACTACACCTAGAGGGCATGATTAGGTTCAATCACCACACAGCCACTGGGATTGTGACCTAAAAAACTTTGGTATCCTTTGTCATTTGTGTATAAACTAACCTGCAGATAAATCTGACTAGTGGTTTTAGCCAGTAGTTGTTGCTGTAATGGTGGGGTATTTTCTGCTTTTTGAGAAAGACCAGTGAACATGGTGAGTACTTCATACAATCGCCAATGAGCTACATAGTATATCATTGAGTTATTTAACCTGAGAACACTGGCTATGTTATAAATCATATAAAAACATAGGGTTTACATTATAGGAAACCCAACTTAATTATTAGAAAAAAAACCTTTTTGACAGGAACACAACAAAATCCTGATTTAAAATATGCCCAAATTATAATACCATATTTGGGTATGAATCAATTTCTTCATAAGAGAAAAGACAATTGGAGGAAAATTTAAAGAGTGACAAAGAAAAATATCACAATTGTACAGGAAGAGGCAATTTTAAAAGAGTGAAGAGAAGCTCCTGAAGGGATTGACACATCACAAAATTTTAACCAAGGCCCATTTGTCTTTGAGGAAAGTCATAGTTCATACCTACAACTTCTTAAATCTAATTGATTTCACCAGGTTGTCATTTTCACTATCAAATCTGTGTAGCAATCTGGAGTCAATTGAATTTAACGAAATGAATACTCAGGAGGCAAATCCTCTCCTCCAGGTTAGAAAGAAAGACTTGCATTTATATAGCACCTTTCACAGCCACAGGATACTCCAAAGTGCTTCACAACCAATGAAGTATTTTTGCAATGTAGTCACTGTTGTAATGCAGGAAACATGGCAGCCAATTTGCTCACAGCAAGCTCCCACAAGCAGCAATTTGATAATGACCAGACAGACGTGCACACATACAGACATACACAAATATATACATGAAAACACAGGCTCAAACACTCACACGCATGAAGATGCACACATGCACACACAAGCCCAAACACATACACACAAACACACGCACAGACACGCACGTGGACACATGCACACATAAACGCACACAGTCAGATACAGGACAAAAAAAGTCTGCCATTAGAAGAATGATTTGATGACACAAAGGAAAAAGAATACTCTCCAGTATCATAAAAAAGAGATGTGCTAACAGTGAATGGTTTTTAAGGGGCACGTATTGAATCTAAATCTCTCAGTTTGCACACCTTTAGGAAGACATGCTCCACATCCTATATAAACTGGCAGCTCACAGGGCTACCATCAGGGAGCAGTGCACCGGAGATACTCAGGGAAACATCCACCATTTATTTAGCTGTTGCACCCATTAGAGCTGTTAAACAAGTTAATAGCAGGCCCTCCAACACCAGCACAATGTGTGCTGCTCCCTGATGTCATTCCAGCTACTCCGGTGGGCACAAGCTCCCCCAGTTTGCAGTGCACAGGGACAGCTATCAATCTGCTCAGCTCCAGGTTGGGAGTGAACTGCCAGCTTCTACTGCACAGTTTGCACTTTGCACTCGCTTCGACCTGACTGAGCAGTTACTGTACGGCTGAGGAACCCTCACTTTGGCAAAGCGAAGGGGTGAGGTGAGGGGAAACTGGGAAGGGTTAAACACACTGACTTAAAAAACACTCACATGCGCACATACACACACACACATACACAAATCTACATATATACACACACAAATATACACACACATACACCTTTATACACACAAACACACATACACACACACATACATACACAAATCTACATATATACACACACAAACACACACACACACACATACACAAATCTATATATATATATACATACAAATATACACACACACATACACATATATACATATATACACACAAACACACACACACATACACAAATCTATATATATATATACACACAAATATACACACACATACACAAATCTACATATATACACACACAAATATACACACACACATACACATTTATACACACAAACACACATACATATACACATGCACACATACACACACACACAAACATATATACACACACACAAATATATACACACACATACACATATATACACACACATACACATATATACACACACACAAACACACACATATAAATACACACAAACACACACACATATACACACACACACACACACACACACATAAACATATACACACACATAAACATATATACACACAAACGCACACACATACATATACATACACACATACAAACACACACATACACATGTCCACAAAGAACATCTGCAAACGAGATCACCAGTCTGTGTGCTTATCCATTTTAAAACAAAGACTGCACTGAGTTCTGGTCTCAATGGGAGGTCTCCTATCGTGTCAGCAATGAACTCCGGTCAGGTGCAAACACTTGATATTTCCAATTAGAAAGGATAAATCTGAGGGCCTGTTTTAGTCTTGGTCCAACTCCCACTGAAAACCGCAGAGGTCCCACTTTTCATTCTGAGTGTGGGTGTCGCTGCTGATTTATACAAAACTCTGCTTCAACTGTCCTGGAATTCCTGTGGTGCTGAGCTGTAGCAGATTTAATGGCCAGGCAGACCTTCAATGTGGGATCCTCCTGGTCTCCTTCAAGCAGCTCAGACGTTGATTGTGAATGAGCCCTCCTCAGAGAGGCGCACACATCGAGGGGCACGCTGAGAAGAGCAATTTCACAGCTTGCGAGAAAAGCTTTGCATTTATATAGTGCCTTTCATAACCATCAGACGCCTCAAAGAGCAATGCTGCCAATGAAGTACTTTTTGAAGTGTGGTCGCAGTTGTAATGTAGGAAATGCAGCAGCCAATTTGCACACAGCAAGCTCCCACAAGCAACAACAACCAGAAAAACTGTGTTTGTCAGGTTGCTTGAGGGACACTGGGGTTAAGTCTCCTTCAAAATAATAGCACCATGGGATCTTTTAATTCCCCTTGAGAGGGCAGAAAGGGTTAATACATCTCATCCAAAAGATGACACCTCCAACAATGCAGCACTCCCTTAGCACCACACTGGGGTATCAAGTCCCTGGAGGAGGACTTGAACCTTCAAACCTCAAAGGTAAGACTGCCACCAAATGCACCACACCTTCAGTAACCTTGACCTGCCACCATTGTTGGGTTTCTCATCACTGCTTCTGCAATGATCTGCGCTGAGTTCCTACAGGGCTCCCAACACCCCCACGCCTCCCATTCCTCATCGAATTATTCATTCTTCATGTTTGGCTGTCAGGAGTCTCTTTGACCATGGAGGCCTTCAGAATATCCCATTCTCCTCTTCGCCTATCATTCACGTACACATTGTAACAGGGCCAGAAATCATAGCTATCACACTAGTCACCTGCTGCACACACTGAGTATTAAGAACGTGAAGGGTATGAAGGAACGATGGTGGTTACTCTTACCCATAGTGCTTAGAGAGACTGAAACCCTTCTATCTATGTTATGGAGTGATTTTACCGGCTGGGACCTGGAAGTACTTGAGTGCCTTTTGATAGCTCAATATCTCTGCTTGCATTTAAAATGGATAATTATGTTGCCCTGATTTACTGGTGAGTTAATAAGAAATGCAGAAGCTGGACATTTCAACACCACTCAGCTCTGAGTTCACTGGTCCTTAGCAGGATTAGCAGTGCGTGTTATAATCAGCTTAGCTACTACTGTGGGAGTGAGCAACTAGTGTTCCCACTCCCGAATGCTGTCTAGTTATCTCTGCTGGAGAACACGCAGTGTAGGTACAGACAAGAGGAGACTCAACAGTGATGCCCTCCCTAGTCAAATAGCCAAGCACAACTAGCCGCCTGGCCTTGCATTTGTCGGAAGGGCCACTTTTCAGTGATGTACTAGGTGGTGGCTGTTGTATTATACTGGAACAGTGTGCACCCTAACACAAGCCAACCTGCCCCTCAACCTGAAACTACCCCTTCAACAGTGGAAGGAAGTAAACTGAGGGATAAATGGACTTTTGATGGAAAGATAACAAAAACTTTGGAGAGGATCATTTTAAAATAAAGCAACAGATTTGCTCACTGCAGTGCAGTGCTCTGCCAAGAGCTGCGATCAGTCTGTTCCCACTTGGGGGCTGAACTCCAGACTGGAACATGACGATTCCTCGCTACATGGGTGGTGGCATCTTGACTCCTTCCTGTTGCCTGATTGTTTCATTGTGGTTATGTTTTGCTGCAAAAGTGGTCCCAGGTGGGACACATTATCCAGGGGATAACAAGCCACGGTTCCTGAACATTCCTCTCACACGCAGGAGGATGCCTCAACCCGCTTTACGCTGGGGACGCGAAGCAACACACGAGGAAAACCGAGGGGTGGCGAATTCTCCGCGGAATCTGTGTTCCTCCAATTCTGGCGAGATGCATATCCCTGATTTACATTGTTCCAACACCAGGCAGCTGTGCCTTCAGCTGCCTGGACTCTGAGCTCTGAAATTCCTTGTCCAAACCTCTCCACCTCACTGCCTTTCTTTAAGACACTCCTTAAAACCCACCTAGTTGTGGCTAAGGCAAAATGGTGGCGCATTGGTGATGCCAGTAAACCCCAGGCCCCGCTTTATGTTTTGGGTACATGGGTTTCAAATCCACCCCCTGACATGTTGAATTAAGTTCAATTAATAAAACCTAGAATTGGAAACTGTTCTACAGAGTGTAATTGATTTGTTAAAAAACCCACCTCGTTCACTAATGTCCTTTAGGGAGGGAAATCTTCTACCCTTACCCAGTCTGGCCTACATGTGACTTCAGATCCACAGCAATGCGGTTGACTTTTAACTGCTCTCAGTTCAAGGGCACTTAGGGATGGCCAACAAATGCTGGCCTTGCCAGCAATGCCCACATCCCATGAAAGAATAAACTTTTTAAAAAGTCTTAATATCTCCTTATGAGGTTCCTGTGCAAAGTATTGTTTGATAGTCGCTCCTGTGAAGCACTTTGGGACATTTTGCATCATTAAAGGGTGCTTTATAAATGCAAATTGTCCCTGAAGGGCTAAGGTCACATTCAGAGAGTTGGGTTTTCCAGGCAATGAAGTGGGGAGAGAGAACTAGTGTAGGAAGACACAATTGTAATGACTTAGAAGAATGGTTGGGATGGAAGGACGGGGTATTGAGGAGTGGCTGGACAGGAGATGCCAGGCTGCACAGTTTGGAGGAGATCATTTAGGATGGATGTGGAGTGATGTGAGTGAAGGGTTTTGTGTGTAAGAAAATGATCACAGGGCAGTACCAAGAGGCCAGTTGTGCTGGACAATGGAAGCAATTTTCAACTGGCCATTGATATCAGGAAATTATCTTGCAAACCAGCACAATTGGTACCTTAAACAGTGCAATGTGTACTGAGAGGCCTTGGTGCATTAGGGGGTCAGATAGCTTCAGTGTTGCAACCTGCAGCACTTTGGGAGTGATCTCCTGATGAGGTGCTACCGTTATAGTGCTTGGGGGATAGAAACGAGTGGGGGAGAGAGAGTGATAAAGCAAGAGAGGGAAAAGGAGGGTGAGAGGGAGAGTGGGAAAGGGGGAAACAGGGAGAGGAGTGCACAGGAGTGAGAGGGAGAGAAAGAAATAGAGAGAAGAGGGTGAGGGAAGGCGTGAAGAGGCAGATTGAGAAAGAATCTTGCAGGGTCCCTGCAGAGAGGTTCAGCCAGCAGAACTGCTGAAGGTCAATACAAAAATGAAAACAAAAATACCTGGAAAAACTCAGCAGGTCTGGCAGCATCTGCGGAGAGGAGCACAGTTAGCGTTTCGAGTCTGCATGACTCTTCAACAGAACTAATTAAAAAGGGGTGAAGTTCTGTTGAAGAGTCATGCAGACTCGAAACGTCAACTGTGCTCCTCCCACCGATGCTGCCAGACCTGTTGAGTTTTTCCAGGTACTTTTGTTTTTGTTTTTGCTTTGGATTTCCAGCATCCGCAGTTCTTTGCTTTTATCTCTGCTGAAGGTCAATGATCTGCTTTGTGAATACACAAGTGCAAACCGGGGGCCTGAGCATCACTGTCAGCAGATAGCCCTTGTTACCCAGAATGAAGGCATTGTGACTGCTGCCAGGATACTGCACATTGACCTGCATGATACCCCCACCGGCTATTGCAACACATCAGCTACACATTGAGGGAGTGGAATCCCTTTGGGTTCAGGTAGATGACAGAGCTGACATGAGGTGCACACAAAGCAATGAGTGTGCAGTCACTGGAACCTCTGCACTATGGGGGAATCTTGCAATCCTTACAATCC
>NC_135906.1:24919027-24948019 GCF_964194155.1 Cetorhinus maximus | reverse complement strand
GACATAGGGAGCGTGAAATATGGTGTCCTTACCGATATGGCAGCGAGCATACTTAGAATCAAGTGCGCAGACCATGGACGCCATCTTTGTAACCTTAAAGATCCTTGTAGCGCTCAAAAGAAGGGGCGTTACCAAGTCTTATTTCGCCCCTGCAATGTTCTTAATGCCGTTACAATTTTTCTGCTGGTTACTTGCAGTCCCTGGAAATTAATCTTTAACTTCTGGAGACGCCAGGACTAGGCTGGATGATTGACGTCTCTTGTGTACGTGCTTTTCCCAACTCACAAGCTCTGTCGTTCGAATGAGAGGCTCGATCAATATCCTGGTGGTCGCTGAAGATTCCACACCCCAGTAGAAAGATGACCCAGGAGTTCTCCTTCTCTCCTGGCATGCACTCCTCTCTCAAACCGTGCCTGGCAAAGTCAGGCAGGTTTACCAGGCCGTCGTTGTGTTTGCGGGTTCCAAAATGGCTGCTGCACTTGCCCGCTTAAACGGTTTCAAAGCAACCACAGGGACTGCAGCGGTTCCAAGAAGGCGGCTCACCACCACCGTCTCAAGGGCAATTAGGGATGGGCAATAAAAATGTTGGCCTAGCCAGCGACGCCTACATAGTGAAAGAATAAAAAAAAATTCACAGGGAGATGTGACAAGATGTGTTATCTAAGTACAAATTTTGTTTGTTTGTTCCTCCCCACTAAATGGCACAATCAAAAAGAGCACTAAAAAGACCCAATACACTCGGGCTGCTGGACATCTGGGTGGTCTGAAGCTGCAATTGTGAAAAGTAAACACTGTGCTTACTGGATACAATTCAATACAGACAATGTTTGGCCACTCAACTGCTTAGCAGTATTAATAAGAGCTGAGTTCATTCTGATTTTTAAGAACACATTTTGCAGAAAATGCTCATTTCTTCAGCCCTTGTCATCGATACTTGAGGTTGTCTTATGGTTAAACTTGGCCATCGTGCCTCGTGATGAAGCCATGAGTGAAAGCTACGTTCTGAGGTTGTCCTCCAGCAATGTCCTGGCCCTCCTCCCATCTCCAAAACCTTCAGCCCATCCAAATCTCTGCTGCCTGTATCCTGAGTCACCCCAAGTCCTGCCCGCTCCTGTGATCGCCAATGTGCATTGGCTCCTGGATTTTATCATTCTCATCTTTGTTTTGAAATCCCTCCATGGCCTCACCCCTCCCCTATCCCTGGAACCTCTTCCAGCTCCAAAATCACCTGATATCTCCGCACTGCTCCAATTCTGGCTTCCCTGAATTGCACAAAAGCTGATCTTTGGAACGGGGAAAGAAATATGAACAATAGCAAACTCAAAAAAGAACACAGAGCTTGTGCGGTTTGAGGAGAAGGTCAAACGCTCGCGAATGACAATGGTTAAATCTCAGTCTTCTCTTATTCAGTGACTAGGACATTGTGGCAGACTAGAAAATACTGTGAGATAGCGCACAACCATTAACCCCTTTGCGTGACTCCATCCATCTGCTAGTAATCAGCTGAGTAACTCACCTCCTGACTCCCCAAAGCCAGTCCACCATCTACAAGGCACAAGTTCAGGAGTGTGATGGAATACTCCCCACCTTCCCGGATGAGTGCAGTACCAACAACACTCAAGAAGCTTGACACCATCCAGGACAAAGCAGCCCGCTTGATTGGCACCCCATCCACAAATATTCACTCCCTCCACCACCGATGCACAGTGGCAACAGTGTGTACCATCTACAAAATTACAGCAGCTTGCCAAGGTTGCCAAACCCACAATCTCTACCATCTAGAAGGACAAGGGCAGCAGATATATGGGAACACCATCACCTGGAAGTTCCCCTCCAAGTCACTCACCATCCTGTCTTGGAAACCTATTGCCGTTCCTTCACCGTCGCTGGGTCAAAATCCTGGAACTCCCTCCCCAACAGCACTGCAGGTGTCTTCTCCTTCTTCTTCCTGAGCTCTCTGCTCGAGGACAGGTCTTTGACAATTATTCCCTGAACCATGGCTAAGCGCTGTGATTTTTTTTGGCCACAGGGACGGTGAGGAGGCAGCCCTGAGTCTTCCTCAGCCAGAACGGTGATTGATCAAATCCCGTGCTGTCAGTGTTAATCTGATCCACATGCTGGCTAACCGGCCACCCACTGTAGGCATACCGACAGTATATGCTGTTCAAGATGGCAGCTCACCACCACCTTCTCAAGGGCAATTAGTGACAGGGTACAAATGCCAGTGATTGTCAGCGATGCTCACTTCCCAAGAACAAATCAAAAATGTGAAGTTTTTCTATATCATTATTAATCCCATTTGACTGATGAAACAAATATCCTTGTTAAGGGTTTCTTAGGGGTTGCTCCCTGGTTCACTGGGGCACTCAACCCAATCAACTCAATGCAACCCAACCCAACCCAACCCAATCCAACCCAACCCAACCCAACCCAAACCAACCCAACTCAACCCAACCCAACCCAACTCAACCCAGCTTAACTCAACTCAACCCAACTAAACTCAACCCAATTTTGGATCCATGAATTGAGAAATGGTGAGGTAAATTCTACCTTCACTGGGTGGTAACCCGATGGAGCCTATGGCCAACCTAAAACTGGAATCTGCCAAGTTGATGAATAAGCTTTGGATGGTTCTACGAAGGGTGGTAGATCCAAAATATCACTACAACCCACGTAGTCAAGATGAAAATCTACCCCAATGCCTCCTTGTCCAGTCAATGCTAAAACTATTGCATAAAGAATGGGCACAGATTTTTCTATTGTTTTTAAGAAGAGTTCTTGTATTAGAAAGCTTTCTCCTCTTTCCAAGGTATTGATTCTGGGTGGGTTACAGTTAACCAGATATTAGCTGTCCCTCACTGGCTTATCCAAGTGGCTGAGCACAGATAGTGATGCAACACACTACTCTAAAGTGGCATCACAGCCAAGGCCACTCCACCAACACATGCACTGGATATTAAGATGGAATGAGAAATATGATTGATATTTCTCCTCCCTGGCCCAAGGATGGTAAGTATCCCTATCTCCTGGGCTCAGCACAGATCTAAGACCTTCTGTTTCTGCCCCACAATGGGAAATATACTTACCAAATGAGCCATTAAAAGAGCTTAGGAGCAAAGGTCACTTATACTATGCCAACCTAGAATATAAGAGGTGAGTATTGAACTAGGACTGTGTAGTTACAACTGATCAGAATGAAGGCCATTATGTTTCAATGCACTAAGACTATAATGTCATTAATTGTCACAACTATTGAATAGTATTGTAAACTTCTGATAAACATTTATTCCAATGATCCCGCCCAACAATCCTGCCCATTGATCCCAACCAGCATTTGCACTCAACCCTTTGAGCTTGCCAAAGATCCCAGCCTATTAGTCATCAGCAGAATTCAAGGAAGTCAGGCTAGAAATCCTAACATGCATCCTCAGATGCATTGAAGAGACTGGCAGGTGGCAAATTGGTGTACTCAGCAAACTAAGGAAAGTGCCAACCAGTTCACTAGCTGTGCTAACCCAACTTACCCTGTGTAATGAAGTCTCTTTGCAGAAGGCCAGAGCTAATCTGCACATCATTGGGGAAATATTTGATGCTCCTATTCTTCCCATCTACTCTCTCTAAGTCTGCCATTTGACCCCAATCCTTCTAGCTTTTTGTGTGTTATTGAAATGCATATCTTTGCCCATGTTTCCAGACCCTCATATCGGGCTGCTTTCAACTACATAAATTATCCACATGAACTGTTTTAAGCTATAGATGTCCTGAATATTTGTTCATTACATCATCATTGTTCAGCTGAGTTGGGTTGCATTGAGTTGAGTAGGGTTGAGTTGAGTTGTGTTGGGTTGGATTGAGTTGATTTGGGTTGGGTTGAGTTAAGTTGGGTTGGTTTGGGTTGGGTTGGTTTGGATTGGGTTGTGCTGAGTTGAGTTGGGTTGGGTTGTGTTGAGCTGAGTTAAGTTGAGTTGGGTTGAGTTGAGCTGGCTTAAGTTGAGCTTGGTTGAGTTGAATTGGGTTGAATTTGGTTGAGTTGTTTTGAGTTGTGTTGTGTGGAGTTCAGTTGAGTTGAGTTTATTTGATTTGATTTGATTTGGGTTGGGTTGGGTTGACTTGATTAGAGTTGGGTTGCAACTCTGGATCGTGTTCAGTTGGCTTGGCTTGGTTTGGGGTAAGTTGATGAGAGTTGGATTGAGTTGAGTTCAGTTCAGTTGGATTGGGTTATATTGAGTTGGGTTAAGTTGAATAACAGATTATTTATCTATACTGTCATTAAAGACTGTTCCGCAGCGGTAGGAATTATAAACAGTGGATTGAATAGAAATAATTTAAATATTTTGCTATTTATATATCACTTTAAGTTTTTAACATGCTTGTTAGACAAAGCCAACTCAATTTTCATTCACATTCACGTTTACTTTAAAGAAAATAAGTCTGGTGCTTGCTGACAGGTTTAATCTGAACACTGGTTCATGAACAAATTCTTTCCATGTGAATTAATATTAACATACGCTTTTCCAAAACTTCTACCGTCAATCAGTAGGACTGACAAAAAGAAATGAGCTCAGCCTGTTGGTATGCATAACTATCTCCTGAGTTTATCCATCAGTAGAATACACTGCAGGCTTTAATTTCTGTGGACATTATTGGTTTGACCATAGCTACACAATCTAATCAGCAGTGCCTATAGGGGATGGATTTTAAATGAAGCACACCCACAACAGAATTCTGTGTGACAGATTGGAAATTCAGATACGAAGGCTAATTTTCTCAACTTCTGTTTTCCGTTTTCATGGTTACCAAATGTTTTGGGCTTTTAAGCAAGTGTGCTAACCTCCAGGCTTGAATTTCACTTATGCCCTCCTGTTTCTAGGTTGGCAGTGCCACAATTGTTGCATCCACCCTATATGGTATATCCCAGAACAGTTACAGTAACCCTGATGTTTAGATTTGACTGCAGTTTACATCCAAAAGTTTAGACATGGGGCTTCACCTGAAGAGGAGTGCACTGCCTGGCCATTTTGGAATATGAATGGTAACAGAACTTGAGGTCCATCAGGTCACTGTCTCATTTAACCTACCCTGAAAATTATAGCCCCAGGTAGGGGGGTGACAGGATCCTGCCCATCCCTGTTAGGGCCCAGTAGGATGTTTAGGTTCTAGGCCTATGGGGATTTCCTAGTTGCCCTGGAAACTTGGCCTACTGTGCAGGCCCAAAAATGCAAGTTGACAAATACCAGGAGGCCTCTTGAGTAACTGATTACCTGTAACATGCTAGCCTTCGTGAGCCTGCATCGAATCTTACTGCACAAAAGAAGGCCATTCATCCCATCATGTCTGCTCTCAGTGAGAATTTTTAACAGATGTTTCCTCTTCAGCCTTTGCAGGTCAATGTGGGCCTCTGGCTACTGTGCTCCAGCTGTAGAGTGGGACAGCTAACCCCTGTCTTGTCTCAGAAGTAATGGGTCAGCCCTGTTGTATAAAGGGTTAACAGATGGGATATGCTAATGTATGATGTGGATGATGATATATACTGACACCAGTCAGTCATGGTTTGACCTGGCCTCCACAGCCTTCTGTGGCAATGAATTCCATAGATTCACCACTCTCTGGCTAAAGAAGTTTCTCCTCATCTCTGTTCTAAAAGGTCTTCCCTTTACTCTGAGGCTGTACCCTCGGGTTCTAGTCTCTCCTACTAATGGAAACATCTTCCCCACGTCCACTATATCCAGGCCTTTCAGTATTCTGTAAGTTTCAATCAGATCCCCCCTCATCCTTCTAAACTCCATTGAGTATAGACCCAGAGTCTAGACACAGGTTTAGACATTCTCTCTCTCTTTTTCTCTCCCTCTCTCTCTCGAGAGAGAGAAAGAGAGAGAGAGAGGTGTGACGTGCCTACTCATAACCTGATTAGAAGTAGTACTAACAAACAAGTGTTAAGCAGATACCAGAGTATGTCTACAGTCTGTCTAAGAACCAAGTCCCACACCTAAATTCCAAGATTGAAGGACCCCCTCTCAGAACAGGCCCCGCTCCAAGGCAGTGTCAGAGGTAGAGTTTGGGATTTTCCACTCCTGCCCGAAGTGGGCATTGTCTGGACAGGTCAGGAAAACTTGGAGAGTGGGAAGAGGTCAATTGACTTTTGGCTGCTCTGCAAATTTTCCTGTCCCACCCAATGACCACATCCACCACTGGGGTGGGCAAGGAGGGATCGGGAAAATCCCGGCCCTGATCTTCCTAAAGAGCCACCTCTCTCCCGCCCCTACCACACCCAGCATCTGCGATTCGGAATAGGGTCCAATGGATGTGAAAGTGGGGAGCACAAAGTCAAGGGAGCACCTCCCCCGCCCCCACCACACACCACACCCCCCTGGCCCCCAACTCTCCCTGCCCAACATCCCCAACCTTAGCAGGGAACTTGTGGCAACTCCAGACTTAGCTAGCTTTTTAAAATTGGGCGGAATTTTGCAGTTCCCCCCCGACCCAGCCCCACCCATGGCAGGCGGGGAGGGGGGGCACGGGGGGAGGGTGGACAATGCAGTGGGGGCTGAAAATTCAGTGTCCTGATGGCATAAAATGACGGCGGGAACTCCCGCCCCTGCCCACCATGGTGGGTTGCCATTCCCTCCAGAGACCAGCGTGCATCCCAATAATAGGATGCAGGTGTAGGCCCCACTGGAATTGTGCCCTCACCACCCCCCGCCACCCCCACCACCCCCTCACGCCCCGATTGTCCGGGCCACCAGCGGGAAATCACGGCAGTCCAGAACACGTCTGGACCAGTGCGGCGTGTACGTGTCGGAACCCCTGGGGTAGCTGGCGGAGTTCGGAAGGGAAGACAGAGGCTCCTGGCGACTGGACCCTGGAGCGCCACGTGATGCAGCGGGTGGGTGGAGCACCGATGACACTGAACTTCTGACTTCAGGGTGGTCCCTGAGGTGGGTCTTCTAACCTCAATGTCGGCTGTCCAAGGCGCCTTTTAAATATGGCGCCCGCACACGACGGTGAGGCGTGTGCCATCCAGCCTGCCCTGCCATGCAATACGCCGGGAAACCCCGCCCCCCACCCCCCCCACCCCCCCACCATTGCATAAATAATGAGGCCGGGATCACGCAATATGGCGTGAACTCCCAGCAGCCTCCATGGCAGGAAACTCTCCCCGTCCCTGCCCCCGCCACAGGACTGAGTCCGGAATGGAAAATTCCACCCTTTATTGGCTGGGCCAACACTTATCGCCCATCCCTAATTGCCCTTGAGAAGGTGGTGGGTGAGCCGCCTTCTTGAGCCGCTGCAGTCCTCTGTGGTGTAGGTACACCCACTGTGCTGTTAGGGAGGGGGGTGTTCCAGGATTTTGACCGTGAAGGAACGACCGATATATTTCCAAGTCAGGATGGCGAGTGGCTGGGAGGGGAACTTGCGGGCGGTGGTGTTCCCCATGCGTCTGCTGCCCTCGTCCTTCTAGGTTAGCCGAGGTCATGGGTTCAGGGCGCTGTCAAAGCAACCTTGGCCATGTCGTGCATCTTCCTCTGACATCTCTCTATCTCCCCCTCATTACTGCCAAGTTTGATGAGTTCTCTATTAGGTCCCCGGGAAAGCAATAAAAAGAAAAACAAATGCACGATTTTTATTTTTTTTTTAAAAAAAAAACAGGGTGTCAGGGGAGAGCTCACCTACATGTGCAATTCATAAATTGAGTCGAGCTCCTTCTGCAGAGAAACAACACCAATGTCTGCAAAACCATCTGGACATCCCCGAATTAAAATGACTTTTCTAACAGATTATGAATCATGTCCTGAAGCGTGTAATTTATCTCCCTCTCCAGTCCCATAAATTCACCCAACATTTGCGCTGCAGCAAAAATCAATTGAGGAGGCATTTTGCAAGTAACCCCGGCGAACTATGCTGGTCGCGATTCACGGCTGCCTGGTTGGCTCACCCTTCCATAGCCTCGTCTTAAAGCACAAATATACGGCAATGCTTAAAAGCTGGTCTGGGTTTATCAGACATGGGGGTTGGTGGGGGGGTGTAGTGTTGGTGGGAGTGGAAGGCGCGGTAAGGTGAAGGGGTCACTCCTAGCAGCGGGTTTACTGAAAAGCCACTGGTAACCCGGACGCAGCTCGTTGCAACGGTCGGCCACTTAGACGTCTATTCAGACAAGGGCTTTGGTGGGGTGAAGCCTGTGTCCCTTGCCGCGGGTTTGGACGGGTCGACGAAACGCTTTGCCCCCCCACGGCCGCATCCACTCGCGCCAATTGAGCGTCGACGGGCAGCGCGTCCCACGGCGATGTGGCCGTGCCGGGGCCTGTGGACGACAGCAGCTAAGCTGCGTCGTGTCCCGCCCTGCCGTTTTCAATCCATTAGCATTCCATTAGCATGGAAAATCCCGGGCTGTGGTATTTGTGTGACGCTCGCTCATGGAGCAAGAGAGTTTCTACCCCCTTAACAGGCCACAGGCAGGGAGAATGAATGAAAGGACCCAGTGCGAGGTGTGTACAGCTTACACGTTCCACACATTCCTCACCGTCTCGTTTCGCATCCTGTACATAACCCGCTAACCACCCCCCCACCATTGTCTATTCCCCATCCTTGCACCTGAGTGGGTCGTCTCAGAGAGACTGGTATCTGGGTGAGGTTGCGGGGATATAGCAGGGGAACTAAAAGAGTCAAAAGCACAGCAGTGAATAGCTATAACCGAACTGCTTGTTCCTGCTCTTAATCTTCTGGGAGCGGAAGGGCCCTCAGGTTAAGAATGAAAGATGGAATTTTACGCTTAGAGTTTCTCCAAGTTAACAGCAATTTCCCTTCTGCAAAAAAAAAATGTAACTTAAGGTCTTAATCGATACTAATAAATGTGATGGGATGTTTGTTTTGTCCATTAATTTTCTTCTGTTCCCTTCACTTTCCACTCTTGGAATTCCTCGAAGCATGCGAAACTAATAAAATAAAGGAAAAAGTTAATCTCCAAACGGATTCTTTAGCCATCCTGTCTACGTCCGTAGGCTTCCCCAAGGAATGATTTTGCTCGAGGTACGCAGACAGCAGTCACGTTTTTGGGAGTTTCGAGGGGTGGGGTGGATGGGGGAGCCTGGCGAGGGTAGGGGCGATCAGCTCGGCTCACCCAGCCATGGGTCCGGCGCAATATTTCCGATTCTGCGCCGTCGAGGGAAATACGTGCAGCGCCACAGAGCCCTTCTTCGGGTTCCCCCCACTCCCCCACCCCCAAGGACCCAGCACTCACACGCACAACCCTCCAGCACCAAAGGAGGCCCTTTCAGCCCACAGTGCGCGTTAAGACGAGGGCGGCAGAGTGTTTTGGATGGCCAGTGGTCACCGCGGGGTAGGATGTGGGAGGCCGGCCCGGACTGCATTGGGATGGTCACTAATAAAGATGAGGGGTTTCAGAAGCAGAGGAAGCAAGGCAGGGGCCAAGTCAGGCGCTAGCATAGACGCGGAGATAGGGGATCTTAGAGATGGCGCCTTCCGGGATTAAATGATACCAGGGCTGAGAAGCTGAAAAGATAAGTGTCACCAGAGACAGTCAACGCCGCTTCTGGAAGAAAAAAAAAAATTGTGTTATTAATTTGCTCGGATTTTTGAAGATGTTGTGGGTTAGCAAATGAGGATAACTACATTAGCCATTTGGGTTTTCAGACAGCCTTGAATAAGAGCTCTCCTCGCAACAGATTACTTGGAAAGGCAGAAACTTCTGCAATCATGGGAAGTTATTACAACGGATTTAGATTTGGTTCCGTTCCATTGGCAGAAGATTGTCAGTAACAGCTGTGGATCTGGTTAGAGGCCTGTTTACTAGGAGTGTCTCTCAGGGGTCTGTTTTAGGGGCTGTTGCTTTTACCGTCTCCGTTAGTGACCTGGATAAAGGAGTTGGGGGGAATGGATCGCTCGTTCAGGTATAATAAGGGTGGTGGTGGGGTAGAACAGATTTCCGCAGGTTGGTTTAGGTGTGCTAGGAGAATGGTCTAAACTCCAATGAATGGTACATAATCCAGATTCAGCGTAGAGTAACACATAAACATGAGCAACAGCAACACCTGAAGTGGAACTGAAATCGGCCAAGAGGGAAGGGTCAATAGATCATAATTCTCTGAAGATTCAAGATGATGCCATAGCCAAAACAAACAGGGTGTTAGATTGTGTTAACTATTCAATATAAAGCAAAACAGACCATCTTGTCCTACGACACGACCTCGATTAGTCTATATTTTGAATACTGTGGCTAGTTTTTGTTCCCCCAAGTGATGTTTGATATAAACATCCACAACCGTGTCTCACTGCAATGCTCAAGGCATCATGACCATGTGGAGGAAGCTCGATGGTCCTAATGGTCATTTTTAATTAAATCGCAGAACAGGTTGGAAGGGCAGAATGGCCTGGTCCTGTGTCCCTGTGATTCAACCATTGGCTGCTTGTCTCGGATTGCAATGAACATAAAGCTTTTTTTTTATTTGTCCTTGGGATATGAGCATCGCTGGCTAGGACAGCATTTATGGCCCATCTCTAATTGCCCTTGAGAAGGTGAGGGTGAGCTGCCTTCTTGAACCGCTGCAGTCCCAGTGGTGTAGGTGTAGGTACAGCCACAGTGCTGTTAGGAAGTGAGTTCCAGGATTTTGACCCAGCAACGATGAAATGATATATTTCCAACTCAGGATGGGGATCTTGGAGGGGAATTTGCAAGTGGTGGTGGTGTTCTGGGTATCTGCTGCCATTGTCCTTTCAGGTGGGTGAGGTTGTGAGCTTGAATGGTGCTGTCTAAGGAGCTTTTGCAAGTTGCTGCAGCGCAACTTGTAGATGGTACACACTGCTGCCACTGTGCGTCGGTGCTGGAGGAGTGAATGTTTAAGATGGTGGATATTATAATCCAGTAAACCAGATAGTGAAGGGTAGAACTGGAGCCAATCTTTATGTACTTTTGTAAACAGTTATTTACAAAGACACAACACACATTGCAAACATGCACCTCCTAGCCCAACAGCCACAGTTCCAGTCTGCTCCTATTTGTAGGAGAACGGGTGAATTCCCCATTAGTGCCCATCACTGTCATACAATTAAACACCCAAATGATATACAATTAACAGTGAATGTCAATCAAGCGGGGCTGCTTTGCCCTGGATGGTGTCGAGATTCTTGAGCGTTGTTGGAGCTGCACTCATCCAGGCAAGTGGAGAGTATTCCATCACACTCCTGAATTTGTACCTTGTAGATGGAGGGCAGGCTTTGGGGCATCAGGAGGTGAGTTACACACCACAGGATTCCCAGCCTCTGACCCGCTCTTGTAGCCACAGTATTTATATGGCAGGTCCAGTAAATTTCAGCACACGTTCACATTTTAGCAGATAGGTTGTTGAGAACAGGAGCTTTCTCTGGCTCCCAGAAACAGGGGCCTCAACGCTGCCTATTTCTAGAGTCCTGCACCAGCCCCTGAGAGGATACAACATCGCCACCTTCTGCTGAAGCTGTGAAGTGCTTGGGCAATCCCAAGGCCCAGTCTCAGAGAATCATGCAACTCCGAAGGATGCCATTCGGACCATCGAGACTGTGCTGGCTCTTTCGAAGAGCCACTCCGTTTAATCCCACTCCGCTGTCCCTTCCCCACATTCCGGCAACTTTTTCTCCTTCAAGCATTCATCCAATTCCCTTTTGGGGAAGGTGATGATTGAATCTGTATCCACGACCCTATAAGGTAGTAGCTCATGGTGTTAAAAAAAAGGATCTCCTTATATCGCCTTAAACCTGTGCCCTCCGGTTATCGACCCTTCAGCCATTTTCCCTTTATTGACTCTATCGATACCCTTTGTAATTTTAAACACCTCTATTCAATCTCCTCTTAACTTTCCCCAGCTACTTTGGTCCCCCTACCTCGTTGTATTCCCTCATCTCTGGAACCATACCAGCATGACACAGAATTCCAACCTCTCGGATACTCCCTAACACGGAGCATGAAAATGATTGTTGTCCGACAATGGTGGCACAGAGTGTTTTATCAATGAGCAAAACAGCCCCGAAATCTGCACGGTGCGGGGCTGGGTTTAGGATTCGGGAATTTGCGGGACATTTTGATTAAACTCCCCATTGTCCAGCTAAAGTTTTCGACTTCTTTGCCGATGGGACAGTTTTCCCATTTTGCTCTCTGCGCAAGTCCCAGTGACTCGGTGATCGGTGTGAAGGTCTGTGGCTGATCACGCTCCACATCTGTCGATTCCAAAATTGCAGTCCGAATTCCGCATCAGTTCAGTGAATGGAGAAATATATTGAATTTGATGCAGTCCATTGGCCTTTCATGACCTCAGGATGTTCCAAGGCATTAATCACTTTGGAAGTGTGGTCTCTGCTGTGATGTAGGAACTGGCATTGGCCAATTTGCACACAGCAAGATCCCACAAACAGCAGTGCGATAATGACCAGACACTCTGTTTTAGTGATGTTGATTGAGGAATAAATACAGAGATCAGGGAGCGCGCCCCTGCTTCCAAATAATGCCATTCACATCTTTCACATGCACCTGAGAGGGCAGCTGGTGGCATAGTGGTACTGTCACTAGACTGCTCAAGGCTAATGCTTTGGGGGCATATGTTCAAATCCTACAATGGCAGTTGGTGGAATTTAAATTCTATTAACAGAACCCGGAATATAAAGCTAGTCTCAGTAATAGTAACTGCGAAACTATCTTCGATTGTTGTGAAAAGCCATCTGGTTCACTAATGTCCTTCAGGAAAAGAAATCTGCCGTCCTTACCTGGTCTGGCCCTACATGCGACTCCAGACCCACTGCAATGTGGTTGACTCTTTAGGGCCTAGCGAGTCACTTAGTTCGAGGACAATTAGGGATGAGCCCACATCCCATGGAAGAAAGGCTGGGCCTTAGTTTAATATCTCATCTAAAAGACAGCACCTCCAACAGTGCAGCCTGCCCTCGATCCTGTACCAGACTGGGAGTGTCGGCTTAGACTTTTGCGATTAAGTCTCAGGAGTGAAACTTGAATCCACAACGTTCTAACTCGGAGGTGAGTGCGCCACTAGTGAATTACAGCTGACATCTTTGGCCCACGACACAATGTGTCACACAGAAGGGTTGCAGTGAGGGACACATTGATGAGAAGGTGCCAATCAAGTCTGGGTTACATCAGAGCGTAGGGATTCACTGCAAGGAGCATGATATGGGGAAGATGTTTCTGTAGCTGGAGTAAGTGGAGAGACATAATTCATATAGCCCTATGTGTTTCTGAGGCCCAGGCCTGTCTTGAGCTCACCCTGGCGTGCTATGATGAGCCCCTGTGACCCCAGCTGTAAGGTAGAGGGGGGAAGGATGCTGCCTCCTGCTGGTCTCTGATGCCCGCTGCTGGGAAGGTGTGTGCGCACCGTGCTGACACTGAGTGACAACAGGATCAGGTACCCCCAGGTAACATCCCAGTTCAAAAGCCAAACAACACTGGCGATCCATTTATCACCACTCGAAGAGCTGTAGAATTGTACCCCAGCGAGAATCACCTCATCGGGAGCTGAAGGGTGCAAATTGAGAGAGAAAAAATAAGCCTGTTTGATAATCATACTCACAAATACTGGAATTACTCATCAGCCAAGTTAAGGTGGATAGCCAGCACATTAACCTGTTTCTTCCCTCCCTCCGTTGCTAGATTTCCAGTATTTGCAGCTTTCCTCATTTAAACCCCAGACCTCCGTCCAATGTGCATTGCTAAGTGAAGTAAGCCAGGGAGACAGTGCTTCATGTGGTTTCCCTCTCCTAGCAACAGACACTGCATTCTTTATCAGGACTTGTGGTAGTGTCTATCAGAATGTTATAGTGGGGGGTGGGAGGTAATTTAAAACTCTCAACCCACACCACAAGACAGGAAATCCTAAAAATACCATATTTTATGTATGTGCAACATGTGAGTCTGCCATTTTGGTCCCTGCAAATCCTATCTCCTGAATGCCTCTGGAGAAACAGTGGACCACACATGAATGGCCCATCTATTCCCACACAGAGGAGAGTGCTTCATTACCCCTGCTCCCAAATCGAATTCCACATCTGTTGCATTGTGTAAACGCACCACAATTTGACACAAATAAGTGACACGTCCCCAGAATCCATGTTTCCACTCAGGAGCTGTGGGTGGCTTGTTTAAGTCACATGTGATAAATCAGTTCCTAATTATCTGCTCGGTCAGGTCCAGATGCAGCGCTACATTGTGCAGTTATTATGCATTTCAAGTACATATATAAATGCTTGTCAACCTGTCAGCTGCTGAAGTCAATTGGCTTTATTTAAGATTTTTTTTTAATTGATTGTTCATTCGGTCAGCACCTCAGGTTCAATCACAGGCCCATATCGCCATCTTCCTCTTCATCTTCGAGTATCAACTCTTCAACCACTTCTTCCAGCTCTAAAAACGGAGCAGCACCGTCATTGGACATGTTACCTCAATAGTCATATTCATACGGGGTATACTAGTGCTCTTTAACCCTTCAGTGTGCTTTTTAAAATTGTAAGACAAGACAGAGTCCACAAGTGTGTCTTGCCATTCTGAGTGCTTTACTTTCTCAGTTAATGAATGGTGATAGATTTTTTAAAAAGATTTGTTCATGGGATGCAGGCATCGCTGGCTGGGCCAGCACTTATTGCCCAGCCCTAGCTGCCCTTGAGAACTGAGTGGCTTGCTAGGCCATTTAAGAGTCTGGAGTCACATGTAGGCCCAGACCAGGTGAGGACAGTGGATTTCCTTCCCTAAAGGACGTTAGTGAACCCAGATGGGTTTTTACGACCATCATCGCATGGTCATCATTAGAGTTTTATTTCAAATTTCACCTGGGCCCCCAGAGCATTACCCTGGGCATCTGGAGTACTGTCCACCAACTGCAAGACACAGGTCAGGAGTGTGATGGAATACTCCCCACTTGCCTGGATGAGTGCAGCTCCCACAACACTCAAGAAGCTTGACACCATCCAGGACAAAGCAGCCCGCTTGATAGGCACCACATCCACAAACATTCATTCTCCCCACCGCCGACGCACAGTAGCAGCAGTGTGTACCGTCTACAAGATGCACTGCAGGAATTCACCAAGGCTCCTTAGACAGCACCTTCCAAACCCACGCATCTAGAAGGACAAGGGCAGCAGACACATGGGAACACTACCACCTGGAAGTTCCCCTCCAAGTCACTCACCATCCTGACTTGGAACTATATCGCCATTCCTTCACTGTCGCTGGGTCAAAATCCTGGAACTCCCTCCCTAACAGCACTGTGGGTGTACCTACACCACATGGACTGCAGTGGTTCAAGAAGGCAGCTCACCACCACCTTCTCAAGGGCAACTAGGGGGTGGCAATAAATGCTGGCCCAGCCAGCGATGCCCACATCCCGTGAATAGATAACATAAAAGTCCTGTGACAATAACACTACGCCATCACCTCCCATGCATAACATATGTGCGTGATGTACTCGTACCTTTGCGGGATGAGTGTAAATGAACGGTGTGCTACTCAACTTTCTGCACGTAGTTAAAATACTAGCCGCATTTGTGGCTGGTGAGTGATTTTCACTGGCCAACACTGATCTAGGCCAACATTTCAGTATGCTGCTGTGGGCATGTGGCTTGTCGAAAGAGCCTGCATCTATTCAAGCCCAACACCTAGCATGTTTGTATTTGAACTGAGTGGCTTAACCACGTGTCAGAGGTAGAGGCTGAGATAAGTGAATGATTGCAACTCCTGTACCAAAATTAAACACTAAATGAAGGCACCTTGTAACCTCTTGTGGACCTGGGCAGAATTGAAGAAGCCATTAGCAAACTCAATATTTGACAAAAACTCTTAATTTTTGCTGCAGCGCCTGTTTTTCACGTGAGCCGTTAAATCAAGGCTTAGTCCGCCAATTCTTGTGGCTGATGTGGGTGTCAATGACCCCACGCTGCTATTTTAAGATAGTGGGGAGCTCTCCTCGTGTTCCTGGCCAATATTCCTCCCTCAATCAATATTATGAGATCCAGCTTAGCTGGTCATATATGCAGTTAGTGGGATCTTGCTGTGCAAAAATTGACTGCCATGTTTTCTAACATCACAAGCATCACCACAACATGTGACCTGTGTTGACTGTGACTCAGTGGGTCACACTCTCACCTCTGAGTCAGGAAGCTATGAGTCCATAGCCCTGTTCCAGAGACTCGAGCTGACGTGTTTTAATGTGTTCACGATTCCAGCTGACCCTCCAGTGCTGAGGGGGTGCTGTGCTGCTGGGGGTGCCGCATCTTTCAGATGAGACGTTTAAACTAAGTTCGCGTCTCCCCTCTGGGGCTGAGGTAAAAGGTCCCGTTGCACTGTTTCGAAGAAGATCAGGGGAGTTCTCCCCAGTGCCCTGGCCAACGCTGATCCCTTAATCAACAGCACAAACAATCAGATTGTCAGGTCATTATCACAATTGCTGGTTGTGGGATCTTTCTGTGCGAAAATTGGCTGCCACATTTCCTCCATTACAACAGTGACTCCACTTCAAAATGTACTTCATTGGCTGACAAGCACTTTTGGATAGCCTGAGGTTGTGAAAGGCAGAATATAAATGCGAGGGGGTTGGTTAGCTTGGATAGCTGGTTTGTGATGCAGAGTGACACCAACGGTGTGGGTTCAACTCCCATACCAGCTGTGGTCATCCATGAGGGCTCTGCCTTCTCACACCTTACCTGAGGTGCGGTGACCCTCAGGTTAAACTCACCACCAGTTGTCTCTCGCTGATGAGAGAGCAGCCTCTGGGACTATGGTGATATAAATGCCAGGCCTTTCCTGTCTCTCAGGCCTGTTGACCTCATGTTGGAACAAAACCAATAGTCCTTGACTCCCTCTTGAACCATAAATCTCACCACGTATCAGTAGGTGATTTATATTAAACTGTGATGGCTGGGTCCCATCGATTGATTTGAAAGGTTTCCCTGTGGAGGTTGTCACTGTGCCATGGACTCTTTGTCCTAACCTTTCCAGATGATTCTATCCAGCTCTATAAATATAGACAGTGGCATCGCTACAGGAGACAACTGGCATTACTACTGCCAATGGAAATATTACAATCAGAATTCCTACCTGTCGGAATTGGAGGTGCGCAGCAAAATATCCGGATTGCAAGTTTTGATGCCCACCCCCTCCTCATACTCAAGTTCCCTCTGGAGCCCACTCACTGATTCATGGCATTCATCAGCTCCTGAAAACCTTGTCCACGCCTGCATTACCTTGAGACCCGACTACTCCAGTGCTCTCCTGGCCGGCCTCCTACCTTCTGCTCTCTGCAGGCTTGAGCTCATCCAAAACTGTGGTTCCCATATCCAAATGTGCACCAAGTCCCATTCACCCATCACCCCGATGCTCGCTGACCTACACCAGCGTCTGGCCTGGCATTGCCTCAAGTTAAAATGTTTCATCCTTACACTAAAATCTCTCCATGGCCTCGTTCCCTGCTATATTTATGGTCTTCCCCCAGCCCTACAACTCTCCAAGATCTTCGCGCTCCTCCAATTCTGACCTCTTGCGTTCAACTCCGATTTATATCGCTCCACCGTGGACAGTCTGAGCTCCAGAGTTCACCCCCCTCAGCCTCTCTGGGTCACTCTCCTCCTTAAAATTTATCTTTTTGGCCACGCTTTTTGTCACCTGTCTTAACATCTCCTTATGTAATTTATTCTTTTGATGTGATCAAAAGACAAGGCCAGCATTTGTTGCCCATCCCTATTTGTTCTTGAACTGAGTGGCTTGCTAGGCCACTTTAGAGGGCAGTTAAGAGTCAACCACATTACTGTGGGTCTGAAGTCACTTGTAGGCCGGGCAAGGAGGGCAGATTTCCCTTCCCTGGAGGGAAGGCATTAGTGAACCAGATGGGTTGTTACAACAATCAACAACGGTTTCATGGTTACCATTACTGAGACTAGCTTTTTAACTCCAGATGTTATTTTTTAATTAAATTTAAATTCCACCAGCTGCTATGGTGAGATTTGAACCCACATCCCAAAGCTTTAACTTGAGCTGCAGGATTACAAGTCCAGTGACATTACCACTACTCAGTTATCTCCCTCATGTGGTTCAGCCTCAAATTTTGTCTGATAACACTCCTGTGAAACAGTTTGGGAATTTCATTATTTTAAAGGCGGTATATAAATGCAAGTTACTGTTGTTGAAAGTTGAATGACCTGTGGAGACTGTTATGGCACCAGGGATGGTAGATGCTATGCTGCTCAAATCCCAGAGGGCAACCTGAAACAACTGCCCTAACTGTTTTGCAATTTGTATTTTTATTTCGAGACGCATGCCTTGAATTCAGTAGTAATAAGTCCACTGAGCCTTAGAGGTTTTTTTGTACAAAACTAAATTAAACATTTATTAATAAAAGAAATAATTTTAAGCACATAGATAGGTCTACAAATTACTACTATGATAACTCCTAGCTTTCCTAATTAATCTGAATCCCAGTTACACCCCCGTTAAGGCAACAGTAAAAACAAGATAGATTTTAACAGACCCAGGCAAAACACACACGATACCCTGGACAGGGACATTCACAGTGAATTCTCTTAGCTTCGATTCCTACGGGCAGCTTGGTACAGAGAGGTGGGAGCTTTTCACACTCATTAGATCTTAGAATGCCTTCTTCTTACACACAAGCTCATCTCCTTTATACATGTTTTTCCCTTTGAATGCAAATTTAATTGTTTCAATATGTCTTTGGACTTTACCTTTCCAATAACAAAAATCTTTCATAGTACCAATTTTATCAGTAAGCTTTGGGAAAAGTAAACACACTGTTTGGCTTCTTCTGGCTAAGTGTAACACTTCACCCTCTCCTTTGAAATTCAAACTGCTCTGCTTTAGCTAAAAATGCCTATTTTGCTTTACACCTCACATTCTAAAACTTCAGCCATGTTTACTTATTTAGCATTTCAAACCTAGCTTCTCCTCCGATACATCAAAGCCTTCAGACCAGCTGCCTTTAATTCAAATAAGTCCTACGCACACACACACACACACACACACACAGATCTCCAGACCTCGTTGTTCCTCTTTTACAGTAAATCTTAATAACGTTGTGAAAATTATTATGCTTTCATGACAAAATCGATTGCAAGGCAACCGAGAGATTAAACGGACAAAATGCTTTCTAACTCCGGGGCATGCCTCTGAACACAGGCATTGGAAACACTAAGGTGCTAACAATGAAAACCACAAACTAATTTTGCAATTCATCGAGAAAAAGAAACATTCTCCCCAGGATCTTAATGAGGTAAAGAGTTCAAAGCGATTCCTGCCGTTCCTCAGTCACACATTCTTTTAGGGAGAGCTTCCTTAAAACCAAACCAATTTGTGGAGGGCCACGATACTAGATGTAAAGTTATAACTTTGGGGTGTCCCCAAAGTGTGAGACAAATTTAAGTTAATTCTTTGTTTCTTTCTTCACGTCAACTTGAGAAGCTGGGCCTGTATTTTTTTTTGTCAGAACAGAGGAGATTTGATAGCAATGTTTGATGTGGGGCAAATTAGATAAAGTCAGACTTGCAGTAAAAAGGGAAAAAGAAAAGGAAGGACCTGCATTTCTATAGCGCCTTTCACCACTTTATGGCATCCCCAAGAGCTTCGCAGCCAATGAAGCACTTTTGAAGTGTAGTCACTGTTGCAACGTGGAAAGCGTGCCAGCCAATTTGCGCACAGCAAGCTCCCACAAGGAGCAACATGATCGCGACCGGTGGTTAATCTGTTCCTTTGTGAGGTGGATTGAGGGGTAAGTGTTGGCCAGGACGCCCGTGCTATTCTTCAAAAACAGCATCTTTGGGTCTTTTACGTCCTCCTGACAGGGTCCCAGTTTGGCAGCTCATCCAGAAGACAAGGCACCTTCAACAGTGTGGCACTCCCTCAGTACTGCACTGGAGTATCAGCTGCTGATTTTTGTGTGGAAGTCAGCGCGTGACTTAAACCCTCCACCTTCTGACTCAGAGGTCAGAGTGCTACCCACTGAGCCAGCGGGGAAGAGGGAGGGCGGGCCTAAAATTACAACGTAGGCAATTTTAAACAAAGAATAGGAGGAGGTCTTTACACAGAAAGCCGTGAGGCAGTGGGATGGGCTACCAGATTTAATGTCAACAGTCAAGAATTGGTTAGATAGCTGGTTGAATGAAATAGAGTAAAAGGCTATGAAAACAGAGCAGACACACAGGATTAGACCTACAGTTCACGTGGAGGATAATCACCAACACAGCCAGCTCGGACAGTGTTTTAATTTCTGGGCCACTTTAGATAAGGCAGATAAAGAAAAGCTGTCCCATCAGCTGATGGTACGAGCACTCAGGAACACAGGTTTAAGGTTTGGGGCAAGAGACGCGGTAGGGGGGGTGGTGGCAATGAGGGAAAAAATGTTCCTTTACGCAGCGAGTTGTAATGACCTGGAACTCACTGCCTACGAGGCCCGTGGAAGCGGAGACAATGAGTGATTTCAAAAAGAAATTGGACATGGGCTTGAGGGAAATAAACCGGCAGGACTACAGGGAGTGACTGGAGTGCTCTACAAGAGGGCCATCCTGGACTGGATGGGCCAAATGGCCTCCTTCTGTGCAATAATGACACCGCGGCCGGAATTTTCCAGCCCCTCAGGCCGGATCCTCCGGTCCTGCCGATGTGAATGGAAATTTCAATGGCTCACCGGCCCCGCCACAGGGAACCCCCACCATGGGGTCGGGGGTGGGGGGACTGGAAAATTCAGGCCTACGGCTCTCAAATTTTACACCTTCCTTGTTCAGTAGATGTTAGCGGAATATTTAACCGCAGGGGCTCTGGCAGCCAAGTCCCATCTACATTTCCAGCAGGAGTCATTGAACAATGAACAGGAGCAGGGACCTTGGCTGATAATTTGTTTCCCTTCTTCCTAGCCCCTTCGACTATTGAGCCCAGTTATACTCAGCTTGTGCAGAGCCTGAATTAGATCACACTCGTACGGTGCACAGTTCTAGTCTCCATATCATCGAAAGGACATGGGAGCATCGGAGAAGGTGCAAAGGGGATTCCTGAAAACGATAGCAGGACTGACAGGTTATATATCGGGAAAGATCAAGTAGGCGGGCTCTCTTTTCTCCAGGAAGGAGAAGGCTTTAGGCTTCTTAGGCCGGCCTGATAGAGATCTTTAAAGTCATGTTGTTGTGTTCTGCTACGGGGTCGCTTTGCCTGCAAACCGTTTACACGCTTATCTGTCGGCAGGTGAGTCGATTACAATATACTGCCGACGCAGAGACCAATATGGAATGAAGCACATGCTGTTTATTTACACAGGCAACAGAGCACTAACACGATGTGTACTTCCCCAACCAGACCCTACTCTAGGCTAACATTAACATTTGTAGCCCACGCTACACAGCTATTGGGTCTAACAGTCACGTGGTCAATCTGCTCACATTCTCTTAAAGGTGTATTACAGCTCGGATTACCACACACGAAGAGTTTTGAAAGGGTCGATGTAGAGAGAAGGTTTTCACTTGTGTAGGAGGTCAGAGCTATCAGTATAAGGCAGGAGCTAATAAATCCAACTGGGAATTCTGGAGAAACGTCTTTAACCAGAGAGTATTGAGAATGTGAAGCTTATTACAAGAAGGGGTAATTGAGGCAAATAGCGTAGATCCATTTAAAAGGAAAGTTAGATAAACACATAGCAGAGAAAGGAATGGAAGGTTGTATTGATAGGGTAAGAGGAAGAGGGATGGGTGGAGGCTGATGGGGAACATAATCACTAGCATCGACCTACTGGGCCGAATGGTCTGAGTCTGTGGCTGTAAATACTCGGTAAGGTCTCTTAATCATTCTGGTTGTGGTCATGTCACAGCACAAGTTATAGAGTGACTGCACCGGCATGTCCACAGCCACAACGGTCATTTTATTTTGTAATGGTGTCTGTACTAATGCAGAAAAAATAGTTCACCTCCTGAAATAACAGGGTCATACACTACACCCTCCTTCACCTCCAGGTACCAGGCCTTGGCAACCATGGACTTCCATTGTATGCTTGGCAAAGTACTGCAGTGGTTCACTATTGCCTTCTGCAGTACAGCTGACCAGAATCTCCTCTGCTCTTACCACCTGCCATCAGGGCATATTGGAAGGAGTCACAGCCAGATAATCAACTTGATTCCACTATGAACACACCTTCCAAGGTGACCACCAAGTCCTGGAGCAAGATTTGAACCTGGAGCTTCTAGCGCCAGACATCAGGGCACTACCACTGCACCACAAGACCTCCCTATCCACATGCTCCATAGAAGCTACAAAAGAAGGGTGAAAACTCAGGCTTTTTATTTTATAGACTGAGATGTATCAGACAAATGTGTGGCGGGAATTATAGCAATTTTAATATGAACTAAAATCTGTTAAATAATTTTGTGTATTTAAAGCAAAATAGTTCTGCTTCATGTTAACAGGACATCAGTGGGTGGTCTGAAGATGCGCTGGATTTAAGCCACCTATCACCTTGTTTCTTTTGAGGTCTAAAGGTAGAAAATGAGGGTCATAGGGGATTAACTAGCTCTTGAGTTCTGTAATAAATTACAAAAGGAAAACTCGTGGGGCTCTCCTGAAGAAATGACCTCAAACACATCTAACGTATCTGATCTCGATTTAATTTACTTGCGATTCACTTGCTGAAGAGCTTACATTTCTATCGCACCTTTCATGACATCAGGGTGCCCCATTGCTAGTTTGCAGCTAACGAAATACTTCTTGAAATGTGGTCGCTGTTGTAATCCAGGAAACTCTGCAACCAGTATGGGCACAGCAAGCTCCCACATCAGCAATGAGACAAATGAGACAGATCATCTGGGTTTTTGTTTTGAAGGAGCTGGTTGAGGGATGAATGTTGAGGAGGTCACCAGGACCTGAATCATCTTCGGTTCGACGTGCGGTTTGACAATGTCACATGAGGGGACATGTCCGAATAAATTTTTTTTTTCTAACTTTTACGGCTTTACCTGAATCTCCCTGAGGCAGCTCCGTGCCTCAGGGAGATTTCTGCGCCATTTTGTGTGCATGCGCAACAGAGCACAGGCCCCGACTCTCCCTCCTCCACCACCCCCCCCACCCGCACAGGGAGCGGTCAACGCTTCCGGGTGCGCGTCAAGCTGGGGGCGGACCTTAATTGGCCCCGCCCACGTAAAAATGGCAGCGGGCAGCCAATCGTGGGCGGCGATCGGCTGCGCTCCCGCTCAGCCTGCCCGATAGGGGGAAAATTCTCTCCCACCCCCAACCCCCCCGGGAATATTTTTGTTGCCCTTCCCATGGTGTCGTGGAGTCTTTTGCATCAACCTGAGAGGGCGGACAGCGCCCCGGATTAACGTCTCGTCTGAAAGACTGTGCTTCCGGCAGTGCAGCACTCCCTCAGTGCCGCAGCAGGGGTGTCACCCTCGATTATGTGCTCAAGCCTCTGCTGCGGGGCTCAGAGCCAAGAACGCTACCGAGCCCCAGCTGACACCGCAGGGAAGATGTGGTGGCAGAGATCCCATCGGTAAAGAATGCTTGGTAAAATGTAATCAGATACTGGAATCATTGTGGTTTAGATATGATCAGTTAATTCAATGCAGACTGACAACTGAAGTTGGGACTCAAGTCTGTACAAGTGTAGCAGGCAACTCAGTTATTCACTGAGTTGGAGCTAAACTTCGAATAAGTCACAGAATTTAAAGCGGAGGTGCATAAATGTAAGAAGGAATGACTTGCATTTATATAGCGCCTGTCTTGACCTCAGGGCGTCCCAAAGCGCTTTACAGACAATGAAGGAAGACTGTTTTTTTGAGGTTTACCGGTGTAATATAGGGTAAAGCAGAGTTGCCAGGTGGTATGAGGATGGGGTAAGGGAATGGGACTGTGGACATCCCTTTCAGAGTGCTAGTATAAATTCAATGGGCCAAATGGTCCCCAGTTGTAAAATTCTAGCAATCGAAATAAACTTAACAGGTGTAGCAAAGCATCTGAGAATCCAACTACAAAAATATTCCAACACCTTACCCTGTCTTAGTTACCGTGATAACTCTACTGTGTGTGGTGGTTCAGTACACATTACTCGATAAGGTCTGTTTTAAGTTCATACTAACTGACTGCAACAGATCAAAGGTGGTTGATTTGCCTTCGCCCACATGGGCTACTTCTGGCTTCTTGGATGTCAATGTTGAGGAAATGCTCCTTATTAATCTTAATGTGTTTAAAATATAGCAAAGTACAGGAGACGTGTCGGAAACCTTTCCGATCCCTGAGGAATTGCAGCTGGAAAGTGATAGTATTAAGGGGGAATGGCCAACAAAGTTCAAATCCACCCACCCCACACCCCCCACCCACCAAAGAGCGGTTTGAAAAATAATTGCGGGTAAGAAATCAGCAATGGGGATAATAATGGACAAGTGGCGAGTGTATGTGGTCAACATTGCTGTCACAATGCTGGTGTCACACCACCAAAGTTTTGACCTATCGGCTTCCTGTAATGTGGTCCCAGTCATACTGCATCAATAACCCTTCTGTCATGATGAAACTGTGTCTATATGTAGATCTAGATACATATGTATGTATGTAATATAGATTATATATATTTATGATACAGATATATTTATATATATGGTTGTCAATGGACAGCAGGTAACTTCTGTGATGAACACATTAATAATTCTGGCCTCTCTTGCCTCCTCTCACTTCCTTCGCTCCATCATTGGCGGCCGTGCTTCCAGCTCCCAAGGCCCTCAGCTGAAAGATTTTGAAACTCAAAAATCAGCCATGGTCTTACTGAACGGCAGGCTCAAGGAGACATCTGGATTACTCCTGCTCCTTCTTCTTATGTTCTTATGTTCCTGAGCTCTGGAATTCCCTCCCTAAACCTCTCCACCTCTGGAATTCCCTCTCCGCCCCTGGAATTCCCTCCCTAAACCTCTCCGCCTCTGGAATTCCCTCTCCACCCCTGGAATTCCCTCCCTAAACCTCTCCGCCTCTGGAATTCCCTCTCCGCCCCTGGAATTCCCTCCCTAAACCTCTCCGCCTCTGGAATTCCCTCTCCGCCTCTGGAATTCCCTCCCTTTACCTCTCCGTCCCTGGAATTCCCTCTCCGCCCCTGGAATTCCCTCCCTAAACCTCTCCGCCTCTGGAATTCCCTCTCCGCCCCTGGAATTCCCTCCCTAAACCTCTCCGCCTCTGGAATTCCCTCTCCGCCCCTGGAATTCCCTCCCTAAACCTCTCCGCCTCTCTCTCGCCTTCTTTAAAAACGTTCCTTGAGACCGACATCGTCGACCAAGCTTTTGGTCACCGGTCCGACAAATCTCTTTGGCGTTCAACTTTCACCTGAGCCATGCTCACTGTGCAGCACCTTGGGGCGCTCTCACTGGCTCAGAGGTGCTTTCTAAATGCAAGTTGTAATTATTTTGGAGGTAAATGTCTTTTAACTTGTAGAGGTTATTCATGGGGTGCTAAGATTTTGCCTGTGAGAGATGTAGCCTGCTGAACTCTGACCCCCTTGGCTGCCGGGCGCTCTGTGGAATAAACACTCACCTTTTTCTCTCAGGGAGAACCATCTTCATGCCAATGGCACCAATTTTTTTTTGTCAGTAATAATGAGCGTAAGATGTGAGGAGGGGGGGATGGAGTGCAGGGAAACTGTTTGTTGCAGGAAATTGCAAGGTAGACCCAAGACTTGGATATCATTTACAGAGCATTCAAATGTTTTTTTTTAATTCATTTATGGGATGTGGGCTTCTGTTGACCATCCCTAAGTGCCCTTGCTGAGAGGGGCAGTTAAGAATCGCCCACGTTGTTGTGGGTCTGGAGTCCCACGTGTAGGGCCAGACCAGGTAAGGAGGGCAGATTTCCTTCCCTAAAGGGGCATTAGTGAACCAGATGGGTTTTTACAACAATGGTTTCGTGGTCATCGTCAGACGCTTAATTCCAGATTTGTACTGAATGCAAATTTCACCATCTGTCGGTGTGAGGTTTAAACCCGGGTCCCCAGAGCAATACCCTGGGGTCTCTGAAATACTAGCCCAGTGACAGTGCCACTATGCCGCCACCCTGTACCTTCCTATATTCTGGGTTCACGTCACAGAACGATATGGAAGAGATAGAGGCCATTCGGCCCATCGACCCTGCGCCAGCTTTTTGAGAGAGCTGGCCAATTAGCCCCTCTCCCCCATAACCCCGGAATCTCTCCCTACTGAGTCTATGATGGACAGTTTCTGCAGCCTATGAACATAATGATCGCAGTTTAAATTTTAAAAAGACTTGCATTTATATAGCACCCTTCATGACCTCAGGGTGCCCCAAAGTGCTTTGCTTGAGGTAAGCGTAAGTAACTTTGAAGTGTAGTCACTCCCAACAAGCCTCCTCAACCAGCAATGTGATAATGGCCAGGTAACCTTATTTTAATGGTGCTAATCAGAGGGTAAACATTGGCATCACTCCCTACTACTCTTCTTCCAATAATGCCACGCAACATTTTACATCCACCCCGGAGGGCAGACAGGGCCTGGGTTTAACATCACATCCCGAAAGACTGCACCTCCAACAGTGCAGCACTCTCTCGGTACCGCGCCTGGGTTTTTTTTGCTGTGCTTGAGAGGGGGGACCTGAATCTACAGCCTTCCGACTGAGGGGAAGATCTTGAACGAAATGGAGTCAAATAACTAAACTTCCTCATGTGAGAGCGAATTAACAAGAAACAGAGGGGACTGAGACGTCGGACGAACGTGTGAGACTGAAATCCTGATATGGTTTAAGTGGGGCTTACATTTTACTTATATTTAAAGTGCGGTCCTATCCCCAGTCACCTTTACATTTTATGACAGCTTGCGTGAATTGAAAAGGGTTCAGTTCTGATCTTTCTCAGTGTAAATCAAACACACTTGAAAGGAATGGATTCATCAATTGTATCAGTTAATTTTGCGATTGAAACCAAGACAAACAGAATCCAAAATGTTTTGTTGCGTGAATAATTGCAATTTTTTAATCCTTGGCCGCCCCAATATACAGATGAGATCAATTGACATATCGACACTGCCTAGTCTGTCCATTGACCTATTGCAGTGTCATTATACAATCTGAATTTTAGAGTCATATAGGGCTGGGTTTTGACTCCCGGGGCAGGTAGCTTGAGTTGGGAAATTTCCTGACTCACTGGGCCAGTCTCAGTTAAAAAGCGCCCCGACACACACACACACACACAAACACACTCACTCACTCACTCACTCTCTCTCTCTCTCACACACACTCACTCACTCACTCACTCACTCACTCACTCACTCACTCACACACTCACACACTCACACACTCACTCACTCACACACTCACACACTCACACACTCACTCACACACACACACTCACTCACACACACACACACACACACACTCACTCACTCACTCACTCACTCACTCACTCACTCACTCTCTCTCACACACGCTCACTCACTCACACACTCACTCACACACTCACTCTCACACACACACTCACTCACTCACTCACTCACTCTCACACACACACACACACACTCACTCACTCACTCACACACACACACACACACTCACTCACACACTCACTCACACACTCACTCTCACACACACACTCACTCACTCACTCACTCACTCACTCACTCTCTCTCACACACACTCACTCACTCACACACTCACTCACACACTCACTCTCACACACACACTCACTCACTCACTCACTCACTCTCACACACACACACACACACTCACTCACTCACTCACACACACACACACACTCACTCACACACTCACTCACACACTCACTCTCACACACACACTCACTCACTCACTCACACACACACACACACACAGTTTTTTACTGCGGGGAGCGGTGGAGGAGGGGGGCTGCAGTGGGTACAAGATGGAGTCGGGACCACCGACCACAGGAGCAGAGTTTCGATGGCCAAGGGGGTGGCAGGTATGTGATGAGGCAGGCTGGTCAGAAAGGCCGCCTCTGTCCTCTTTGCCCCAACTGTTTTAGAAGATCTTACAGGCCCTCTAGCTCTCACCCGCCCACATCCCACACACCCCCTCTCCCCCAACCCCACCGCATGGCCCCTTATACGTTCCACCCCAACTCATGCCCCCCAAAACTGCCAATAGCCCCTTACACTCTCCATGCCAGCTCAATGCCAACTTATACCCCCAGGCACACCCCCATGGCCCCTCATACAGTCCATGTCAACTCGGGGTGGGGGGGGGGGGTGCATGAGTTGGCATTGAGGGGGGGCATGGATAGCACCTTCTGAACGTTCTCGAATCCAAACGATGGTTCGTGTCTCCTCTGAGGATGGGAAAGCTGGTCCCAACGCGACGAAAATCGTGGGAGCCTTGGAGCTGCTGTGGGCTTGCCCTCCGATCTCTCACGCCAGCAATAGCTGGGGGGGTGGGGGTGGGGGTGGGGGTGCGGGGTGGGTGGACAGCGTGAATGAGGAGTTCCGGAGTTCCGGTATTCCCAAAACCCGCCTGTCATTTCCAAACGGTCCCGGGGTCGTTCCGGTTCCGCCAAAATCCAGGCCACAGCAGCCATTACAGCACAGGAGGAGGCCATTCAGCCCTCTGGATCTCTGCCGGCTCTCTGTCGAGCGACCCAGTCAGTTCCATTTCCCTCCCCCTATCCCCAGCAGGTTTACCTCCCTCGGGCCTGCATCCGATTTCCTTTGGAAATCGCTAATGGTCCCTGCTCCCACCAGCCCCCTCGGCAGCGAGTTCCAGGTCATCCCTACCCACCGCGTAAAGCCGCTATTTCCTCACCTTTCCCCCTTCCTGCTGAAAACCTTAAATCTGCGTCAATGAGACCCCTCCTCCCAGTGACAGCAACACGGACAATTCTTAATCGGCATTCCGCGCTCGACCCCCCGGTCCAGTCAGATTATCACAAAGTGGACGATCCGGCCAGGAAAACACGTCGACAAGCGTCTCACGTGGATCGCATTACATTTTGCCGCACCCACTATGGTGGGTGG
>NC_135906.1:24114027-24261527 GCF_964194155.1 Cetorhinus maximus | reverse complement strand
AAGTGTCACCTCTCCTCACGCACCATCAGCGAAATGGGCAGATGGAAAGAGGACAGCAAGCAAAAGAGAGAAAGAGAGAGAGAGTGTGTGAGAGAGAGAGACACACACACAATAATGCAAATTCGAGAGAAAGGTGTTCCCTGATTCACATGAACAGTGATGTACAGCAAAAGATTCCTGGTCCATCCAGACCATCCCAGATAACTACAATGTCTGCATCCACCAGTTACCTCCTGACTCCCCAAAGCCTGTCCACCATCTACAAGGCACAAGTCAGGAGTGTGATGGAATACTCCCCACTTGCCTGGATGAGTGCGGCTCCCACAACACTCGAGAAGCCGAAATATTATCTGATTGCCTTTCTCTTTCTTTTCATTGTATCATTTAAAAAATGTACAAAATACGCATATTTCTCTGATAAACACAGCTTGAAACATTTATTTATTCACTAGTAGATCTCGTTGCTGATGATGTGCTTATTCAAGCAAGACCTGGATCTGTTTCTCACTGAGGCTGACATCACCAAGGTAGTTAGATTGGGGCCCGAGCAATCCCTTGAACCAGCTTTGATTGCCTGCGGGAATTAGAGGGAAATTGTCCACATTTCCCCCATCAATTGGATATTTTTATCTGCTCTCCCGGGAGGTCACATGGTTTTTGGTGCCGTGTGGATTGTATATTTTTTTATTCCTTCCTGGGATTTGGGCCTCATTGGCTGGGCCAGCATTTATTACCCATCTCGAATTGCCCTTGAGAAGGTGGTGGGTGAGCCGCCTTCTTGAACCGCTGCAGTCCCGTGTGGTGTAGGTGCACCCACAGTGCTGTTAGGGAGGGAGTTCCAGGATTTTTACCCAGCGACAGTGAAGGAACGGCCGATATATTTCCAAGTCAGGATGGTGAGTGGCTTGGAAGGGAATGTCCAGGTAGTGGTGTTCCCATGAATCTGCTGCCCTTGTCCTTCTAGGTTGTAGAGGTTGCAGGTTTGGAAGGTGCTGTCTAAGGAGCCTGGGTGAGCTGCTGCAGTGCACCTTGTAGATGGGTACACACTGCTGTTACTATGAGTCGGTGGTGAAGGGAGTGATTGTTTAAGGTGGTGGGTGAGGTGCTGATCAAGCGGGGCTGCTTTGCCCTGGATGGTGTCGAGCTTCTCGAGTGTTGTGGGAGCTGCACTCATCCAGGCAAGTGGAGAGTATTCCATCACACTCCTGACTTGTGCCTTGTAGATGGTGGACAGGCTTTGGGGAGTCAGGAGGTAACTGGTGATGCAGAGATTCTAGTTATCTGGGATGGACCAGGAATCTTTTGCTGTCCATCACTGTTCATGTGAATCAGGAAGCACCTTTCTCTTGACTTTCTGTTATTGTGTGTGTGTGTATGTTTCTCTCTCTCTCCTTCTCGTGTTCTCTCTCTCTCTCTCTTTCCTTCTGCCCATTTAAGTGATCAGTGCTTCATATCCCCAGCATGCCCTTTGTCAGGGCAGTGAGTAGAGTCTGAGGGAAGAACGCAGGTTTGATAGACAGAAACATCACCTTACGTCAAGCCTACAGCAGAGCAACTGGCCACTCGGCCCGACAGCTCCCTGCTAGTGTTAATGCTTCAAGTCAGCCTCCTCCCACCCCTCCTCATCCCTATCACAACACCATTCTATTCTTTCATCCCTCATTTGATTATCCAGCTTCTTCTTAAATGCTATTCACCTCCACCACTCCTCACAGGCACATAGGAACATGGGAGCAGGAGAAGGCCATTCAGCCCCTCTAGCCCTGCTCCGCCATTCAATTAGACCTTGGCTAATCATCCAACTCAATGCCATTTTCCCAACACTATCCCCGTATCCCTTGATGTCTTTACTACAGGAACCTTGTGGTACCTTGGTCCTTGTGGTAGCAACGTCTACAGTCCCACCATTCTCTAGGTAAAAAAGCTTTACTCCGTTCCCCACTGGATTTATTCAGGGCTATATTATGTTTGCTGTGTCTAGCTCTGATCTCCCTACAAGTGGAACCATTTTGTCTACATCACCCTGTCACACCATTTCATAATTTTAAAGATCTCTCTCAGGCCACCCCTCGGCCTTCTCATTTGGAGGAACGTACTCCAGCTTGTTCAGCCTCTCCTGATAAGTATACGCTCTCAGTTCTGGTATCATTCCAGTCATTTTATTTTTTATTGCACCTTCTCCAGTGCCTTTCTATCCCTTTAATACCATACGGAGCCCAGGACTGTGTAGGGTGCTCCAGGTGAGGCCAAACCAATGCTCGGTTGGTTGGAAGAAGGGAAGTCACCACCTTGGGAAGGAGGTCGATTCACGGAAAAGATCAGATATCGGGGAAGGAGCAAAGCTGAAGATGTCAAGGCAGTGGAGAGGCATCGAAAAGGGTCTCGATCTGAGATGAAGAGAGAGCAGGTTGAGTTTGGTGAGGCATTAACAAACTGAAACCATGCTTTGATGGCAAATCCCACAAAATGTTAACCTTTTATCCTGGTCTTGTTTCACTTACAGAGAGAGTGTAGACAGGGCACTAGAAGCCCTGTTGATACCCGTCAACTCAAACCCCTCCGACGTGGGTCAGGAGTTGTAGGAGGGGAGAAACATTGGAATAAAATGGAGAGATGCAAACATATTTTATTCATTCATTCTTAAGTGCACACATTCTTCCAAATGGTAAAATGATTCCCATGGACCAACAGCTTGTGCATTTATCCTGAACGGTATCCCACATGGAATCAGTCCATCCTGTTCAAGCCCTGAGTGGCACAGTCTGTAACGCACTGGCCAATGGTACAGAAATCCTGGGATTCAAGACCCATTCCAGGACTTTCATGCCGTGGAAGTAGAGACCATCCTGATGGAGTTATGTGGGAAATGTCAGTGGGCTATTAGTCCAGAGGCCCGGGCTAATGCTCTGGAGACAAGGGTTCAAATCCCAATGCACCAGTAGGTGGAATTCAAATTCAATTAATTAAGCCAGGAATTGAAAGCTAGTCTCATTCATGGTGATGATGAAGCTATCACCGATTGTAAAAACCCACCTGGTTCACTAATGCCCCTTTAGGGAAGGAAATCTGCCATTCCTTACCTGGTCTGGCCTACATGTGACCCAGTCCCACAGCCATGTGGTTGTGGTTGACTTTTCACTGCCCCTCTGAAATGGCCGAGCGAGACACTCAGCTCAAGGGCACTTAGGGATGGGCATCAAATGTTGGCCTGGCCAGTGACGCCCACGTCCCATCAAAGAATTAAGTTCAGGCACTTTAAGGGTGCGAGGGAGGGCGCTTTTAAACATTCGCAATTAGCTCGAGGCGAAAGATACGCAAAAATAAAAGCTCCTGTTATGCGAACTCCCCCATCACCCCCCACTCCATGTTCAATCACCAACAAGGAAAGGCTTGTGGTGGGGGAGGGTTCACCTGGGGTTCATCTTCTCCCCACTTCCCTGACCACAAGTGAGACTTTGAGAGTCCAAGGCACAGGTCACATCATTGGGGGATTAGGCATGAGGTTGTTCCAAGTTTAGAAGCTAAATAAAGACCAGCTGTCCCAACGCTAACACTTACCATACTAGCTAGTCCACAAGAACCATCCACTAATCTTTCTTAAGCGCCACAAACAGATCAAGTTACACTCCTTGCACAGCCTCTCTCCCACTGGATATCCATGTTGTGTGGATAGCCATCCACCTTAATCAATTGCCTGGTTGCTGTCTTCCATTTTGACTCCTGTCACTCCTCCTTCTCCCCCTCTCTTCCCCCACCCCCCAACCCCGTAGAGAGCTACTCAACCGGAATGGAAATGGAAAAGCCTGGCATCCAAGTGGAGCCCAATCCTGCTCTCGCTCAACAACCACTTTCCAAGTGAGGAAAGCAGCAACTTCCTGGTCCAATTCCCGCCCACTCTGTCCCTCAGGGGGCTGCCCGAGTGGAATCGGCCCCTGCAAAATTAAATTTAAAATTCCTTCACGGGATGTGGGCGTCGCTGGCAAGGCTGGCATTTGTCGCCCAGCCCTAGCTGCCCTTGAGAAGCTGGTGGTGAGCCGCCCTCTTGAACCGCTGCAGTCCATGTGGTGGGGGCACACCCACAGTGCATTTATATCCCTTTAATAATATATGGGAGATCAGAAACTGTGCTACTGGGAACAGGGAGTTCCAGGAATTGGTCCAACAACAAGTGAAGGAGAATTCTAACTATCCATTCCAATCTACATCGGCTAACTTGGCAAAATAGAGAAAAGGGCTTGAATTTATATAGTGCCTTTCTTGACCTTAGGATGTCCCAAGTGCTTTGCAGCCGTAGAAATTCTTCTTGAAGCGTAAGTCACTGAGGTAATTTAGGAAATGCAATCGAGAGCACATAAACAGCAATGGCCCAGATAATCATCGTGATATTGGTTAAGTAGAGAAGAGGAACCCAACTGAGCACATTTTCTGGATCGGAGACGGGGACGGAGCCACAACAACCTAGGGTGGGCCAGTGGGGCAGGGGTGTCATTCAGTCCTAATCCCACAGGGAGTAACTTCACACGACTGGCTCCTCAGCCAAGGAGAAGCTGCAAAAACCTGAATGTGCACTCTCTCCTACTCTCTCGTACTCTCTCGTACTCTCACGTACTCTCTCGTACTCTCTTGTACTCTCTCGTACTCTCTCGTACTCTCTCGCACTCTCTCCTACTCCCTCGTACTATCTCGTACTCTCTCGCACTCTCTCGTACTCTCTCGTACTCTCTCGTACTCTCTCGTACTCTCTCGTACTCTCCTGTACTCTCTCGTACTCTCTCGTACTCTCTCGTATTCTCTCGTATTCTCTCGTACTCTCTCGTACTCTCTCGTATTCTCTCGTACTCTCTCGTACTCTCTCGTACTCTCTCGCACTCTCTCGTACTCTCTCGCACTCTCTCGTACTCTCTCGTACTCTCTCGCACTCTCTCGTACTCTCTCGTACTCTCTCGTACTCTCTCGCACTCTCTCGTACTCTCTCGTACTCTCTGGTGCCGAGCAGGATCGCCATTGCCGCAAGACTTGAGTGTCAGTTGGGTAAAACTAACCTGTGTCACATTGCCCATTGGTGGGTGAACAGTCCAACACTTGATGAATTCTGCTTCACAATGATAGGAGGTGCTGGCATCGACAAATCAAAATTGACAACCAATTATCCAGACTCTCCTTCCTCAGTATGAATGACCTCTCTCCCACTGACAGTTCAGGGAAAATGGGAGTTATTCCACTGGATGTAGTGCATGGAGTAGTGCTGCACATCTTGACTCATATTCAAAAGAATATTGCAGCCCTATCCCACTCCCCCTTCAAGGTAACCGTGGAACTATTGTCTTCAGGCTACAACGACTTGCATTTATATAGTACCTTTAACAGTAAAACATCCCAACACACTTCACGGGAACAATTATCACTGACTATCTCCAACAAGAGAGAACCTAACCATTCCCCTTAGACATTCAATGGCTTTACCATCGCTGAATCCCCCACTATCAACATCCTGATGGTTACCAATAACCAAAAATTGAACTGGACCAGCCATATAAATATTGTGGCTACAAGAGCAGGTCAGAGGCTGGGAATTTTGTGGAGAGTAACTCACCTCCTGCCTCCCCAAAGCCTGTCCACCATCTACAAGGCACAAGTCAGGAATGTGATGGAATACTCACCACTTGCCTGGGTGAGTGCAGCTCCCACAACACTCAAAAAGCTCGACACTGTCCAGGACAAACTTGATTGGCACCCCATCCACCACCTTAAACATTCACTCCCTCCACCATCGACACACAGTGGCAGCAGCGTGTACCATCTACAAGATGCATTGCAGCAACTAACCAAGGCTCCTTAGACAGCACCTTCCAAACCCATGACCACTACCATCTAGAAGGACAAGGGCAGCAGATACATGGGAACACCACCATCTGCAAATTCCCCTCCAAGTCACTCACCATCCTGACTTGGAAATATATCACCGTTCCTTCACTGTCACTGGGTCAAAATCCTGGAACTCCCTCCCTAACAGCACTGTGGGTGTACCTACACCACATGGACTGCAGCGGTTCAAGAAGGCAGCTCACCACCACCTTCTCAAGGGCAACTAGGGATGGACAATAAATGCTGGCCCAGCCAGCAACACCCACATCCCACAAACAAATATATTTAAAAAACTAAATTTGAGCCACTTATTTGGACAGATTGGTAAGTTTTAAGGAATATCATAAAGATGGAAATGAGGTACGGGCAGGCAGGTTAAGGGAGGGAACTACTGAGCTTAGGGCTCAGACACCTGAAGGCACAGCCGCCAATGGCGGAGCGATAGAAACTGGGAATGTGCGCGAGGCCAGAATTAACGGAGCACAGGCCCTCGGAGGGTGGTCAGGTTGGAGGGGATTATAGGGATAGGGAGGGACATTAGACTGGGCTACAATCCTGATTGAAAGCTTCTATATATAAAAGCAAATGGCAAACTAATCTCCAAATTAAGAAGCACCAATGCCCACAGACCTATTCACAGCTTGGGACTCATGGGGCAGCTTAATCTTGCAGTAATATTTCCATTTGATAAAATTGGACCATTGCTGGAAAGAAGAGAAAGACATTTACAAGTTGGAGGTTCCCTGAACTGGGGGAATCACCAGTCACTCTTGTAAAAGTTACTGTTATTTTAGTGTGTGTTGTGCGTATCTTTCTCTTTGGAAATAACCTGGTTTAATGTTGATAGGGGAACCCAGTTTCTAACCTGGAGACGGCCATTAAGACCCAATCGCCACCCGCAATCGAGTCCACGCCGCCATTTTACATCAGCGTACTTCACGACTCCCGTGGACAGCGGGAGTGGGCGGGCGGCGGCGGGCGCACTCAGGCCGCTGGGTCCAATGGCAACCCGGCGGCCTGTATTAAGGAAGCACTGGCACCCCCAGAAAGGCTGCTCTCAATGGCTGGGCGGAGGACTCTGCAGAGGGGCAATGGAGTTCATGCAAGGCCTGAGGGTAGAGCAGGGGGACAGGCCAGGCCAGAGGGTTGGCCATTGGGACAGGCCAGGCCGGAGGGTAGGCCATCGGGGCAGGCCAGGCCGGAGGGTAGGCCATCGGGACAGGCCAGGCCTGAGGCTAGGCCATCGGGGCAGGCCAGGCCAGAGAGTGGGCCATCGGGGCAAGCCAGGCCGGAGGATAGAGCAGGGGGACAGGCCAGGCCGGAGGGTAGGCCATCGGGGCAGGCCAGGCCGGAGGGTAGAGCGGGGGGGCAGGCCAGGCCTGAGGGTAGAGCAGGGGGAACACTGTGCCCTTCATTTCTCAGATGACTGCCTTGTTGCCCTTCTCGAAAAGGTGGCAGCACGCCGGGAGGTGCTGGTTCCCCAGGACAGGAGGAGGAGGCCCCCCCGCAACATGACAAAAGGTGCCTGGGAGGAGGTGGCGGAGGTGGTGAGCTCCCGCGACGTGGTGCAATGCACCTGGATCCAGTGTCACAAGCACTGACCACCCTCCCCCCCGCTACCCCCAAGCCTGAGTGTAGTGACCGCACTGAATCATTGACGGCCTGTGTCCTTCACTGGGTGGACCAGCAGGTATTGGCCGAGCTGAGGTCACCCTGAGAGGGTGATGAGGAGATGGGTTTTGCCCCCGCAGCATTTTGTCCCACATGACTGGTTTGGGGGCAACCTGGAGGAGCTGCACCTGGGCACAGACTCAGAACTCCAGGGCATGTCCAAGTCAGGGTGATGCTGGGAGGGGAGCTTCAAGGTGGCATGGCAATGAACCATCTGCTGCCCTCTGCACTCCACGTGCTGGTGCCTCCTTGCTATGGAAGGATACACCGTGTGGTGCCTAACGTGATGTGGGCAGCGTGTGGCCAAGGGGGTGGTGGGGAGCAGGCCCAGCATCTTCGTGTGAGTGTTCGCCAGCAGCAGCGGGGTGAGGGGGCACTGGAGCCCTGCAATGCCCCACTCTGGTTGGGGTGGGCCGTCTGTGAAGAGAGTCCATGTGTAACTTGCACTAATCCACACTCGTCTCTCATTATCAGGAGAAGAATGTTCATAACGCGGCCGAGTGGGCAAAGACTGGCGACGGCCAGGCGCAGATCACCATTCTTAACCGCTTCGAGCAGGAGGCCCTGGATCTGGAGAGGCGCCATGTGCCCAGATCCACCGGTGTCGGTGAGGCTGGGGTGCCACGGGCAGGTATGTTTGCCCAGCAGTGAGGTCACCATTGTTCCCCCAACAGCCATGGCAGTGCTGAATGTTCAGTGATTGAAGTTTACAACGTGGCTTGACCATTGCTTATGGAAGGATGAGCACATAATGATCCGGGGGACATGGATGCACATTGACATTGTCTCCACATTAACTGATCCAATGTCCTTGTTCTTCCTTTCAGCACCAGCAGAGCAGAGGCACCCCCCTCACACCTGAGGGCCCTGAAGTCTCAGACTCACCAGCGTCACACCATCTCTGCCAGGCAGACCACAGCACAGATACTAGCACCTCGGTGGGAATTCGAATATCGGCTAGTTTCCCGGGGCACAGCGGTGAGGGCATTTCACAGTCGCTGGAGGAGCTGGCAGAGACAGAGAGTGCCCATGGTGCCAGCATTCGGAGGACTGCAGGGGACCAGGCACACGCTCAGTCGGTGGCTGATGATGTGCCTCTGGAGTCGTCCGCGATGCAGCTGCAGGAAATGCGACCGGGTGTGCGGGAGCATCTGGGGGAGATACATGAGGCTGTGCTTGGCTTGGTCTCCGTGGTGGAAGGAGTCTACGCAGACGATCGCCAAAGCAATGAACCACATGTCCGAGCGCCATGCATCCTCCATGGAGAGAGTGGCGACTCTTGTGGAGAGGCTCCTCCAGGAGACCCATCAGGGCTTCCTGGGGATGTGCTCGGACCAGCAAGTACCTCACATCGGCCTTGACCTCAGCTGGTCAGTGCCAGTGTGGGAGATGGTCTGGGCACCAAGTATCCCAGCTCGGTGCCCATCCATCCACAGTGAGCAGGGAGGTTGAAGCGACCTCACGTTGGCGCAGCAGCTGCCTGTCGTCTCTGCGGGCACCTCTCAGGGCGCTCCAGATGAGGGTGGCAGCTCCTCCGCCCCTCTCCCAGTGACTGTAGCATCAGGTGAGGCTGCGGTGACTGGGAAGATGCCAGCTGTGGAACTGGCAGCTCCCTCCCAGGCAGGCCCAGCACAGGCTCCACAGGCCAGAGGACGACCGCCAAGGTCATCGAGGCCAACAGGACAGCAGAGTCAGCAGCTGTCTCAGGTACCACTCCCAGCGAGGGGGCAGCACCAAGACGTAGCACCCGAAAACGTAAACATAAGGCACCTTAGGCACAGCACGGGTTTCTCACTGGTACTTTTGTGTTGGCCCAAGATGAGGTCTTTATGAGCTGCTTTGAATTGGAACACCATTGTCATTTTTTTGGATTAAGTTTTCTCTGCCTGTGATATTAAATTCAGACATGTGACCATGGCTGAGGGAGCCTCTTTTCTTCTGCATGTGTGTGGTTTCCAAAAACGTTATGAGTGCTTTGTGGGACATTCAGCTATATTGACAAGGCCCTTAGTTACTGTTCCTAACCTGGCAGATTTGGCACTTAGGTATCGAGTTAGAAGCCTGCAGCCCAGGCTTGTCCTGGAGGTCTATCTGTGGTGTGCTAGCTGAAGGTTCTTTGGATTAAAGCCTCCCGGGTGTCCCTGCCTTCCTGGAGTATGCCCAGGTCAGCGTCTACCCTCTCAGCATTTCCCTGTGCGTGCTCATCCTCGGACTCACTGCTGGACTCATCGTGTGCAGCCGCAGCCACTGTGTCAACATCTTCATCATCCACAGCGTCCCCCCCTTTCCAGCACAAGATTGTGGAGAGCGCAGCATGTAACCACTATCACCGAGACACGATCTGGGGGTTACTGGAGTGCGCTCCCCGAGCGGTCCAGGCATCGGAAGCGCATCTTGAGAAGACCGATGGCTCTCTCCACCACAGCCCTTGTGGTGCCGTGGCTCCTATTGTACCGCTGCTCAGCTTCTGTTCTTGGGTGGCAGAGAGGCGTCATGAGCCACCTTCTGAGGGGACAGCCCTTGTCACCCAGCAGCCATCCATCCAGCTGAGCCGGAGCACTGAAGAGCCCCGGCACCTGGGAGTGTCTGAGGATGTAGGCGTCGTGGGAGCTGCCTGGGTACCTTGCACAGAATTGTAGAATCAGCATCCTGTGATCACACACTATCTGCACGTTCATGGAGTGGAAGCCCTTCCTGTTGACGAAGACACCGGGCTCACTGCTGGCGCCTTGATGGCCACATGTGTACAGTCTATAGCACCCTGGACACAGGGGAAGCCAGCAATGGCCGCGAAGCCTCTGGCTCGCTGTGTCTGACTTGCCTGGTCACAGCGGAAGTGGATGAAGGTGGATACCCGTCTGAACAGAGCGTCTGTAGCCTGCTTGACACGAGTGTGGACAGCTGATTGGGAGACACCACAAAGATCACCCACTGAGCCCTGGAAGGAGCCAGAGGCATAGAAGTGGAGGGTAACTGTGACCTTCAGAGCCGCTGGCATGGGATGTCCACCCACACAGTTAGGGGAGATCTCAGGCCCAATCACCTGACAGATATAGTTGACTGTCTCCCTTGAGAGTCGGAGCCTCCTTCGGCACTGCACCTCAGACATATTGAGGTAGCTGCTTCGCCGCCTGTAAACCCTGGCAGCAGGATAGTGGCATCTTCTGTGGCCCCTTCCACCTTGGACTACGTCTTGGCCCTGCGCCCCTTGTGCCTGCGCCTGTCCTCCCAAAGGTGGCTCCCCTGGAGGCTGAATGTGCTACTCCTGGCCTCCTCCTCCTTCCAGCCCTCCCTTCCTCCTCAGAGGAGCTGTCTCCGGTGGAGAGTTCAGCTCCCATTCCCAATTCCTCCCTAAGGGGAGGCTAAGGGGAGGCTTCCTGAAACCTGCAGGCCCGGGAAAGATCCTTGACTGCAGAGCTGTGACTGTGAGTCCAGACCAAGCAGCTGGTCTGCCTTCTGAAGTATTGCAGATCACACAGGCAAGTATCAGTAACTTTGAAACCTCACTATTTGACACTCGCGACCCCACTGACCCCTCTTATCCCGCCCGGGGATGAGGTTCACACAAATGTCTCCTACCCGCCTGCCCGTTGCGCCCGTTGCGCCCACCCGTAGATCGAACGGGCGCCGAAAAATTGGCGTCGATCGGTGGGTCAAGGGCCTTAAGTGGCCGGTTAATTAGTGGCGGGCGTGGGTCAGACATCATCGCCCAGCGAAATATGGCAACGGCGCGCGGCGATGTCGGGACTTACTCGCACCGACGCCGCCGCCCGTCATGATTACCCGCGGACGTGCGGGGCCCGAACCCGCTGGCCGGAGGGGAAACCCTGCCCCAAAGCTCAGAGTCTGGGCAAGAGGAGGAGAGTTTGGACGATCGAGCGACTGTCTTGATTGTTGCACCCTCTAGTGGGCACATTCGCTCACTCCAGCGCCCCCTTCCCAATTTCAGCCAGAGAGCTGTTCAAAGGGGGGCGTAAGGGGATGAATTGGGAAGACCAAGGGCAACTTCCCACCCCCCTCAGGATGCCCGAGATCACTGGCCAGCCGAAGGGGTACTTTTGCCGCGGAGGCTGCGTTGTGAAGTATGAATCATGGCAGCCAAATTACAAACAACAAACTGCCACAAACAGCAATGAGATCACCTCCTATTGTTCGTGCTGGTGATCAGGGAGATAATTATTGGTCAGGACGCTGTAGTCAGGTTTGGTGGCACATGTTTCAGACTCAACATGACGTGCAGATAGTGTGTGATCGCAGGATGCTGATTCTACCAGTCTGTGCGAGGTACCCAGGCAACTCCCACAACGCCCGCATCCTCAGACACTCCCAGGTTCCGGGGCTCTTCAGTGCTCCAGCCCGGCTGGATGGTTGGCTGCTGGGTGACAAGGGCTGTCCCCTCAGAAGGTGGCTCATGACGCCTCTCCACCATCCAAGAACAGAAGCTGAGCAGCGCTACAATAGGAGCCTCCACAAGGGCTGTGGTGGAGAGAACCATCGGTCTTCTCAAGATGTGCTTCCGATGTCTGGACCGCTCACAGGGCGCACTCCAATACCCCCCAGATCGTGTGTCGCTGATAGTGGTTGCATGCTGCGCTCTCCACAAACTCGCATTGGAAAGGGGGGGACACAGTGGACGATGTTTAAAAGGTTAATATTATGAAGGGCTTGTATAGTCCTCAGTATAGAAGGTTAAGTACTGATCCAAACTGAGGTGGTTAAGGGGACTAAAGGAGTTGGTAGGGGAGGCAGCGGGAAGCTATTCTGGTTATGGGGAGTCTGGGACAAGGGGCATAATCTTATAATTTGAGCTAACCTGTTTGGAGATGATGCCAGGAAGCACCAGGGTGAGTGGAAATCCGGAACTTTCTCTCCCAGAAAAGCTGCTAAAAGCAGGGGGCGGGTCAACTGAAAGCTTCAGAACAGAGATCATTTCAGCGCAGTGGTATTGTCACTGGACTAGTAACCCAGAGACCCGGGATAATGCTCTGGGAACTTCGGCTTGAATCCTACTACGGCAGGTGGTAGAATTTGAATTCAATCAAATATCTGGAATTAAAAGTCTAGCGATGACTGTGGAACCATTGCCGATTGCCATAAAAACCCATCTGGTTCACTAATGTCCTTTAGGGAAGGAAATCTGCCATCCTTACCTGGTCTGGCCCTACATGTGACTCCAGACCCACAGCAATGGTGATTGACTCTTAACTGCCCCCTGAAATGGCCAAGCAAGCCACTCAGTTCAAGGGCAGTTAGGGATGGGCAACAAATGCTGGCCTTGTCAGCGATGCCCCCATCCCATGAACAAATAAAACAAAACTCAGCATGTCAGGCAGCATCAGTGGAGAGAGAGAGACGTGGTTTCTGTTTCAGGTCATGGCTTTTCACTGACTGAATCAATCGGTTTTGGTTGGGTAAAGGCCTAAAGAGGAAGGTCTTGTGGTGCAGTGGGTGGCGTCCCTACCTCTGAGCCAGAAGCTCTGGGTTCAAGTCCCACTTCAGGACTTGATGGCCAAGGAAGGTGTGTTCATTAACGTGGCCAAACAGGTTGACCATCAGCCTGTAAATCCTTCCGATACGCCTGACGGCAGGCGGTAAGAGCGGGAGAGTTTCCTGGTCAGCCATATTGCAAAGGGCAATGGCAAACCACTGCCATACTTTGCCAAGCATAATCCATCAGCCAATCCAATGGATGATCACCAAAGCCCTCTTAGGGCATGGTATCTGGAGGGATGTTAGGAAATATAAAGCTGAGTCAGGTAAATGGAGTTGACCATGAATAGTGGAACAGACTCAAGGTGTTGAGTTGTTTACCTGGAGTTACTAATTTGCCCAGGAACTGAATTGATCTGAATTCCAAACCTCACCTGGAAATTTTTGAGAGGATCTCTTCCAACGCTTCCTTCAAACCTAAGGTGGTTGGTGTTTTATTTCCCCCACCCCACCCACCATTCCAAGATGGAGAGTTTGGAGGAGCAGCGTACTGTCTGTGCTCCGCTCCAGGACTCAGGAACATGGAGGACTGCCAAAGGAGGTCAGCAGCTCCAGGTGCAAACCACTGCGGCAGCTGTTTAACATCAGCCGGCTGGACAGAACGGCGGATGAAAGCGCTTCGGAGAGTGCGCTACAAAGCAACTTGTCGGTGCAGCAGCTTGACACCAGCGTACAAACCCAGTCCTGAAAGTCTCTACTCCAGATCGGGCACAATGCCGAACTGCAACACGCAAAGGGGAGCGACTCATTAAAGTCGCTATGCCCCTCTCTCCCCATGCCGCCTTCCCTTCCCCGCTTATAACTGGCAACCAGGGGGGGCGCAGCCAAACCCAGCGCCCACAGTTTAACCTTTGCTCTTCCCCTAGGTGAAGATGGCACCTCCTCTAGGGGCAGGGTTTTTGGAGGCCAGTGAGAGGCAGGGACTGAGACCGGAGTCAGGCCACCTCCCAGCCATTTTTTGGGAAGGTTCCACCTCCACAACGGTGGCCCGGCACCTGTGGCCGTACTTTATTTCAAATGTTTAAAAGTTGCTGATAAAGGGCCTCAAGGTAAGAAATAGGAGCAGCCAGTAGGCCATTTGGCCCTTTGAGCCCGTTCTGCCATTTATTGAGGTCGTGGCTGATCTTTTACTTCAACGCCATTTTTCCGCACTATCCCCGTGTCCCTTGATGGTTGTAATATTTAAAAATCTATCTATCCCAGTCTTGAACATTCTCAACGACCGGGATAGGGGAGCCCCCTCTCTCTCTTACCTACCACGCCAGGCTGCAGCTCCTTCCATTGGCCTCCAGCTTCGAGAGCCCACACTCCATTGGGTGCGGAGTACGCCCCCCTGCCCATTTAATTGGTCAATCCAGGTGAAATCAAGGTCGGGTTACTGCTCCCGACAGAGTGCCAGATCGGAACCCGCATTTGATCCAACCCAAAATGGGAAATCCTGCATTGGAAGTCTCTCCCCCCCACTTCCACCCCGCCACTTGCCACAGTCCAGGTTCAGAGATGGGCCTGTGTCCACACATTCCACGGGGCTGAATTTTAACGCTCGGCCATTCAGCCCCTCGAGGCTGACCCCTCAACCCTGCCAATTAACCCTTTGTTTAGCAGACTTGCCAAGTAATCACTCATTACGGTATTTGGATTTAAAAGATAAACGTGCATTTCTCTAACCCCGTTTACAACCGCAGGACATCCCGGAGCACTTTACAATCGCTGAAGGACTCTTCAAGTGTGTTCACTGTCGGAATGTGGCTGCCAATATGTGCACAGTAAGCTCCCACAGATGTGATAATGACCAGATAATTTGCACTTTATTTTTAAGTGATGTTGATTAAGGGGTAAATGTTTGTCAGGACCCCAGGCAGTGATCCCCTTCAAAATTGTACCATGGGGCCTTTTACCTCCGTCTGTGAAAGCAGACAAGACCTCAGTTTAACATCTCGCCCAAATGACGGTATATCTGACAGTGCAGCACTCCCTCAGCGTTACACTGGAGCATCGGCCTAGATTTTTGGGCTCAAGCCTTCGGAGTGGGACTTGAACTCATGACGGAGAAGCAAGACTGCTGGCCATTTGTTAAAGGGAGAGTTAGACAGATTATTGATAGACAAGGGAGTCAAGGATTATTGGGGGGAAGGCGGCAAATTGGAATTCAGACACAAGCAGATCAACCATGATCTTACTGAATGGTGGAGCAGGCTCGAAGGGCTGAATGGCCTACTCCTGCTCCTAAGTCCTGTGTTCCTATCTTCCTATTGAGCCACAGCTGACACGAGTGAGAGGAAAGGGTCCAGCAACCAACGGCAGGCGTGGTACATCCCACAGAACATAACGCATCCAAATTAAAAGGGGAATGAAATTATAGGATTTCTCCCATTTTAAAGAAACCTTTAGAATTGTGAAGGGATTCAATGAGGTTGCCACAGAAAAGAAGTTTCCACTTGTCCAGGAGACCAGAACCAGGAGGCCAAAGGTATAAGACAGTCACCAGGAAAAAATTCAGGAGAAATTTCTTTACCCAGAGTGTGGAACAATTGCTGCCATAAGGAGTAGTTGGGATGACTAGCGTAGACCTATTTAAGAGAAACCTGGTTTCTTGAGGGAGAACCTGGAATTGAAAAATTAGTCTCAGTGATCGTGACTATGGAACAATTGTTGTAAAGACCCATCTGGGTTCACTAATGCCCCCTTTAGGGAAGGAAATCTGCCGTCCTCACCCAGTCTGGCCTACATGTGACTCCAGACCCACAGCGATGTGGTTGACTCTTAAGTGCCCCTCTGAAATGGCCAAGCAAGACACTCAGTTCAAGGGTGATGGACCTTTTGACTGTCAGCATTGTACTTGCCTTCATTGAGGGACCCATATGCATGAGACTGAAATGTGGGCACTCTCAATGTCCCCCAGTTTCTATTAACCCTTTAGGGATTTCCCTCTCCTGAATGGCAGGTGATGGTAGCTCCATTGTGTACAGGACGTTCTTCATTTTACACAGTACTTACAGCACAGAGAGAAACCTTTCTAGCCAAATGGGTATTCAGGCTCCACATGAATCTCCCCCCACTTGCTTAAGCTAGCCTTATCATTCTGTTCCTTTCTTTATTCTTTACTCTTTTGTGGATGTGGGCTTCGCTGGCTAGGCCAGCATTTATTGTCCATCCCGAATGGAGAAGGTGGTGGTGAGCTGCCTTCTTGAATCACTGCAGTCTGTCTGTTGTAGGTACACCCAAGGCGCTGTTAGGGAGGGAGTTCCTGGATTTTGACCCAGCGACAGTGCAGGAACGGCGATAGATTTCCAAGTCAGGATGGTGAGTGGCTGGGAGGGGAATTTGCAGGTGGTGATGTTCCCATCTACCTGTGCCCTTGTCCTTCTAGATGGTAGAGGCTGCGGATTTGGAAGGTGCTGTCGAAGGAGCCTCAGTGAACTGCTTGTCCCTCCTAATAGCGTCAAATATTGTTCAATAATCGCTCCTGTCAAGTACCATGGGACATATTACTACATTCAAGGTGCTACATCAATACAAGCTGTTGTTGCAATGTCAGTGATATGAGCCTCCCACTCAAGGGGTTGGCGGGGTGGGTGGGGGTGATGGAGTGGGGGGGAGGGGAGGCTGTCTCCACATGTCCTCAGTGTGATGACACCATGGGGTATAATTCTAAGTGGGTGGGGGAGGGCGGTGAGGAGGGGGGCGCCTCCAAAAGATCTCCCAAGAGGCCTGGGTGCCATCTGATTCTCGACAGGGACCGACATAAAGCTGTTCAACAACAGAGTGCGTGACAGAGCTCAGCGTGGTCGTGCTATTGGCCAATGGCCTCGCACAGACCCCTCTTCACAGCAGGATAATGGTCAGGAGCAGAATGGCTTCCGGACCCGCACCTCCCAAACAATAGGGCCCTGAGGTCAAAAGTCAGACCTCGCCCTCTATCACTGCAACTGGGAGTCAAGCTGAGCCTTGGTACGTGAGTTCCCAATGTCGAGCTACCTGGTCAGGGGCTGTGTTTGCTGAGAGCCCCTTCCACAACTAAAGGAACAGATTAAATCTTTAATTTAATTTGATTAATTCATCAGCGTTATGCAAATACGACAGAGGGTCAATTACCTCAAAAGGTCCCCTCATTCTCAGAGGAGAGAATTTATTCTTTATATTATAGATATTACTCAATTTGTCTTTCCTAAGTTATTTCCATATCCCCTTCTAACTGGCAACTGCCCTCACCCACACCACTGACCCACACCCACCCTCCACACCACTGACCCACTCCCACGCCCCACACCACTGACCCACTCCCATCCCCCACACCACTGACCCACTCCCACACCCACACCACTGACCCACTCCAACACCCCACACCACTGACCCACTCCCACACCCACACCACTGACCCACTCCCATCCCCCACACCACTGACCCACTCCCATCCCCCACACCACTGACCCACTCCCATCCCCCACACCACTGACCCACTCCCATCCCCCACACCACTGACCCACTCCCACACCCACACCACTGACCCACTCCCATCCCCGACACCACTGACCCACTCCCACACCCACACCACTGACCCACTCCCATCCCCCACACCACTGACCCAGTCCCGTCCCCCACACCACTGACCCACTCACATCCCCCACACCACTGACCCACTCCCATCCCCCACACCACTGACCCAATCCCACCCCCCACACAACTGACCCACTCCCATCACCCAAACCACTGACCCACTCCCACCCCCCGCACCACTGACCCACTCCCATCACCCACACCACTGACGCACTCCCATCCACCGCACCACTGACCCACTCCCATAGCCCACACCACTGACCCACTCCCATCTCCCACACCACTGACCCACTCCCATCCCCCACACCACTGACCCACTCACATCCCCCACACCACTGACCACTCCCATCCCCCACACCACTGACGCACTCCCATCCCCCGCACCACTGACCAACTCCAATCGCCCACACCACTGACCCGCTCCCATCACCCACACCACTGACCCACTCCCATCCACCACACCACCGACCGCTCCCATCCCCCACACCACTGACCCACTCCCACGCCCACACCACTGACCCACTCCCATCAGCCAAACCACTGACCCACTCTCATCCCCCACACCACTGACCCACTCCCACGCCCACACCACTGACCCACTCCCATCCCCGACACCGCTGACCCACTCTTATCCCCCACACCACTGACCCACTCCCACGCCCACACCACTGACCCACTCCCATCAGCCAAACCACTGACACACTTCCATCCCCCACACCACTGACCCACTCCCGTCCCCCACACCAATGAACCACACCCACACCCCCACACCACTGACCCAATCCCATCTCCCACACCAATGACCCACTCCCATCCCCCACACCACTACCCACACCCATCCCCCACACCACTGACCCACTCCCATCTCCCACACCAATGACCCACTACCATCGCCCACTCCACTGACCCACTCCCATCCGCCACATCACTACCCATTCCCAAACCCCCACACCACTGACCCACTCCCATCCCCCACACCACCGACCCACTCCCATTCCCCACACCACTGACCCAGTCCCACACCCACACCACTGACCCACTCCCATCCCCCACACCACTGACCCACTCCCACACCCACACCACTGACCGACTCCCATCCCTCACACCACTGACCCACTCCCGTCCCCCACACCACAGACCCACTCCCATCCCCCACACCACTGACCCAATCCCACCCCCCACACAACTGACCCACTCCCATCACCCAAACCACTGACCCACTCCCACCCCCCGCACCACTGAACCACTCCCATCACCCACACCACTGACGCACTCCCATCCACCGCACCACTGAGCCACTCCCATTGCCCACACCACTGACCCACTCCCATCTCCCACACCACTGACCCACTCCCATCCCCCACACCACTGACCCACTCACATCCCCCACACCACTGACCACTCCTATCCCCCACACCACTGACGCACTCCCATCCCCCGCACCACTGACCCACTCCCATCCCCCGCACAACTGACCCACTCCCATCCCCGACACCACTGACCCACGCTAATCCCCTACACCACTGAGCCACTCCCATCCCCCACCAGTAACATACTCCCATCCTCCAAACCACTGACCGACTCCCATCCCCCACACCACTGACCCACTCCCATCCCCAACACCACTGACCCACTCCCATCCCCCACACCACTGACCCACTCCCATCCCCCACACCACTGATCCACTCCCATCACACACACCACTGGCCCACTCCCATCCCCCACACCACTGACCCACTCCCATGACCCACACCAATGACCCACTCCCATCACCCAAACCACTGACACACTCCCATCCCCCACATCACTGAGCCACTCCCACCCCCGACACCATTGCCCCACTCCCATCCCCCACACCACTGACCCACTCCCATCCCCCACACCACTGACCCACTCCCATCCCCCACACCACTGTCCCACACCCATGCACCACACCACTGACCCACTCCCATCCCCCACATCACTGACCCACTCCCATCACCCACACCACTGACCCACTTCCCATTCCCCACACCACTGACCCACTCCCATCCCCCACACCACTGACCCACTCCCATCCCCCACACCACTGACCCACTCCCATCACCCACACCACTGGCCCACTCCCATCACCCACACCACTGACCCACTCCCATCACCCACACCACTGAACCACTCCCGTCCCCCACACCACTGACCCACTCCCATCCCCCACACCACTGACCCACTCCCATCCCCCACACCACTGACCCACTCCCATCACCCACACCACTGACCCACTCCGATCCCCACACCACAGACCCACTCCCATCACACACACCACTGACCCACTCCCATCCCCCACACCACTGACCCACTCCCATCCCCCACACCACTGACCCACTCCCATCCCCCACACCACTGACACACTTCCATCCCCCACACCACTGACCCACTCCCACCCCTGACATCACTGACCCACTCCCATCCCCACACCACTGACCCACTCCCACGCCCACACCACTGACCCTCTCCCATCCAACACACCACTGACCCGCTCCCACCGCCCACACCACTACCCCCCTCCCATTCCCCACACCACTACCCCCCTCCCATTTCCCACGCCACTGACCCACTCCTATCCCCCACACCACTGACCCACTCCCATCCCCACACCACTGACCCACTCCCATCACCCACACCACTGATCCACTCCCATCACCCACACCACTGACCCACTCCCGTCCCCCACAGCACTGACCCACTCCCACATTAAACACCACTGACCCACTCCCATCACCAACACCACTGAACCAATCCCACCCCCACACCACTGACCCAATCCCACCCCCCACACCACTGACCGACTCCTGGACCCCACACCACTGACCCAATCCCACCCCCACACCACTGTCCCACACACACACCCCCACACCACTGACCCACTCCCATCACCCACACCACTGAGCAAATCCCACCCCCACACCACTGACCCACACCCACCCCACAAACCACTGACCCACACCCATCCCCCACACCACTGACCCACTCCCATCCCCCACACCACTGACCCACTCCCATCACCCACACCACTGACCCACACCCTTCCCCCACACCACTGACCCACTCCCATCCCCCACACCACTGACCCACTCCCATCCCCCACACCACTGACCCACTCCCATCCCCCACACCACTGACCCACTCTCATCCCCCACACCACTGACCCATTCCCATCCCCCACACCACTGTCCCACTCCCATCCCCCACACCACTGAACCACTCCCATCCCCCACACCACTGACCCACTCCCATCCCCCACACCACTGACCCACTCCCATCCCCCACACCACTGGCCCACTCCCATCACCCACACCACTGACCCACTCCCATCACCCACACCACTGAACCACTCCCGTCCCCCACACCACTGACCCACTCCCATCCCCCACACCACTGACCCACTCCCATCCCCCACACCACTGACCCACTCCCATCACCCACACCACTGACCCACTCCGATCCCCACACCACAGACCCACTCCCATCACACACACCACTGACCCACTCCCATCCCCCACACCACTGACCAACTCCCATCCCCCACACCACTGACCAACTCCCATCACCCACACCACTGACCCACTCCGATCCCCACACCACAGACCCACTCCCATCACCCACACCACTGTCCCACACCCATCCCCCACACCACTGACCCACTCCCATCCCCCACACCACTGACCCACTCCCATCACCCACACCACTGACCCACTCCCATCCCCCACAACACTGACCCACTCCCATCCCCCACAACACTGACCCACTACGATCCCCCACACCACTGACCCACACCCATCACCCACACCACTCACCCACTCCCATCCCCCACACCACTCACCCACTCCCATCCCCCACACCACTGACCCACTCCCATCCCCCACACCACTGACCCATTGCCATCCCCCACACCACTGACCCACTCCCAGCCCCCACACCACTGACCCACTCCCAACCCCCACACCACTGACCCACTCCCATCCCCCACACCAACGACCCACTCCCATCCTCAACAACACTGACACACTCCCATCCCCCACAACACTGACCCACTCCCATCCCCGACACCCCTGACCCACTCCCATTCCCGCCACCACTGACCCACTCCCATCCCCGACACCACTGACCCACTCTTATCCCCCACACCACTGACACACTTCCATCCCCCACACCACTGACCCACTCCCACCCCTGACATCACTGACCCACTCCCATCCCCACACCACTGACCCACTCCCACGCCCACACCACTGACCCTCTCCCATCCAACACACCACTGACCCACTCCTATCCCCCACACCACTGATCCACTCCCACCACCCACACCACTAACCCACTCCCATCCCCACATCAGTGACCCGCTCCCACCGCCCACACCACTACCCCCCTCCCATTCCCCACACCACTACCCCCCTCCCATTTCCCACGCCACTGACCCACTCCTATCCCCCACACCACTGACCCACTCCCATCCCCACACCACTGACCCACTCCCATCACCCACACCACTGATCCACTCCCATCACCCACACCACTGACCCACTCCCGTCCCCCACAGCACTGACCCACTCCCACATTACACACCACTGACCCACTCCCATCACCAACACCACTGAACCAATCCCACCCCCACACCACTGACCCAATCCCACCCCCCACACCACTGACCGACTCCCGGACCCCACACCACTGACCCAATCCCACCCCCACACCACTGTCCCACACACACACCCCCACACCACTGACCCACTCCCATCACCCACACCACTGAGCCAATCCCACCCCCACACCACTGACCCACACCCACCCCACAAACCACTGACCCACACCCATCCCCCACACCACTGACCCACTCCCATCCCCCACACCACTGACCCACTCCCATCCCCCACACCACTGTCCCACACCCATGCACCACACCACTGACCCACTCCCATTCCCCACATCACTGACCCACTCCCATCCCCCACACCACTGACCCACTCCCATCCCCCACACCACTGACCCACTCCCATCCCCCACACCACTGACCCACTCCCGTCCCCCACACCACTGATCCACTCCCATCACCCACACCACTGGCCCACTCCCATCACCCACACCACTGACCCACTCCCATCACCCACACCACTGAACCACTCCCATCCCCCACACCACTGACCCACTCCCATCCCCCACACCACTGACCCACTCCCATCACCCACACCACTGATCCACTCCCATCCCCCACACCACTGACCAACTCCCATCCCCCACACCACTGACCAACTCCCATCACCCACACCACTGACCCACTCCGATCCCCACACCACAGACCCACTCCCATCACCCACACCACTGCCCCACACCCATCCCCCACACCACTGACCCACTCCCATCCCCCACACCACTGACCCACTCCCATCACCCACACCACTGACCCACTCCCATCCCCCTCACCACTGACCCACTCCCATCACCCACAACACTGACCCACTACGATCCCCCACACCACTGACCCACACCCATCACCCACACCACTGACCCACTCCCATCCCCCACACCACTGACCCACTCCCATCCCCCACACCACTGACCCACTCCCATCCCCCACACCACTGACCCACTGCCATCCCCCACACCACTGACCCACTCCCATCCCCCACACCACTGACCCACTCCCAACCCCCACACCACTGACCCACTCCCATCCCCCACACCAACGACCCACTCCCATCCTCAACAACACTGACACACTCCCATCCCCCACACCACTGACCCACTCCCATCCCCCACACCACTGACCCACTCCCATCCCCCACAACACTGACCCACTCCCATCCCCGACACCCCTGACCCACTCCCATTCCTGACACCACTGACCCACTCCCATCCCCGACACCACTGACCCACTCTTATCCCCCACACCACTGACCCACTCCCACGCCCACACCACTGACCCACTCCCATCAGCCAAAGCACTGACACACTTCCATCCCCCACAGCACTGACCCACTCCCACCCCTGACACCACTGACCCACTCCCATCCCCACACCACTGACCCACTCCCACGCCCACACCACTGACCCTCTCCCATCCAACACACCACTGACCCACTCCTATCCCCCACACCACTGACCCACTCCCACCACCCACACCACTGACCCACTCCCATCCCCACATCACTGACCCGCTCCCACCGCCCACACCACTACCCCCCTCCCATTCCCCACACCACTGACCCACTCCCATCCCCCACACCACTGACCCACTCCCATCCCCACACCACCGACCCACTCCCATCACCCACACCACTGACACACTCCCATCCCCCACACCACTCAGCCACTCCCATCCCCCACACCACTGACCCAGTCCCATCCCCCACACCACTGACCCACTCCCATCCCCCACACCACTGACCCACTCCCATCCCCGACACGTCTGACCCACTCCCATTCCCGACACCACTGACCCACTCCCACGCCCACACCACTGACCCACTCCCATCAGCCAAACCACTGACACACTCCCATCCCCACACCACTGACCCAATCCCACGCCCACACCACTGACCCTCTCCCATCCAAAATACCACTGACCCACTCCTATCCCCCACACCACTGATCCACTCTCACCTCCCACACCAATGACCGACTCTCATCCCCCACACCACTGAACCACTCCCACCCCCACACCAATGACCCACTCCCATCACCCAAACCACAGACACACTCCCATCCCCCACACCACTGACCCACTCCCATCCCACACACCACTGACCCACTCCCATGCCCCACACCACTGACCCATACCCACCCCCTGCACCACTGACCCACTCCCATCCCCCACACCACTGACCCATACCCACCCCCTGCACCACTGACCCACTCCCATCCCCCACACCACTGACCCACTCCCATCCCCCACACCACTGACCCATACCCACCCCCTGCACAACTGACCCACTCCCATCCCCGACACCACTGACCCACTCTCATCCCCTACACCACTGACCCACTCCCATCCCCCACCAGTAACATACTCCCATCCCCCAAACCACTGACCCACTCCCATCCCCCTCACCACTGACCCACTCCCATCACCCACACCAATGACCCACACCCATCGCGCACACCACTGACCCACTCCCATCCCCCTCACCACTGACCCACTCCCATCACCCACACCAATGACCCACTCCCATCGCGCACACCACTGACCCACTCCCATCCCCCTCACCACTGACCCACTCCCATCACCCACACCAATGACCCACTCCCATCCCCCACACCACTGACCCACTCCCACCCCCGACACCATTGACCCACTCCCATCCCCCACACCACTGACCCACTCCCATCCCCCACACCACTGACCCACTCCCACCCCCGACACCATTGACCCACTCCCATCCCCCACACCACTGACCCACTCCCATCCCCCACACCACTGACCCACTCCCAACCCCCACACCACTGACCCACTCCCATCACCCACACCACTGACCCACTCCCACCCCCGACACCATTGACCCACTCCCATCCCCCACACCACTGACCCACTCCCACCCCGACACCACTGACCCACACCAACCCTCCACACCGCTGACCCACTCCCATCCCCCACACCACTGACCCACTCCCATCCCCCACACCACTGACCCACTCCCATCCCCCACACCACTGACCCACTCCCATCCCCCACACCAATGACCCACTTCCATCCCCCACACCACTGACCCACTCCCATCTCCCACACCACTGACCCACTCCCATCCCCCACACCACTGACCCACTCCCATCCCCCACACCACTGACCGACTCCCATCCCCAACACGACTGACCCACTCCCATCCCGAACACCACTGACCCACTCCCATCCCCACACCACTGACCCACTCCCATCCCCAACACCACTGACCGACTCCCATCCCCAACACCACTAACCCACTCCCATTATCCACATCACTGCCCACTCCCATCCCCCACACCACTGACCCACTCCCATCCCCCACACCACTGACCAACTCCCATCCCCCACACCACTGACCCACTCCCATCCCCCACACCACTGACTCACTCCCATCCCCCACTTCACTGACCCACTCCCATCACCCACACCACTGACCCACTCCCATCCCCCACACCACTACCCACTCCCATCCCCAACACCACTGACCCAATCCCATCCCCCACACCATTTACCCACTCACATCACCCACACCACTGACCCACTCCGAACCCCTCACCACTGACCCACTCCCATCCCCCACACAACTAACTCACTCCCATTGCCAACACCACTGACCCACTCCCATCCCCCGCACCACTGACCCACTCCCACCGCCCACAACATTACCCCCCTCCAATTCCCCACACCACTGACCCACTCCCACCCCCCGCACCACTGACCCACTCTGATCCCCCACACCACTGACCCACACCCATCCCCCGCACCACTGACCCACTCTGATCCCCCACACCACTGACCCACTCCTATCCCCAACACCACTGACCCACTCCCATCCCCCACACCACTGACTGACTCCCATCCCCAACACCACTGACCCACTCCCATCCCCCACACCATTTACCCACTCACATCACCCACACCACTGACTCACTCCGAACCCCTCACCACTGACCCACTCCCATCCCCCACACCACTGACTGACTCCCATTGCCAACACCACTGACCCACTCCCATCCCCCACACCATTGACCCACTCCCATCCGCTACACCACTGACCCACTCCTACCGCCCACAGAATTACGCCCCTCCCATTCCCCACGCCACTGACCCACTCCCACCCCCCACACCACTGACCCACTCTGATCCCCCACACCACTGACCCACTCCCACCGCCCACACCACTGACCCACTCCCATCCCCAACACCACTGACCCACTCCCATCCCCGACACCACTGTCCCACTCCCATCCCCCACACCACTAACCCACTCCCAACCCCCACACCACAGAGCCACTCCCACCCCCCACAACAATGACCCGCTCCCACCCCCCACACCACTGTCCCACTCCCATCCCCCGGCCCACTGACCCACTCCCATCCCCCACAACACTGACCCACTCCCAATCCCCGGACCACTGACCCACTCCCATCGCGCACACCACTGACCCACTCCCATCCCCCACACCACTGACCCACTCCCATCCCCCACACCACGGACCCACTCCCAGCCCCCACACCACTGACCCACTCCCATCACCCACACCACTGACCCACTCCCGACCCCACACCACTGTCCCAGTCCCATCCCCCACACCACTGACCCACTCCCATCCCCCACACCACTGATCCACGCCCATCACCCACACCACTGACCCACTCCCATCCCCCACACCACTGACCCACTCCCATCCCCCACACCACGGACCCACTCCCAGCCCCCACACCACTGACCCACTCCCATCACCCACACCACTGACCCACTCCCGACCCCACACCACTGTCCCAGTCCCATCCCCCACACCACTGACCCACTCCCATCGCCCACACCACTGATCCACGCCCATCACCCACACCACTGACCCACTCCAGTCCCCCACACGACTGATGCACTCCCATCCGCCACACCACTGACCCACTCCCAGCCCCCAGACCACTGACCCGCTCACATCCCCCACACCACTGACCCACTCCCATCCCCCACACCACTACTCAGTCCCATCCCCCACACCACTGACCAACTCCCATCGCCGACACCACTACCCACTCCCATCCCCCACACCACTGACCCACTCCCATCCACCGCTCCAGTGACCCACTCCCATCCACCACATTATTGAACCACTCCCATCCCCCACATCACTGACCCACACCCATCGCCGACACCACTGACCCACTCCCATCCCCCGCACCAATGACCCACTCCCACCCAACTCACCACTGTCCAAATCCCATCCCCAAACCACTGACCCACTCCCATCCGCACACCACTGACCCACTCCCATTCCCCACACCACTGACCGACTCCCAACCCCAAAACCACTGACCCACTCCCATCCCCACACCACTGACCCACTCCCATCCCCCACACCACTGAGCGACTCCAATCCCCAACACCACTAACCCACTCCCATTATCCACACAATAGCCCACACCAAACCCCCACACCACTGACGCTGTCCCATCCCCAACACAACTGACCCACTCCCATCATCCACACCACTTACCCACTCCCATCCCCGACACCACTGTCCCAGTCCCATCGCCCACACCACTGACCAACTCCCATCATCCACACCACTGACCCTCGCCCATCACCCACACCACTGACCCACACCCATCTGCCACACCAGTGACCCACTCCCATCCCCGACACCACTGTCCAAGTCCCATCCCCCACACCACTGACCCACTCCCATTCCCCACACCACTGAACCACTCCCATCCCCCACACCACTGACCCACACCCATCGCCAACACCACTGACCCACACCCATCCCCAACACCACTGACCCACTCCCATCCCCCACACCACTGACCCACTCCCGTCCCCCACACCACTGATCCACTCCCATCCGCCGCACAACTGACCCACTCCCATCGCCCAGACCACTGACCCACTTACATCCCCCACACCACTGACCCACTCCCATCCCCCACACCACTACCCACTCCCATCCCCCACACCACTGACCAACTCCCATCGCCCACAACACTACCCACTCCCATCCCCCACACCACTGACCCACTCCCATCCCCCGCACCAGTGACCCACTTCCATCCCCCACATGATTGAACCACTCCCATCCCCCACATCACTGACCCACACCCATCCCCCACACCACTGACACACTCCCATCCCCCGCACCACTGACCCACACCCATACCCCACACCACTAACCACTCCCATCCCCCACACCACTGACCCACACCCATACCCCACACCACTAACCACTCCCATCCCCCACACCACTGACCCACTCCCACCCCCCTCACCACTGTCCAATTCCCATCCCCCACACCACTGACCCACTCCCATCCCCACACCACTGACCCACTCCCATCCCCCACACCACTGAGCGACTCCAATCCCCAACACCACTAACCCACTCCCATTATCCACACAATAGCCCACACCGAACCCCCACACCACTGACGCTGTCCCATCCCCAACACAACTGACCCACTCCCATCATCCACACCACTTACCCACTCCCATCCCCGACACCACTGTCCCAGTCCCATCCCCCACACCACTGACCAACTCCCACCATCCACACCACTGACCCTCGCCCATCACCCACACCACTGACCCACTCCCATCTGCCACACCAGTGACCCACTCCCATCCCCGACACCACTGTCCCAGTCCCATCCCCCACACCACTGACCCACTCCCATTCCCCACACCACTGAACCACTCCCATCCCCCACACCACTGGCCCACACCCATCCCCCACACCACTGACCCACTCCCGTCCCCCACACCACTGATCCACTCCCATCCGCCGCACAACTGACCCACTCCCATCGCCCAGACCACTGACCCACTTACATCCCCCACACCACTGACCCACTCCCATCCCCCACACCACTACCCACTCCCATCCCCCACACCACTGACCAACTCCCATCGCCCACAACACTACCCACTCCCATCCCCCACACCACTGACCCACTCCCATCCCCCGCACCAGTGACTCACTCCCATCCCCCACATGATTGAACCACTCCCATCCCCCACATCACTGACCCACACCCATCCCCCACACCACTGACACACTCCCATCCCCCACACCACTGACCCACACCCATACCCCACACCACTAACCACTCCCATCCCCCACACCACTGACCCACTCCCACCCCCCTCACCACTGTCCAATTCCCATCCCCCACACCACTGACCCACTATCATCCCCACACCACTGACCCACTCCCATCCCCCACACCACTGACCCACTCCCATCCCCAAAACCACTGACCCACTCCCATCCCCCACACCACTGACCCACTCCCATCCCCACACCACTGACCCACTCCCATCCCCCACACCACTACCCACTCCCATCCCCCACACGACTGACCAACTCCCATCGCTCACACCACTACCCACTCCTATCCCCCACACCACTGACCCACTCCCATCCCCCGCACCAGTGACCCACTCCCATCCCCCACATGATTGAACCACTCCCATCCCCCACATCACTTACCAACACCCATCCCCCACACCACTGACCAACTCCCATCCCCAAAACCACTGACCCACGCCCATCCCCCACACCACTGACCCACTCCCATCCCCCAAACCACTAACCCATTCCCATCCACCACACCACTGACCCACTCCCATCCCCCACACCACTGACCCACACCCATCCCCAACACCACTGACCCACTCCCAACCCCCACACCACTGACGCACTCCCATCACCCACACCACTGACCCACTCCCGTCCCCCACACGACTGACCCACTCCCATCACCCACACCACTGACCCACTCCCGTCCACAGACCACTGACCCGCTCACATCCCCCACACCACTGACCCACTCCCATCCCCCACACCACTACCCACTCCCATCCCCCACACCACTGACCAACTCCCATCGCCCACACCGCTACCCACTCCCATTCCCCACACCCACACCACTGACCCACTCCCATCCCCCACATGATTTAACCACTCCCATCCCCCACATCACTGACCCACACCCATCCTCCAAACCACTGACACACTCCCATCCCCCACACCACTGACCCACACCCATCCCCCACACCACTAACCACTGCCATCCCCCACACCACAAACCCACTTCCACCCCACTCACCACTGTCCAATTCCCATCCCCCACACCACTGACCCACTCCCATCCCCAAACCACTGACCCACTCCCATCCCCCACACCACTGACCGACTCCCTTCACCAAAACCACTGACCCGCCCCCATCCCCCACATCATTGACCCACTCCCATCCCCACACCACTGACCCACTCCCATCCCCCACACCACTGACCGACTCCCTTTATCCACACAATTGCCCACTCCCAACCCCCACACCACTGACCCACTCCTATCCCCCACACCACTGACCCACTCCCATCCCCCACACCAGTGGCCCACTCCCATCCCCCGCACCACTGACCCACTCCCATCCCCCGAACCACTGACGCAATCCCATCCCCCACACCACTGACCCACTCCCATCCCCCACACCATTTACCCACGCCCATCACACCCACCACTGACCCACTCCCATCCCCTCACCACTGACCCTCTCCCATCTCCCACACCACTGACCCACTCCCATCACCCACACCACTGACCCACTCCCATCCCCCACACCGCTGACCCACTCCCATCTCCCACACCGCTGACCCACTCCCATCGCCCACACCACTGACCCACTCCCATCCGCCCACATCACTAATCCACTCCCATCCCGCAGAACACTGACCCACTCCCATCCGCCACACCACTGACCCACTCCCATCTCCCACACCACTGACCCGCTCCCATCCCCCACACCACTGACTGACACCCATCCCCAACACCACTGACCGACTCCCATCCCCAAATCCTCTGACCCACTCCCATCCCCCACACCACTGACCCACTCCCATTCCCACACCACTGACCCACTCCCATCACCCAAACCACTGACCCACTCCCATCCCCCACACCACTGACCCACTGCCATCGCCCACACCACTGACCCACTCCCATCCCCCACACCACTGACCCACTCCCATCCCCCACACCATTGACCCACTCCCATCCCCCACACCACTGACCCACTCCCATCCCCAAAACCACTGACCCACTCCCATCCCCCACACCACTGACCCACTCCCATCCCCACACCACTGACCCACTCCCATCCCCCACACCACTGACCCACTCCCATCCCCCGCACCACTGACCCACTCCCATCCCCCGAACCACTGACACTCTCCCATCTCCCACACCACTGACCCACTGCCATCGCCCACACCACTGACCCACTCCCATCGCCCACACCACTGACCCACTCCCATCTCCCACACCGCTGACCCACTCCCATCGCCCACACCATTTACCCACTCCCATCCCCCACACCACTGACCGACTCACATCCCCAACACCACTGACCCACTCTCATCCCCCACACCACTGAACCGACCCCATCCCCCACACCACTGACCAACTCCCATCCCCCACACCACTGACCCACTCCCATCCCCCACACCACTGAACCGATCCCATCCCCCACACCACTGACCCACTCCCATCCCCCACACCACTGACCGACTCACATCCCCAACACCGCTGACCCACTCCCATCCCCCACACCACTGACCCACTGCTATCCCCCACACCACTGACCCACTCCTATCCCCCACGCCACTGACCCACTCCCATCCCCCACACCACTGACCCACTCCCATCCGCCACACCACTGACCCACTCCCAACCCCCACACCACTGACCCACTCCCATCCCCTACACCACTGACCCACTCCCATCACCCACCCCTCTGACCCACTCCCAGCCCCCACACCACTGACCTACTCCAAAACCCACACCACTGACCCACTCCCATCCCCCACACCACTGACCCACTCCCATCCCCACACCACTGACCCACTCCCATCCCCCACAAGACTGACCGACTCACATCCCCAACACCACTGACCCACTCCCATCCCCCACACCACTGACCCACTGCTATCCCCCACACCACTGACCCACTCCCATCCCCCACACCACTGTCTCAATCCCATCCCCCACACCACTGACCCACTCCCATCACCCACGCCACTGACCCACTCCCATCCCCCACACCACTGTCCCAGTCCCATCCCCCACACCACTGACCCACTCCCACCCCCCACACCACTGACCCACGCCCATCACCCACACCACTGTCCCAGTCCCATCCCCCACACCACTGTCCCAGTCCCATCCCCCACACCACTGACCCACTCCCATCCGCCACACCACTGACCCACTCTCATCCTCCACACCACTGACCCACTCCCATCACCCACATCACTGACCCACTCCCATCCCCCACACAACTGACCCACTCCCATCCACCACACCACTGACCCACTCCCATCCCCCAGACCACTGACCCAATCACAACACCCACACCACTGACCCACACCCATCCCCCACACCACTACCCACTCCCATCCCCCACACCACTGACCCACTCCCATCCCCCACACCACTACCCACTCCCATCCCCCACACCACTGACCCACTCCCATTCCCCACACCACTGATCCAGTCCCATCCCCCACATGACTGACCCACTCCCATCCCCCTCACCACTGACCCACTCCCACCCCCAACACCACTGACCCACTCCCATCCCCCTCACCACTGACCCACTCCCACCCCCCACACCACTGACCCACTCCCATCCCCCACACCACTGACCCACTCCCAACCCCTTCACCACTGACCCACACCCATCCCCCACACCACTACCCACTACCATCCCCCACACCACTGACCCACTCCCGTCCCCCAGACCCCTGACGCACACCCATCCCCCACACCACTGACCCACTCCCATCCCTCACACCACTGACCCATCTCCCATCCCCCGCACCAATGACCCACTCCCATCCCCCACACCACTGACCCACTCCCATCCCTCACACCACTGACCCATCTCCCATCCCCCGCACCAATGACCCACTGCCATCACCCACACCACTGACCCACTCCCATCTCCTCACCACTGACCCACTCCCATCCCCCACACCACTGACTGACTCCCATTCCCAACACCACTGACCCACTCCCATCACCCAACCCACTGATCCACCCCCATCCCCCACACCGCTATCCCACTCCTATCCACCACACCACTGACCCACCCCCATCCCCCACACCACTGACCCACTCCCATCCCCCACATCACTGGCCACTCCCATCCCCCACACCACTGACCCACTCCCATTCCCCACACCACTGACCCACTCCCATCCCCCACATCACTGGCCACTCCCATCCCCCACACCACTGACCCACTCCCATTCCCCACACCACTGACCCACCCCCATCCCCCCCACCACTGTCCTATTCCCATCCCCCATGGGATCCAAATTCCTTCCACCCCTCCCCACTTACCTCAGCACCAGTATCATGCCCTCTGACCTCTGGCAGTTGCCATTTGACCCGCCGAGCTCTTGATTACAGGGGAAGATTAAAATAAAAAATGATTAAATACGTAGCTTTTTGGGCCCTTGGGGGCCAATTAGCTTACCTGCCAGGATTTGTCTGGCGGGAAACTCTCTCCCGTCTCCCGTTTGGGCCACTGAGTTAAAATTGCAGTCGGATCCTGATTCAAATTAGGAACAGGAGGCCCCAGGCCCAGCGTACACTGGTGTCCGTGAGGCAGCTTTGGGTTTAACACCACCCCTAGCCTTCAGTGCGGACAGCATTTTAAAATTAAATTCAAAGTTTGACCGAACCAAGCACCCAGGGGTTTGTTGTTGAAAAAATTAAACAGGACAGGTGAGGGCAAAGGAAAGCAGTCAAAGGCAGTTTAAAAAACACACATGTAGAGAGCCACACATACAAACACACCTACATACACATGCACACACACACGCGCAGACACCACACACAAAAATGCACACACACAAAAACACACACACAAAAATGTACACACACACACACAAAAAACCCACATACACACACACACACAAAAAAACACACACACACACACTTACACACACACACACACATACACACACAAAAACACACACACACACACTTACACACACAAAAACACACACACACACACTTACACACACTTACACACACAAAAACACACACACACACACTTACACACACAAAAACACACACACACACACTTACACACACTTACACACACAAAAACACACACACACACACTTACACACACAAAAACACACACACACATGCATCCATGCACGTAGAGACACACACAGACAAAAGCATGCACGCGCACACACGCACACACACAAAAACATACACACACACACGCGTGCATGCAGACATGGACACACACACTCGCACACTCAAAAACATGCACACACATGCAAAAACATCCACACACACGTATGCATACATGCACATTCACACAGACACAAACATGCACACACAAAAACACACATACAGACACACACACAGAAAAATAAACACACACACACATGCACACACAAAAACATGCATACACACATGCGCATGCAGACATGGACACACACACACACGCAAAAACACACACACGCATGCTTACATGCACATACACACAGACAGACACACACACACACACACACAGACACACACACTGATAAATATTACATATGTAGCTGTGCTGTCGAAGCCGGTGGAAGAGAAAAAAAAAACAAAAAAAAAACAAGGGTGGCCATCTGTGTGGAATTCGTCCAGAAACTCCTAAAAAAAAAAATCTGGAGTCGGCTGCTGTAACAAGGCAGTCCCTAAAAGAACCTTTGGCAAACGTGAAGTAGTACATTATTGCGATTAAATTAGTCTCATTTATCACTCGCACAGCTGAGGCATTGTTCAAAAGCTTCATGGCCATTGCCTGCTCTCCCCCCACCCCCACCCCCACCACCCCTCATCCCCAGCACCTCCCCTCACACACCCCCACCACCGCCCCCCCTACCCCCACCCCCACCCCCACCCCCCACCCCCTACCCCCACAACCACCCCCCCCCACAACCACCCCCCCAGCTCCCATCGCTACTGTAAATGCTGGTGTCACTGATATAGATGCCAAACTCATAACTTTAACAAAGGGTGACAGGGTCACCTTCACAACAGATGTTCCGGCAGCGACAGATGGCACTGGCAAACCTGATTAGCTTCGGAATACCATCCCTCGTGCCACCTGCACCCACCATCAGATCAAATACATTAGTTACCCTACAGTGCCTTGGCGACCTCTGCCAGTCCGGTCACTAAAGCCTGCGAAGCACAGAGTGGAAAAAACAAAACACACACACACAAAAAAAAGATAGACGCGCACAAACGAAACACTGCAGACTACAGCAGTCGCTCAGTGCCACGTTGCCAGGATGGCATAAATTAGAAGGTGGCACCGCAAAGCAACTGCTGCTAACTGGATCCTCCAAGTCGGGATGCCCACCGAGGGCTGAGTGAGGGGCCCGCTCGTTTTTTAAGGGACGGAGACCAAGGCAGTCGTGTTTAAAATGAAGGCGGGTGAGAGGTTTTTTTCTTTAACCACCAGGGCGAGGGTGAGGTGGTTGGGGGCGGTGGGGGGGGGTGGTGGGGGGGGTGGGGGGTAATCTCTAAGTTAAAAAAAAAGGTGCCAGCCCCACGTGGAGTGCTGCACTGTCGGAGGCGTTGGCGGCTTTGAGACGCGCCAAGGTCCAGCCCCCCCCCTTGTCTGCCCTCTCGGCTTGAAAAGAACCCAGGCCGCTCTCATTCGGCCATCGTCATCCTCCCGCGATATTTATCCCTCGACCCACGTCAACAAGAGCAGGTTACCCGTCCTTTATCACACTGCCACTGGCGGGATCTTGCTGTGCGCAAGTTGGCCACCGCGTTCCCTGCGGCGCAACGGCGAATGGACTTCAAAAGTACTTCGCTGGCGCGTGCTAAGTATATAGAAGTGCAAGTGTCTTTTTATTCATTCTTCAGGTGGCCTGGGTGCCTTTAGGAATGGGTGAAGGCTGAGGTCAAGAAGGCAGGGCCTTCACGATGACCTCAGCCAGAAGCAGGAATCCAACCCACGGTGCGTAGGCATCACTCACCTGCCGTCCAGCCAACTGAGCTAACCGACCCCACTCCAACTGGGGAGCACTCAAGGCAGCATCACTTAGATCGATTGGGGCGGGCTAGAGGAACCTTGGCTTTGCAACTGGCTGAATCCAGAAGTGGCCCATGAGTGCTCAATTCAGATCCAAGGTGCAAACATCTCCAAAAACAGAATGGGTGGTCATTGCAGTTTATGTGTGGCGCCTGCATAACAACACATTTAATGTGAAGTGTTAATTGTGTATCAATTGGGCGTTTAATTGTATTGAGCTGGTGTGGATTAACTATATGTGAACAGCAAGCGGAATGAAGGGTTGTTAGTTGGAGGTGCATGATGTGTAATGTAATTGTCTGTCTGCCAATAAAGGTTTATAAGTGGATAAAGACTAGGGTCCTGTGTTCCATCCTTCACCACCTGGTTATCTGCATTTGAACATCGAGCACTTGAGGAGATGTTTGAAAACGGAAGATGCAGTTTGCTGTCTTGTCCCTGTGTCTTGGCAGATTGGAATGTATTCCTCAGGATTATTTTCTGCCCCCAGGATTGTGGCTGCCTGCAAGAGGCAGGGGGGAAGCCCATAACCAGAGCTCCGCGTCCCCTGATAGTTCCCTTCTCTCCTCAGGGTAAACTGTCTTCAGGTTGAGAGGGGCTTCTAGAGGTTCATGCCAGCACCCTGACCTCCCATTCCCATTCTCTACAGGAGAGAACACTGGCTGATCTAATGGAGACCCTGGTGTCATGAAAGGGGGTTTCATAGGATAGGCAGTAGAAGATGCCTCTACTGGTGAGGGAGATCAGAATTAGAGGCCATGAGTATAAGAAAATAAATCAACTTCAGGAAAAACTTCTTTACCCAGAGAGTGGTGAGAACATGGAACTCACTATCACAGGGAAGCCCCTCTCAACCTGGAGACAAAGCATTTACCCTGAGGAGAGAAGGGAGCTATCAGAGGACAAGGAGCTCTGGTTTTGGGCTCCTCCACCTCTTGCGTGCAGTCACAATCCCTGGGATGGAAAATAATCCGGAGGAATACATTCCAATCTGCCAAGACACAGGGACAAGGCAGCAACCTGCATCTTCCATAGGCGACTAGTATATGCACTTAACGGGAAGCTAGATAACCCCATGAGGGAGAAAGGAATAGAAGGAGATGCTGATAGGGTGAGATGAAGAGACGCGGGGGGAGGCTCAGGTGATGCATGAACACTAGCATGGAGTACGCGGGCTGAATGGCCTGTTTTTGTGCTGTACCTTCCATGCAAATTGCAGGCAGGAGAAATTCAACTTGGGTGGTAGCTCATCAGCCTCCCATTATACACTGGCCTGATATCTCATTGCCTCTCCTTGCCCCTTGCATTGCTTACTCACCTTCCCTGTTCCTGCCCACCCAGGTGCCTCTCACCAACTGCCTAGGATGATGATGCTGCTCTCAATCATTCTCTCCACGTGTTTAAGTGACAAAAGACAAGTGACAAATATCAGGACGTTAGCAATGTGGCTGCGGGAGCAGGAATTCCTGAGAGCTGTTTTGAGATGACAGAGGTGAAGCCCTCACTCTCAACAGCGTTTGGTCAACGCCTGGCTGTTATATAAACAACGAGGCGACCGAAAAAAACGCTTTGAGCAGGAAAGATCATTTGAGGGACCAAGTGGTATACATGGCATAGGATTGGACCTGTCATCTTCCATTGTCATCACCTGCGCCACCATGAACAATGTGGGTTGTGCGCTTCCCTGGAGGTTTCATCACATGGTCACTCACCTTCAAACCCTTCATTCCCCCACCTCCCCCCACACTCCCGCCATTGATCCATCCTCCAAGCACCTACCCACAGCCAATTGCAAAGGGAGCAGAATTTTGGTTGCTCAGCTGAATGAATCTTGACTGTCAAACAGTCCGACCCCTACCCCTTCTCCAATATTTTTACAGTTCATGAATGAAAGTGTTCAAAGAACAATGAAGAAAAAACACAATTTTGCTTTAATGCTCCCAGTGAAAACATAACATGAGGAATGGGAGCAGGAGTGGGCCATTCGGCCCCTCGAGCCTGCTCCGCCATTCAGTAGGATCATGGCCGATCTGATCTTGGCCTCAACTCCACTTTTCTGCCTGTTCAACACAACCCTCGACTCCTCTCCAGCTCAACATTTTCTCCCGGACTGTGCTCACTGCAGTGTTTTGGAAGGTTGACAATCTTAAATAACTTGTGACATTGCAATTGGCTGCGGGGTGAGACAAAGAGAGTGGAGGCAAAGGGAATACTCTCTCATTGGCAAGGTTGGCAAATGTTTGTTCCTCAGAGATTTAGACAGAGGCCTCAGTTTATATATTCCTATTTGACCTCAGTATCGGCCTGTGTCCTCAATCGGAAGAGGCATATGGTGGTATTTCATGAGGTCTTGCACAAAGTATGCAGATGACACTAAGATAGAGGAAGAGTGAGCGGTATAGATGAGAGCTGGAAGTAACAAAGGGATATTGACAGGATAAATAAGCAGTTGCAACTGTGGGCAGATGGCGTTCATTTTGGGGAAGCATGGGATCATCCACTTTGGATCCAAGGAAAATAAATTGTAACAGATTTCTTAATAAAGTGCATTCAGGAAGAATGTTTCCACTTGTTGGGAGGGTGCAGAGAAGATTTACAAAAATGATACCAGAAATGTGTGGGTATACATATCAGGAAAGGATGGGTCTCTCTCTCTCTCTCTGTCTCTTGAAGAAAGAAGGCTGAGGGTTGACTTAATAGAGGTCCTTAAAGTTATGAAAGCTTTTAATAGAGTGGATACAGAGAGAATGTTTCCTCTTGTGGGGAAGAGAATAACTAGAGGCCGTCAATATAAGATAATCACCAAGAAATCCAATAGAGATTGTTTTTTATTCATTTACGGATGTGGGCATCGCTGGCTAGGGCAGCGGTTATTGCCATCTCTAACTGCCCATGAGAAGGTGGTGGTGGGCTTCCTTCTTGAACTGCCACAGTCCATGTGGTGTAGGTACACCCACAGTGCTGTCAGGGAGGGAGTTCCAGGATTTTGGCCCAACGACAGTGAAGGAACGGCGATATATTTCCAAGTCAGGATGGTGAGTGGCTTGGAGGGGAACTTCCAGGTGATGATGTTCCCATGTGTCTGCTGCCCTTGTCCTTCTAGACAGTAGTGGTCATGAGTTTGGAAGGTGCTGTCTAAGGAGCCTTGGTGAATTCCTGCAGTGCATCTTGTAGATGGTACACACTGCTGCTACTCTGCGTTGGTGGTGGAGGGAATGAATGTTTGTGGATGGGGTGCCAATCAAGTGGGCTGCTTTGTCCTGGATGGTGTCGAGCTTCTTGAGCGTTTTTGGAGCTGAATCCAGAAGAAACTTCTTTTCCCAAAGAGCGGTGAGAGTGTGGAACTTATTACCACAGGAAATGGTTGAAGTGAATGGTATAGATGTGTTTGTGGGGAGGCTAGACAAGCATATGAGGGTTATGGGTTACACTGATAGACTGAGGTGAGGGAAGACAAGAGGAGACTCAAGCGGAACTTGAATGCCAGCATGGACTGCTTGGGCTGAATGGCCTGTTTCTGTGCTGTATATCTTCTGTAATGACAAGGGACTGAGATCTGCAGAGGAGCAATGGGATTTAGGTGTCCATGTGCACAAAGCACTAAATGTTATTGCCTGGGGTACAAAAGGCAATCAGGAAGGTGAATAGAATGTCAGCCTTTGCCTCAAGGGAGTTGGAATTCAGACGTGGGGAAGAGATGCTTCAGTTGTACAGAGCCTTGGTCAGACACCACCCGGAGTCCTGCGTCCATTTCTGGACACCAGGCATAATGGAATATTATAGGTGCGGATGCCCTGGAGATTTATCAGAGTTATACTGAGACTTAAAGGATTAAAGTTATGAGAACAGTTTCCATAAACTTGGTTTGCTTTCCCCGGAGTGAGGAGATTGTGGGTGTAATTTGATCGACACCTATAAAATGAAAAAAGGATTCAATCATATAAAAAGAAAGTAAGTCTTGCATTTATATAGAACCTTCCATGACACTTAATGTCCCAAAATGTTTTACAACCAATGAAGTACTTTTTAGGTGTAGTCACTGTTGTAATGTAGGAAACGCAGTGGCCAATTTGTGCACAGCAAGCTCCCACAAACAGCTTTATTAATAGTGGCATTGAGGACAAGAGTGAGGAGGTCATGTTGAATTTGAATAAGATACTAGTTAGGCCTCATCTGGAGTACTACCATCCAGTTCTGGGCACCATACTTGAGGCAGGATGTGAAGGCATTGGCAGAGGACAGAGGAGGTTCACAAGAATGATAATGACCAGATCATCTGTTTTTACAGTGATGCTGATTGAAAGATAAATTCCAGGGATAACTCACCCCAACACTTCTCCAGCATAGTGCTATGAAATCTTTTACACCCACCTGAGAGGGTAAAAGGGGCCTGGGTTTAACATCTCATCCAAAGATGCCACTTCTGACAGTACAGTACTCCCTTGGAGTGTCTAGGTGCACTCAGGTGGGATTCATGAACCCAGGAGCCTGCGACTCAGAGGCGAGAGGTGTTACCAACTGAGCCACGGCTGGCACCGAAAAAGTCGATGCAGAGAAATTATTTCTTCTGTCGAAGGCTTCCAGAACAAGGTGACATAATGTTAAAATGGGAAGCCGGCCAGCCAGGAGAGAAATCAGGAGGCACTTGGGTAGCATAGATCTCCAACTTCATCGCACAAAAGGTTGTTGAAGGCGGTGTGTCAATTGGAATTTTAAATACTGTGGTTGTCAGATTTTTGTTGGGGAAGGATATTAAGGTAGTTGGAGTTGAGGGATTAATCAGCGATGATCTGGATGAATGGAGCAGCGGGCTCAAGGGAGCTGAAAAATCGCAGAATCGCAAAATCACAGAACTGTTACCGTGCAAAAGGAGACCATTCGGCCCATTGTGTCTGCACCAGCTCTCCCATTGAGCATCATGACTCAGTGCCTCTCCTGCCTATTCCCCGTAACCTTTGCACGTTGTTTCTATTTAAATAATCATCCAATGCCCTCTTGAACGCCTCGATTCAACCTCCCTCCGCCGCACTTCCAGGCAGCGCATTGCAGACCCCAACCACTCGCTGTGCTTTGCCCCTTTCGCAAATCGCTTGAGGTAGCCGAATTCTGTCCCTGTTTTCCTATGAGGCCAGGTTAAGAAAGAAATGGTGACAGACGCTGAGAAAGAAATAGAGAGAGAGAAAGAGAGAGAGAGAGAGAGAGAAGGAGAGAGCAAAAAAACAGAGAGAAAAATGAGAGGCAGACAGAGATTAATAGCATCGCTTAGCAGCCAGACTTCCAGCATCATGAGGCGATGGTCATCCAGGAATGCATGGCAACCATTGAAATGCTCACTCTCTTGGACGCTGTCAGTGCAGGTGACAGCCAAGCAAGGCGAGATGATCCATCCACTTAACCACAGCAGGGGAAAACTGTTCACCTCAAATCCTTCTCTTTCACAGCCGACTTGCTTATTTGCTTTTGTTCCTAGTGAGCCATTTTTCCCACTCGGATGGAGATTAATTCCTTGATTTGATTTTTCTTTTTCTTTTTTTTTCATGGGATGTGGGCGACGCTGGCAAGGCCAGCATTCGATGGCCCGTCCCTCAATTGCCCTTGAACCGAGTGACTTGCTAGGACATTTCAGAGGGTAAGTTAAGAGTCAGTCACATTGCTGTGGGCTTGGAGTCAACGTGTAAGGCAGACCGGGTACGGACGGCAGATTTCCTTCCCTGGAGGGCATCGGGTGGGTTTTTAATGACAATCGACGATAGTTGTCATGGTCACGGAGACTGGTTTCCAATCCCAGATTTACTGATTGAATTAAAATTCCACCAGCAGCCATGATGGGGTTTTGAACCCATATCCTGGGCCTCTGGCTCCAGTGATATTAACACGATGCCACTATCACCGTCAGCAAATTGGGGAAATAAAACCGTGGTTGTATTCGCTTTTTGTGTCAGTGGGCAGGCCCCTTGTCTCCAGGTCAGAAAGTTACTGTTCAAGTCCCCACTCTAGGGTCGAGGGTCTTACCCTAGGCCTTCTGTATGGCTATGTAATCATCCCCTGACATGGAACATCAATTGCTTCAGGGAAGCAGGGGGAGAAAAGTTAAATTAAGATAGGAGAGGAAAAAAAATTATTTTTGACAAAAATGAGACGTGAAGACCACTTTTGGAGGAGAAAGCCTCAGATAAATACAGGAAGGTGCGCTGAGGATTCCCCTGATAGCAGGAAGACTCACACCCTGTACAACAGAATATCACAGTGCTACCTGTCCCTTTAAGGCTATCGTTTTGTAAATCCTTGGCTTTGGGGCCATGGGCCAAAAAGGATAGGCAAAATGTCACAACCGTGCTCCTGAACCACTAGCAATGCCACTGAGGTGTTAGCTAAATCACACCCCTTTAAACTAGTGAGCCATATGAACTCAACTGAGGGGCTCCGCTCTTTCCAAGGGGGGGTCATGGTTGGTTGCGTGTGGGGGATATGGGGGAGGGGGGACGGGGGTGGTGGTGCGGTACTGCCTGTCACTCCTGATCTCGCCCTACACCTGGAAGGGGAGAACTTCCATCGCAGGTTCCCCCACTCACTCACCATAGCGTTTGGCAGGACCCACGGTGAAATGGCACGAAGGCCCTTTTGCACCACTCTCAGCTGGAGTTATGCTGAATGGCAGACAATTCGCCAATGAAATATCCCCCCCCATAATACCCATTCAAAAGCCTTAACTCCAAGCATCACAAAGGAATGGTTAGTCACTCCAAGCGGCTAATTGTCCGACCCGAAGCCAGGAATTTACAAACAACCACCAGTCCGCAAAATGACCCCACCAAAACGGCAATTAAACTCCAACTGACCTCAGGACCTATTTTAACTCTAGCGGGAGGCAGCGACCTAAAAAAAGGGGAACGACTAAACACTGCACCTCGGAACATCACAGGAGATCAGCTAGCCATGTGTGAAACCATGTTACGTTGGTAAAGAAACAGTCACTTGGTAGTATGGAACTTGACTGACTATTGCTAAGAAGAGCAACATCTTGCAGAAGTTTTTCACCTTGCACTCATCAGGACAAACACTAGGATGAAATGTGATATTCTTAGCGTTTGTCCTGGAAAGTTGAAGATGAAAAGCTGCAGTGAGATGTCTCTCTGTTGAACAATAGTCAAGTTCTGTCAGTAATTCAGAGAGGGGCTTTCCTGGGTTGGGAGAGAATCTTCCACACTGGAAGTCCAAAGAACACGAGAGAACAGGAACACATGAAGCAGAAGCAGGAGTAGACCAGATGGCCTGTTGAGCATGCTCCACCAGTCAGCAAGATCATGACAGGCCTTGGGCTTCAGCTCCACCTTCCCGCTCACTCCCCATATCCCTTGATCCCCGGAGAGAGCAAAAATCTGCCTATCCCGGCCTTAACTATATTCAACGACAGAGCATTCACGACCCTATGGGGTAGAGGATTCCAAAGATTCACAGCTCCTTTTGACTGAAGTCATTTCTCCTCATCTCAGTCCTAAACGATCGGCCCCTTATCCTGAGGCTGTGCCCACCCCGCGATTTAGGTTCACCGGCCCGCGGAACCAGTCCCTCAGCGTCCAACCCCTTCGGAATCTGAAACAGTTCTGACAAGAGGTCATCCTGGCCTGAAACGCATTAACTCTGTGTTTCTCCCTCCACAGACGCTTCCCTTGTCAGTGTTCCCAGCGTCTTTGGTTCTTAATTCCAGATTCCCAGCAGCCGCGGTCTTTTGATTTTGCCCCCTTCAGGATCCAGTGCGCTTCAGTGGGGTCGCCCGTCATCGGAAGCCCTTTCACGTTAGACCACAGCGCTACCAGAGAGCCCTCCTCGTGCCTAAAACCCTGCCTCCGGACAACAAAATGTCAGAAAGGCGGCGTGAAAAATGGTCTATTCAGCAACGCTCCCTACTACAGTTGGTGGGGTGAGAATCTACCTTAATGAGGGAGGACTCGATGAGAGAGGTGGTGGGGGTTGGGGGGGTGGGGTGGTGGGTAGGCAAATAGCTGCCCAGAAGATAAATTGCTGGCAACACAGGAGGCATGATACCTTTCCCGATTGTTGCTGCTTGATTCTGCTGGCTGGTACTGAAAGCTTTTTTTTTCTTTTCTCCCTGTCTTCCTCCTATTGGTAGCAGGGATGACATCTGTTATGTGAAGTGGAGATTCAAGTACGCTCCATTTAATAGCACTCAGCAGATAATGAGAAAGAGCTTCATATTTTTCAAATGTATTGTCCTGTGATGTTTACTGGTACCTCCTGTTTTAAGCAAGTGCCAGAACCTGCAACAACATTCTCTTCACCGCCACTACCAAACCCACACAGCCCCCCACCCCCCCCTTCACTTCCCTCCTCCCTGTCCCAAATGTTGCTTAGATCCTGCTCCAGATGATTCAATAAATGAGTTCCCTTGGCATTCGTGCTACATCTTCCAAATGACAATTTGCGCATTGCAATCTGTCTGTTATTTTTACAAGGCAAATAGACATCTCTGTTGATGTGCCCGACATATTAAACTCTAGCCAAACTAAATTGCTTTCTGCTTTGCTGAGCAGACCTCAAAATTAAAATAGTGTCGTCTTTAAACCGCGGTGGTCCCCACCAGACTTTACTGGTCCAGTCGGTTAAATGGGCAACAGTCAGGATGCAGATGCTTGCTTATAAAAAATCGCTGTCTTTGTTGGAGGGGACAACACCAGCGTCCCTCACCTCCAGAGAAAAATAGCAAAACAATTTTTTGTATCAAAGGATTCGAGGGCTAATCCATCAATGTCCTTCCATGCCTGTCTCCACAAAGATCTGGCCCAAGGTGATGTGGACTCTCTACATTTCTTTTTTTACTTCATTTTTTGGGATAAGTGCATTTCTGGCTGGGCCCAGCATTTATTGCCCCATCCCTAATTACCCCTTGAGAAGGTGGTGGGTGAGCCGCCTTCTTGAACCGCTGCAGTCCGTGTGGTGTAGGTACACCCACAGCGCGGTTAGGGAGGGAGTTCCAGGATTTTGACCCAGCGACAGTGAAGGAACGGCCGATATACTTCCAAGTCAGGGTGGTGTGTGGCTGGGAGGGGAACTTGCAGGTGGTGGTGTTCCCCATGCGTCCGTTGCCCTTGTCCTTCTAGATGGTAGTAGTCGTGGGTTTGGAAGTTGCTGTCGAAGGAATATTCGCAAGCTGGTGCAATGCATCTTGTGGATGGTACACACTGCGGCCACTGTCCGACGGTGGTGGAGGGAATGAATGTTTAAGGTGGAGCATGGGGTGCCAATCAAGCGAGCTGCTTTGTCCTGGGTGGTGTTGAGTTTCTTGGTGTGTTTACTGCTGATAACACACCATATACACAAGTGAATGAACTTCCAGTGAATCCTACTGGCGAGGCATGCAGTCATGAGTGGATTCTGATCCTTGCAGGTTATTCCTGCTCATCATATAAGGGCAGTCTATTTATCTCAGCACTTTATTTTGTTTCACTGAGTTGCCATCCTCTGCCACCCTGCTACTGAGTTGCTCCACACCTCGTATTTGCATCTCATTAAAACCGAAGCCAATTTATGACAATAATCCCTCCAAATCAAGAGCCCACGCTGCTTACAGTGTAAAATGAAACAAAAGTTTCAGAAGTAATTTAAAGCATTATATACACACATTGTGCTTTGGGACATCGTGAGATTGTGATGGAAAAGTTCCTTCAAGATGCGCGTGATTGAAGAGAATGGCCGTTGGCCATCTTAGCGCAAATCTACGTTAAACGGGTCAAGATAAGAATCTAACGAAATAGGAGCAGAAGTCAACCATTTGACCCTCGTGCTTGCTTTGCCTTTCAATATGATCATGGATGATCTTCTGCCTCAAATCCACGTTCCTGCCCGCCTCCCATATCCCTTCATTCCCCCTAGTGTCCAAACATCTGTCCAACTCAGCCTTAACTATATTCAGTGGTGGGGCATCTAATCTACTGGGACGGAGAGTTCCAATGATTCACAACCCTCCAGGTGAAGAAATTGCTCCACATCTCAGTCCTAAGCGGGACATAACTAATAAGGAGCTGAGCCATAAAACCAAAGGAAACTTATTAAAATTAGACAATAATGTCATTCCCAGCTCCCACAGTGCTCTGCAGTGCCTATCGTGTCTTCAAGACACTGGAGGCTTCAAGCATAAAAGCGGGCACCACATTCCCCTTCATGGAACATCCAGGGACAAACAAGAGGCAGAAGAGGGGCAAGCAGCCAGAGTGACTACCCTAGGGTTGCCAACGGTGATTAAATGAGGTTTTATCACGTGACTTGCCCCATCCCCCACACTCCAGCCATTATTCGGCCAACCTTCCTACGCCAATTGGAAAGCAAAAAGACGTCATTACCCAATTGCATGATGCTTGACTGTCAGCCAAACAGCCTTTATCCGTCCCCCCCCGCCATTTCAATATTTTGATATCTGGTAAAGAGAAGTGTTCAAAGAAAATGACTAAAAAAAAAGAGAATCTTTTTGAATGTCCCGATGATTTTCCTCCAGGGTTGCAGACAGCAGTGTCTTGGAGACTGATTTTCATTTCCTGGAGACTCCAGGCCAATCCTCGATATATAATATAATAACTAATAAATCCAATAGGGAATTCAGGAGAAAATTCTTCACCCAGAGAGCGGTGAGAATGTGGAACTCACTACCACAAGGAGTCATTGAGGTGAATAATGTAGATACATTGGAGAGGAAGCGAGATAAACACGTGAGAGAGAAAAGAATAGAGGGATATGGTGATAGGGTGAGATAATGTGGAGTGGGAGGAGGCCTGTGTGGAGCAAGAGCACCAGCAAAGACTAGTTGGGCCGAATGGTCTCTATCTGTGCTGTAAGTTCAATGTAGAAGCTGTCTCCCTTACCCTGGCTGCTGTAGATCTGCAATTCAACCAACAAGGTTCACACTGACACAAAAAAAAAATCTTTTTTTAACGTCCCAATGATATTTCTCCAGGGTTGCACACAGCAGTGTCCTTGATCTCCAGACCAACTCCGGACGGCTGTCAACTCTAGACTACCCTCACGAGCTCTGTCCAACCTGGTCCAGCGCAGATTGAGGAGGGTTCAGGTTGGAGGACTCTGTGGGGAATGCTGTTAAGCCACCGAGGAATAATGTGGTTTTATAAAACTCCAGATTTGCTCCATCTTCCGATTCCCGCCCACACCGGATACTGGCTGTTTTTGCACCAGGCACCTGCTTATAAGCAAACAATCGAGAGAAACAACAACTTGCATTCACGTAGCACCTTTCCCATAGTAAGAGTTTTTTTTTATTTGTTCATGGGATGTGGGCATCACTGCCTAGGCCAGCATTTATTGCTCATCCCTAATTGCCCTTGTTCAGAGGGCATTTAAGAGTCAACACATGGCTGTGGGTCTGGAGTTCAGGCGTAGGCCAGACCAGGTAAGGACAGCAGATTTCCGTCCCTAAAGGACATTAGTGAACCAGATGGGTTTTTACGACAATCAGCAATGGCTTTGTGGTCATCGTCAAACTTTTACTGAACTCAAATTTCACCATCTGCTGTGGTTGGATTCAAACCCTGGTCCCCAGAGAATTACCCTGGGTTTCTGGATTACTGGTTCAGTGACAATACCGCTATGCCACCACCTCCCCTTAAGTTGCTTCACAGAAGAGTTATCAGGCAAAATTTGACACCGAACAGCATAAGTTTGTGGTAGGAGAAGAGACCAAAATCTTGGTGAAGGAGGTAGGTTTTAAGGAGGAGAGAGAGGCTTCGAATTTTAAGGGGAAGGTTTCCAGAACTTAGGGCCTAGAAGGCTGAAGGCACGGCCACCATTAGTGGAGCGATGGAAATCGGAGATGTGCAAGAGGCTAGAGTTGGAGGAGCACAGAGAAAAGCAGCTAACGTTGGCAAGAATTGTCCCACAAACTGGTTGTTCTGGCCTCTGAAAGGAGGAGTGTTGAGGGAAAGGAGGAGTGTTGAGGGAAAGGAGGAGTGTTGAGGGAAAGGAGGAGTGTTGAGGGAAAGGAGGAGTGTTGAGGGAAGGGAGGAGTGTTGAGGGAAAGGAGGAGTGTTGAGGGAAGGGAGGAGTGTTGAGGGAAGGGAGGAGTGTTGAGGGAAAGGAGGAGTGTTGAGGGAAAGGAGGAGTGTTGAGGGAAAGGAGGGGTGTTGAGGGAAGGGAGGAGTGTTGAGGGAAAGGAGGAGTGTTGAGGGAAAGGAGGAGTGTTGAGGGAAAGGAGGTGTGTTGAGGGAAGGGATGGTTCACTCCCCCCAACCCCCGCTCCCACTGGTGAGACCAAGCACGGTGACTGGACCTCAGCACCACAATTTGCCTCAGCGCTTCCAGAATGATCTACCTGCCTGACGCCAGTCGCCGTCCAACGGCCCAAGAGTGCGGACGGGCACGATGACAGTCAAATAACATTCACTGACCGAGCTGGCACACGAAGGATGCCCGGTCAGGTCGTTTAAAAAGAATACTTAAACCCGCTTTTTAATTTTGCCATCTTTTCTCATCAAACCGTTAATTAGGCACCAGAGACGATTGGGTCGAACTGGCCAAACCAAAATAAAATAAGCTGCAGAGAGGAAAGAAATCGCCTCACCTATTGTGAAGGAGAATTCAGATGGTTCTGTTCCAGTGGAATTGTTTAAAGAAGATTGATGGCATTGTACCTTTAGTTTAATAATCTGCTTTTTTATAAAATGATTGAGGCATTGCCTGTAATTTATGGTGATTAACACAGAGCAAATGCAGCAGGGCTCCGAACTCAGTCGATGGCTTCTTGACGGTCATATAACGGGCACTTTTGTGACAATTTTTAAGATGAAAATCTTAAATTAAGATTCTGCGAAACCCTAGATGAGCTGGGGACACATCACAGGACGGAATGATAGCTTTCTTCCTCTGCCCTTTCCCCCCTTCCCCGCCCCCAGCCACTCATCCAAACGCTCAGTAGTGAACATATTCTTTTCGTTTTGTGAAACGCTGGTGTCACCTTGGCTCGGTTGATGGCACGCTCCTCACCCAGTCAGAAGGTTGTGAGTTCGAGTGACATTTCAGAGATTCGAGCGCAAAATCTAGGCTGGCGCTCCCCCGGGCAGGGTTGAGACCTTAATCTAAGGCCCCCATCTGCCCTCTCTGGTGGGTGTAAAAAGCACTATATTGAAGAGGGGCAGGGGAGCTCTCCCCAGTGCCCCGGCCAAATATTGATCCCTCAGCCGACATCACAAAAACAGATTTACCTGGTCATTATCACATTGCTGTTTGTGGGAGTCCACTGTTTGCAAATTGGCTGCTACGTTCCCTACATTACAACTCCTACATTACAGCTCTGCAAAAAAACATTTCATCGGCTGTGAAGCATCTTAGGACATCCTGAGGTGGTGAAAGGCGCTACATAAATGCAAGTTTTTAAAAAATTATATAGAGTAAATAGCATCATAGAATTTTAAAGCGCAGGAGGAGGCCATTCGGTCCATCATGCCTGTGCCGGCCTTTTGAAAGTGCGATCCAATTAGTCCCACACTGGCTGCTGGCTTCTCAGTGGGTGGAACTGTCCCTCCCCTCAACGCTCCTCTCTACAGGGGCCAGAATGACCGACTCGTAGGGCAATTCTTACCACCGTCAGCAGCTTTTCTCCGCTCTCCCCCGCTTCCGGCTTCTTGCACATCCCTGATTCTTAGCTCTCCGCTATTGGCAGCCGCACCTTCAGCCTTCTGGGCCCTAGGTTGTGGAATTCCACCTCCCACCCCTCAAGCCCCTCTCTCCTCCTTAAAACTTACCTTTCTCGCCAAGGCTTTGCCTCTTGCCCTGCAATGTGGTTCAGTTCTGTGAAGCATCGTGGGGCCTTCTTAACGAGGGGAGGACGCTATATAAATGCAAGCTGTTGCTGTTGCTGATTGGTTGCCTGTAAGCAGATGCTCGATGCAGAAAAGCCGGGCATCCAGTGTGGGCAGTAATTGGATATCTCTCTCCCCTTAGCCCTGCAAGTGTTTCGCTGTCAAGTGTACATCCAATTCCCTCTTGAAATCTGCCTCCACCACCCTTTCAGTCAGTGCATACCAGATAACAACACGCTGCTCAAATAACATCTCATCGCGCTTAACAGGGGGGCAGGGTTTCCCCGAAAGCGTGTCAGCGCCCGGGTTAGCACTGTGAAGAGGCTGGCTTTCTGCATTGCCGCTGGGGAGCTCAGCGCAACCGGCCGTGAACTCAAAAGGGCAGGAAGAGCGACGCACCCGAGCTCTCCCTCGGTAGGAACTCCATAAAAAATCTGCTTCAACCCCCTCCCCACTGCTTGAGCACAGTTTAGTGACAGAACCGGCGCAGGCTAACTTGAATCACAGTGCTGCGATCTGACGTGGCCTTGGCTGTGCAAGGGAGGCTCAGAGGACGTGGGTTTAGCTCCCTGCTAATCACCCCCCCATTACATTCCGAAATCTCAGAAGACACATGCCAGGGCCGCTTTCGGCGAGACAGGTAGGCTGTACGCTCAGAAACCCATTTGTTCCTTCAGGTTAATTGACCTATCACCCGCCTAATGAGCAGATATGCATCAGTGGGACTGAGGGAGCCTCTAGAAGCTCCAGCTGTGTCACAAACACTTCCCTTACCCATCAACTGCCTGGAACAGCTTTGCGACTGGATCGAACGAAGCAAACTTTTAATTGATTCCCTCCCCACCTCCGAGTTGGCATTTTGTTTATTTTTTTTTAATTCATTCATGAGATGCGAGCTTCACTGCCAAGGCCAGCTTTGATTGTCTAGCCGTAACTGCACCACTTGGGTGAGCTGCCGTCTTGAGCCGCTGCAGTCTACGCAGCGCAGGTATACCCACACAGTGTTCTTATTATTAGGGAGGGAGTTCCAGGATTGACAGGGATGGCAACATGTTTCCAAGTCAGGATGGTGTGTGGCTTGGAAGGAGGACTTGCAGGTGGCAGTGGTGTCCCCGTGTACCTGCTGCCCCCTGTCCATCCACGGAGGTCACAGGTTTGGGCGGCGCTGTCGAAGGAGCCTTGGCGAGTTGCTGCAGTGCATCTTGTAGATGGTACACACAAGTATTCCACATTCCATCCCATCTACTTCTGCCTCTGTAGCCGCCAATCTCTGATTAATTATCCCCACTACAGAAACTGAGGAGTGCAAAGTTCATGGGGGGGGTCGTAGGGCTGGAGGAGGCCACAGAGATAGAGAGGTGTGAGGCTGCGGAAGGATTTGAACAGGAGGCTGAGTGTTTAAAATTGAGGCTTCGGCAGACTGGGAGCCAGTCAACAAGCACAGGGGTGATGGGTGAAACGTACTTGGTGTGAATCAGGGCATGACTAGCAGAGTTTGGAGATATGCAAGGTGGAAGGTGGAAGGCCAACCAGGGCAGATTTGGAATTGTGAAGTCTGGAGGCCACGAAAGCGTTGATGAAGGTTTTAACAGCAGATGGACTGAGGCAAGGGAGGAGATGGGTAATGTTACAGTGGTGGGGCTAAGTGACCTTGGAGAGGAAATGGGGTCAGAAACTCAGCTCGGAGTCAAATAGGAAGCTGAGGTTGTAAATGGCCTGGCTCAGCCCGAAGGGGGGATGGGTTCACTGGTGAGGGGCCGAAGACAATGGCTTTGATTTTCCCAGTGTTTAATTGGAGGGAATTCCTGGTCATCCATCACTGGAATGCCAGAGAAGTAACGTGACAAATCAGAGGCTGAGGAGGGTTTAGGGGAGGTGACGTAGAGATAGTTGTGGTCAAGAGGCAGCGTATCGATGAGAAATAGGATAGGTTGAGCATAGATCACCGGGGGACACCAGAGGTAACAGTGCAGGGTTGGCAAGAGAAACCCTTCAAGGAAGTCTCAGAGATAGAATCTGGGGAGTAAACTGGGTAGAAAAATGAACAAATGAACACCATTTAAAAAGAACAAGAGGGAATAGTCAATATATTATGCACTAGGCACCTATCCAATACCCAAAAGATGACAAGTCATCTCATGAGAGAGAGGTCTAGGTGCCCTCACCCTCATCCCAAGGGATCTTATGCCTCTCCCTGTCTCATGGGAAAGGCTCAAGGTGCCCATCCCCATCTTGGTGCCATCCTATATCACACCCCCCGCCACCACCTACCTCAAACCTCTGGCTTTGCAGCCCTCACTGAAACGGTGTGCCCCGTTGGGTGCATTCAGATAATGATTCTATGAATGGTCAACTGTGATGCCCTCCAAAGTTGGATAGCCTCCCAACAGTAGCTTGCCCCACACAAGAAGGGCAGGCCAATGGGCTGAGGCATTAGAGGGTAGCTGTGTAGAAGTAGGAGACAAGATATTTCTGTAGAGGTGGGGTTGGTGGCGGTGTGGGGGGGGAGTGTGGGGTGGTGTGAGGTTGAGAACATTTTAAGGAGAAAGATTTTGGATGTTTTTATGGGAAAATGCGTAGACAAAGGTCAGCAGCAAAACAGCAACGTTTTAACAGGCATCTCCTACAGATAGCAAAAAAGGAGGGTGGGGTTGGGAAATTATGATTGTTGAAGCTTCACAATCGTGTTTTAGAAGGATTGTCCGCTTCTTAAGCATGAATGAAAAGTTGGTAAGAAAGAATTGCAAGGCAGGAAGACGCGAGGTATGTTTGACTGTTATGAATGACCAGGTGTGTGTGGGTGTGTGCGAGGGAGAAAGGAACCAAATTATTGGCAGTTGAGAAAGCAGAGTTTGTTAGCAGTTGTGAATGAGAGCGAGATTTCTTGTGTGGGAGTTAACCTTCAGACAGAAAGATATTGGTTTTAATCATTCAGATGATTAACAAGAGAACATTTCCTCTTGTGGGGAAGAGCATAACCAGGGGCCATTAATATCAGATAATCACCGGGAAATCCAATAGGGAATTCAGAAGAAACTTCTTTACCCAAAGAGTGGTGAGAATGTGGACAGGGAGCAAGTGAAGTGAATATTATAGATACATTTAAGAGGAAGCTAGACAAGCACATGAGGGGTAAGAGAATATAGGGCTACAACAACAGATTTAGATGAGAAAAGATGGGAGCATAAACACCAGCATGGGCTGATGGGCTGAATGGCTTGTTTCTGTGCCGTATATCCTATGTAATCCTAGGTAAGGGACTAGGGGGACACAGATTTAATGTCATGAGCAAGAGATGCAGGGGGGATGTGAGGAAGAAGCGAGTGGTAATGACCTCAAACTCGCTGCCCACGGGCGTAGTAGACGCAGAGACGATCAGTGTCGATTTCAAAAGGGATTTGGATGGGCACTTGAAGGAAATAACTTTGCAAGGATAGAGCGGGAGTATGGGACTGACTGGGGATTGCTCTACAGAGCAGGCGTGGGCTTAATGGGCCAAATGGCCTCCTTCTGTGCCATAATGACTCTATGAGTACAACTCCTGCATACGCAGCACCACACATATACCATTAGCCATAAAGTTGGATTCTACACAAACTGTAAAAGGGAAGTCACCAATTGACAATAATGGAGAAGTCTGTAATGACCATATTGTCTGTGGACTGCATTAAATAAAGACTAACTCAAAGGTTGTAATCTGTAGACACTCTACAACCTTCCAGACTCAACATTGAGTTCAACATTTTCAGATAATAACATCTGTCCCTATCTTTTTGATCAGCAACTGCTGGTGTTGATTCAACTTTTCCCACTTACACCTCCCCTAGACCCATCTTTTGTCTCTTCACCATATCCTTTTGCCTCACACCATCACCTCTTTTGTCATTTAATCTCTCCTGCCTTCCGCCCTGTCGCAGGTCTTCCCTTCTGCTCTCCCAGCCTCTTCCCGTGCCTCTGTACCTTTTCCAGTTCAGGTGAAAGGTCATCCACCTGAAAGGTTAACTCCGTTTCCCTCTCCACAGGTGCTGCCGGACCTGCTGAGAATTTCCAGCGGTTTCAGTTTTTCTCCCAAAGGTTGGAGTCCGTTATCGGGCAGTAATGTCGTTGAGAGCGGTCCTAATGATAAACTGCAAGGTCAAAGCAAGGGTCAAAAATGTAAATATGCTTTCAACCATTGGAGTCAGCCCTTCATGTCCTCATGTCCAACCACATTCTGAACACCTTTAAAAGTCCCTTTACCATAACTAGCCAGGTAGCGCAGCAATTATCATTTTTAGTTGCTTTGTAGTACAGAACTTGAGTATTGCTGGTGCACTCTCCATGGCAACGCTTCTACCAATCAGAGTCCACTTGCCTGCCAATCAGCACTCTCCTCTCATGCAGTATAAATTGTTGCTCCCTTTACAATTTGGTATTCTTGGGAATTTGTCCTGGTGATTGCATGGCGATAAGTTTTGACAGCATGTCTCTTTTTCGTTAATCCTCTGCAATATCCATTTTAAATCATTCACTTAAATTTAAGTTCCATTGTCCTCAAAGTCCAATTTTCATTAAAAAAAAATACCAACCGTGACAGAACTTCAAGAAGCAATTGCTTGGCTGCAAATATTTGGAACATCTTGAGATCATGAAAGGTGCCATAGAAATGCAAGCCTGGCAGTCTTACAGCATTTGATTTGTGTCAGTGGAGGTCCCCTAACCATCACTCGCTAGATGCTACAACTTGACTCTTCCTTCCTTTCTCACCCCCATCCCTGCCCCCAACCACAACCACCAACACCCACCCCAACCACCTACCTACTGCTTCCTTCTCCGTCACTCCATCTTCAGTGTGTCTCTGGTGTGGTGGGCAGAATTGAATGCTTTAGTCCTGAGCGTTGTGTGAGTCAGTTCTGAATGGCAAATCAAAACACAACAAAGCTGCATCGTCTCTGCTAAACTAAAGAGCTAAACAAGGCTGGCCTTAAGCAAGCTAATTTTAAAAATAACATGGGTTTAAACTATTACATTTGCAGGGACATTTGCAGTATTCTGGATGTTAATCCTTTTCTCTGCAACTTACCCCCTGTGACCCCCCTGAGATCTCTGCACTCCTCCAGTCCTGGCCTCTTGCACATGTCTGATGTCAATTCCTGCACCGCTGGTGGCTGTACTTTTAATTAAACTCTCAGTCCTGGAATTACCTCCCTAAATCTCTCACACCTCTAAGTATTTTTTTATTCATTCATGGAATGTTAGCATCACTGGCTGGGCCAGCATTTATGGCCCATCCCTAACTGCCCTTGAGAAGGTGGTGGTGAGTTGCCTTCTTGAGCCGCTGCAGTCCCTGTGGTGTAGGTACACCCACAGTGCTGTTAGGGAGGGAGTTCCAGGATTTTGACCCAGCGACAATGAAGGAACGGCGATATATTTCCAAGTCAGGATGATGAGTGGCTGGGAGGGGAACTTCCAGGTGGTGGTGTTCCCATCTATCTGCTGCCTTTGTCCTTCTAGGTGGTAGTGGTCGTGGGTTTGGAAGGTGCTGTCTAAGGAGGCTTGGTGAGTTCCTGCAGTGCGTCTTGTAGATGGTACACACTGCTGCTACTGTGCGTCAGTGGTGGAGGGAGTGAATGTTTGTGGATGGGGTGCCAATCAAGCGGGCTGCTTTGTCCTGGATGGTGTCAAGCTTCTTGAGTGTTGTTAGTGCTGCACTGATCCAGGCAAGTGGGGAGTATTCCATCACACTCCTGACTTGTGCCTTGTAGATGGTGGACAGGCTTTGGGAGTCAGGAGGTGAGTTACTCGCCACAGGATTCCTAGTGTCTGACCTGCTCTTATAGTCACAGTATTTATATGGCTAGTCCAGTTCAGCTTCTGGTCAATGGTAACCCCAAGATGTTGATAGTGGGGGATTCAGTGATGGTAATGCCATTGAACATCAAGGAGCAATGGTTAGATTCTCTCTTGTTAGAGATGGTCATTGCCTGGCACTTGTGTGCTGCAAATGTTACTTGCCACTTGACAGCCCAAGCCTGGATATTGTCCAGGTCTTGCTGCATTTGGACATAGGCTGCTTCAGTATCTGAGGAGTTGCGAATGGTGCTGAACATTGTGCAATCATCAGTGAACATTCCCACTTCTGAGCTTATGGTGGAGGGAAGGTCCACCTGAAGCAGCTGAAGATGGTTGGGCCGAGGACACTACCCTGAGGAACTCCTGCAGTGCTCCTTAAAACCCACTTCATTGATCAAGATTTTGGTCACTTGTCCTAATGTCTCCTCATGTGTCTCAGTGTCAAATTTATATTTGATAACACACCCGTGAAGCACCTGGCAATTTTTTACTATGTCCGAGGTGCTATATAAATGCAAATTGCTGTTGTAGTCTCAAACTTACAAGCAATTTACTGCCCTCTCATTCACTTCAGGGGTTCACAAGGAACTATGGTGGCTTGGATTCCCACAGGTTTGATTGATGACACTCCTGTGAAAAGTCTTGGGAGGTTTTACCACAGTAAAGGCAAGTTGTTACATAGAAACATAGAAAATAGGAGCGGGAGTAGGCCATTCGGCCCTTCGAGCCTGCTCTGCCATTCAACACAACCATGGCTGATCCTCCAACTCAACACCGTACCCCTGCTCTCTCCCCATACCCTTTGACGCCTTTAGAGTCTAGAAATCTATCTATTTCCTTCTTAAATATATTCAGTGACTTGGCCTCCACAGCTTCTGTGTGGTAGAGAATTCCACAGGCCCACCACCCTCTGAGTGAAGAAGTTTCTCCTCATCTCAGGTTAAAAGGTTTCTAGTCGGACCTCATTATATGGCCCGTATAAAATGTACAGTATCATTCAAAGCGATGGTGGGATACGTACACTTTACAACGATGCTCTTGATGTTTCCGCTATGATGAAATATTGAATTAAGCTACATGGCAGACGATGGATGGTCTGCTGTTCACTGAGTCTCCTGATTTTACAGCACAGAGGGGAATGGGGGGGTGGGTGTGGGGCATGGGGGTGATGCATGGGCCTGTGTGATAGGCTGTTTCAGTCTATTTCTGATCAAGGCAGGATGGGAAAGTAAAAGAGCCAGGAGTGGCAGTATGATCATCATCAGCGACCCCTGCTGGGCTGGGTTTGTGTGTAGAGGATTGGGCTCATCCACAGAAGCTCTCCCAACCTGGTCCAATAGCCTAATCCTAAGCACAGTTCATGGGGCTCTCATTCTAGCCCTAAAAGTGTACAACGTTCTTTGCATTACTTAGGATTTTACAGCCTGGAAACTGGCCATGTGGTGTTTCATCTCCACTCGAGCCTCTTCCATCTACTCTTCATCCATCCTATTGGCATAACTGTTTATTACTCCCTCCCTCATCCAGCTTCCCCTTAAATGCACCTATGCTATTAACCTCAACTGTTCAAAGTGGTAGATTCTCGCTGCTCCCCCATTAACAGATTTCTCTTGCATCCCAAATTGGATTTAAAGTGACCTCTGGTAGTGCAGAACTTGAATATTGCTGAAATGAGAGACATGTTGCACTCATCCAAAGGCAAGAATGTCAAATTTCAAACGATCACAACAATTTAAACCTTAGGAGTAAATAATGTTGATTAGTTGGCAAGTCAACTCGATTGGCTAGGGTGTTGCCATGGAGAAAGCAACGGGGAACTATGGGCTCCCCAAGCTCCTGAGTAATTCGAAAAAGGCGCAAGGCTTGAACATATTCCTTTTGTTTGCAGAGGATGGGACCCTGTGTATGAATGTATGTCACTTCTAGCTGCTTATCTTAAACTGGTTGTTAGTGTACCTATTAGCACACTCAGGATTGTTCAGCAAGTGCTGCCCAATTATGGAATCACATCTAGGCACTTTGTTTGGGGTTTTACAAGTGCGGACTGGTTTAAAATTTGGCATTCTTGCATTTGTCCTGATGAGTGCAAGACGAAAGGCTTTGGTAATATGTCTCTCTTTTCAACAATATTGAAATTATCTCATATTTATGTCCCCTCGTTTTCAGACTTTCTCACAAGTGGAAATATCCTCTCCATGTTCATAGCATCAAACGCCTTCTTATGTTAGAGGCCTCCTTTCTAGGTACAAGAACCCCACGCTGTTCCGTCACAGGTTGTTCCGTCAGTGTGATGTGTGGCCAAAGCAAGAGATGGTCACCGACTCAATCGTTTGGTTTGCGGGGAGTTAGCTGCCCTTAACTATGATAGTTGTTGGGCAGTTGGAATTTGCCTCAGTGCCCGGGGACCAGTGAGAGGGAGAAAGCAAGTTAGAAAAAAAACGAAGAGGAGGCAGCTTCAGATTCCCGTTTGACATCTTCCATTTTCGGCCAGTCGATTGAAGCCATTTCAACCCGGATCACTGATTGGTAATCGGGACCGCTTGAATGGCTCTGCGGAGAGAGCCGGCAATGACCCGATGGGCCGAATGGCCACACTCTCCACCGTGGCGAGAAAGGTAATGGGAGGCTGTCGAGTGCTGGCAAAAATTGGAACAGGGCGGTGTTGGCGGGGTGGGGGCTGTGGGGGGCGGGGGCTGTGGGGGCGGGGCTGTGGGGGGGATGGGAGCTGTGGGGGGGCGTGGCCTGTGGGGGGCGGGGGCTGTGGGGGGTGGGGGCTGTGGGGGGCGGGGGCTGTGGGGGGTGGGGGCTGTGGGGGGGCGGGGGCTGTGGGGGGTGGGGGCTGTGGGGGGCGGGGGCTGTGGGGGGCGGGAGCTGTGGGGGGCGGGGGCTGTGGGGGGTTGGGGAATAAATAGAAAGAAGAACCCAGTAGATCATTAAGTATTGGATGAGGCGGGCAGTGAATGTGTTAAGGTGCACAGGACGTAGTGATGAGTTTGGGACAGGTTGGATGGACCAATCGGACCTGTTTGAACCTAAATGCACAAAATTAAAGGGTAGAAAGTGACGAGGTGTCTAGACAGAGTGGGTAGAGTCGGGTTGTCAACTCTGGCTGGACATATTCAGGGAGACGTCGGCTAAAGTGACCTCATGGAAAGGCACAGTGCGAGGCCGGCTGTGGTTGTTCTATTAAATGAACATAGTCACACTGTTCCTGTAAAATCTGCCTAACATTCATTGCATTGAACTCAGCAGCAGCTGATCACATACGAACAATATTACTTCCACTTTACATCTGACCCTGTCCTTGCTGGAGCTGTGGGCATGTTGTGTGGGCAGACTCCAGTCGGCGTCTGTTGAGGAATAGCTTGTGGCTGCTCTGGACGGAGACGCTGGCGACGGCTGCCGGGATTTCACAGTTCCCTCTGAGCCTGCAGTTTCCAGTTAGGCTCGGAGCTTCCTCTAGCGTGGGACGCGACCAAATCCAGGAGGCTTCTGGAGCCGGGGGTGGCGGGTAACTGGCCGAGAGATCGAGCGTGGGCGGCGGCTGCAGTTGGCGACGCCCGCAGAGGCACAGAGGGCACAGCTGCACGCCTGCAGCAGGCACAAACCCAAACTAACAAACACAGAAGAGAGAAAGGAAAACTCTTGCCTTGGCTAATCCCGGTCCGCGCGCCCACTCCCTGCGCCACTGATAAGGTCGCAGTTTAAAATCTCCCTGAAGCCTTTCCTTGGCTATCGGGATTCCGGGAGACTCCCGGCCATTTTTAGGAGGGTTGTCAACCCTCGTTGAGGGGTCCATAGCCAAGGGGGCATAGATTTAGGGTGAGAGGTTTAGAGGGGATTTGAGGGAATTTTTTTTTTAAACCCAGAGGGTGGTGGGGGGAATCTGGGACCCACTTCCTGAAAGGGTGGTGGAGGCAGAAACCTTTATCACATTTAAAAGGTACTTGGATAGGCACTTGGAGCACAGCATGGCCTACAAGGTGATGAACCAAGAGCCAGAAAGTGAGATTAAGCTGGATGGCCACTTGGCAAACACGATGAGCCAAACGGCCACTTTCTGAGCTGCAAACTTGCACGATGCAGTCTGTCGTTTTTATCACGCGTCGGCATTTCCTGGTGAAGGAAAGGCATCCGATACCAACGCACAGCATCAGGCGGGAGACAGGTTGGTAGTCTGAATATTTATTAGGCAACACACAGGTGAAGGTACAGGTCATGAGCGTGGGCACCAAGTGCCCTGAGTCCAACACTTAATGCACCCCCCACCCCACTTCGCTGTAAAGTCTTTCCAGGCAAACAGGAAAAGATGTGCATAAAGAAAGTTTCTTGCCGTCCAACAAAAATAAAAACACAGAGAAATTCTCAGCACGGTTCAGAGAATTTATCAGGTATAGCATCTCCCATCGAGAGATTAGTCAAGCTCATTTTCTATGCAGTTCATTGATATGCAGCATCTCGTCGTACATTTTCTGGGCGGGTTGCCCACCGTCAGCAGACACACACACACTTCTTAATAACCAGGCTGAACACAAATGCTACTTAAATCCCACTTCCTGGAACAATGCTGAGGAGAATGGAGAGAAGGGGGTCTCGGCAAACTGATCGAGGCCAGCCCCATAAGCCAGGGGGGCTCCCCAAATTTTGACCCACGGGTTCCATGGTGCTTCCCAATACTAGCAACACAGCCTAGGCAACTCCGGCTAATACGCATTCGTATCTGCCAGTTAATGGTTGCTGAATAATAATTCATTTCACAAAACCCATTAAAGCACAGGGGAAAACAAGAGGCCGTGATGTCAGTTCTTCACAGCCTTTTTCTAGGCTAACTACTGCTCAAGTGCTTTAGGTTCCTCTCAAGGGTTGAACTGAATTGGTTAGATCTATGTTAGGTTCTCAATCAGAGTTAAAGTCATCGCTTTGACTCCTGGTTTGTTTCAGATTTGGCGGTGCCAGCGCACTCCTGGCTGCTCTCCCACACGCTACCCTCTGTCAACTTGAGGGCATCCAAAACTCGGCTACCTGAGTCTGAATTCGCTCCCCAGGCCCCCGTTCACCCATCAGCCCTGTGCTCGCTGGCTTCCACTGGCTCCCACTCAAGCGACGTTCCCATTTTAAAACTCTCAGCCTTGGTTCTCAATCCCTTCATGGCCTCGCTCCTATCTCTGCAATCTCCTCCAGCCCCGCAGCCCCCTGAGATACCCGCCCTCCTGTAACTCTGCCCTCTTGCACATCCCCGATTTTAATTGCTCCGCTACTGGTGGCTGTGCCTTCAGATTCCCAGGCCCCCGAGGTCGGGAATATCCTCTCTGCCTCCCTCCCACCCCCTCACTTTAAGACATTCCTTAAAAACTTTTGACCAAGCTTTTGGTCATCTGGGCTAATATCTCCTGACATGGCCTGGTGTCATACTTCTGTTGTATAGCAACCCTGTGAAGCACCCTGGGTTGCTTCATTACATTAAAGGCGGTGTATAAATACAAGTTATTGCAGTTATTATGTTCCCCAAGGTGTACAAGATTTGGTAAAGTAGAGAAATCCCCAGCCCTACATCTTTATCTCATTAAATGAACAAGCACTAAAATCGTGTGGGCCTCCCTCCAAACTCGAACACCTGAGATGCTCCATTATTCAGGAGGCAGGAGACACATTTCCTCTCAAGGCTTATACAGGTGAGTTGAAATGCCAGCCTGGCAGAGGAACAATAGCAGGCAGGCCAATTGCTCATCTCCAGCGGGACTCAGATCTGTGAGCACAGGACATATGTAGCAAGGCATGTTATCAGTCTGTCGCTGGGCTTCTCCGAAATAAATCACTATTCAGGTGAGTGTCAAAATCCAGCTGAAGGAGCTTAAATCGTTTAGCACTGGGCTGAAGTCAGAAACGACTTGCGTTCGTTTATTCCTAGTTCATCAATTAAATGTCCACTGGTTCACGTCGCAAACCTCGGTGTTTTTAAAGTCACAGGTCCCAGTGTTGCCTGGTCTTGTTCAGCCGATGAACAGTGAGAGGAGGTAGCAACACGGTTTCAACTTAAGGTGAAGACGGGGAGGGTATTCCAGGCCTGGGGAGCACCAGCCGTTGTAGCAGTTAAAACCAGAGATGCGCCAGAGGCTAGAATCACATACCTCGAAGGGCTGTGGGGCTGCGGGAGCTTACAGAGGTAGGGAGGAGTGAGGATCTGGAGGCATTTGAAAACAAGGGTTTGAGAGCTGTAAGATCATAAACGTTGCTCGACTGGGAGCCAGTGTAAGTCAGCAAGCTCAGGGCTGACGGGTGAATGGGGCTTGGGAGCAAGTTCAGACTCAGGCAGCAGGGTTTTGGATGACCAAGTTTACAGAGGGTAGCATGTGGTGGGAGACCAGTCAGGAGTGTCTTGGAATAGCCAAGACTGGAGGAATCAAGACTAAAAGCGACAACTTTAAACTTTTTGTTTGGCTGAGAACCATTCCCGACCTTTGCCAGTGAGGGAAAGTCTTCATTAGCTTATACTTCAATCCACTGAGATCACCACCATTTTAGCACTTAGTTCAATTACGACTGTTATCCAGCAGATACTTGATGGGCCAAATGGTCTACCTCTGTGTTGTAATGGCTCTGTGACCTTCAGATCCTAATTTAACGGTTATTGACAGGAAATATTGGAGGCTTTGTGGCGCAGTGGGTGGTGTCCCCACCTCTGAACCAGACGCTTTGGGTTTGAGTCCTACTCCAGGACTTGATGGCCAAGGAAGGTGTGTTCATAACGTGGCCAAACAGGCTGAGTATCAACCTGTAAATCCTCCCAGCGCACACCAGTGCCAGGCAGTAAGAGTGGGAGAGATTCCTGGTCAGTCATGTGATGGAAAGAACATTGAAACCTCTACCATCACCATCCATAGCTCCACACTACAACAGGCATGTAAACAGTGCATGTCACTGCAGCGACTCAGATTTCCTGAGTGAACTGTGACCCACCTCTACACCAGGTTTGGAATGTTTAATCAACTCAACCTTCAATACGTCTCATTGAATTCTCATCCTTGTTTTCATATCCACCCATGGCCTCACTCCTCCCTATCTCTGCAACCTCCTCCAGCCCTACAACCCTCCAGGATCTCTATGCTTCTTGAATTCTAGCCTTGTACAGATCCCTCCACCTTCAGTGACTGTGCCTCAGCTTCCGAGGCCCGGGCTCTGGAATTTCCTCCCTAAAGCGGTCCCCATGGCTTCCTCTTTCTCATCCATGAAGATGCCTCTTAAGGCCCACCTGTTTGGTCATCTATCCCAATATCTGCTTATGCGGCTTGGAGCCAAATTCTGTCCAATAACGCTCCTGTGAAGTGCCTTGGGTCATTTTACTATGTTCAGTGCGTTATACAAATGCAAATTGTTGTTGTTGAACCTGATCTACATCTACTCACCAAATGCACCATGAGGGCCTTGATACTTTTTTTATTTATTCATGGTGTCGCTGGCTAGGCCAGCATTTACTGCCCATCCCTGTTCAGAGGGCATTTAAGAGTCAACCACATTGGTGTGGGTTTGGAGTCACATGGGCAGACCAGGTAAAAGCAGCGGGTACTCATTCCTATATTCCAGACGGGTTTTTGTGACATTCGTAAACAATGTGACAATGTAAACCAAGGCGGGGGAGTTGGGGGGAGTTTGAGGTGGACAACTGGTGCCTGTGGAGACCATATCCCAGGGTGCATCAGGAAAGGAAGAGGGGAAAAGAAATTTCTGGGTGGTGAGGGGGGGGATGTGGAATTTACAGAGATAAGTTGACGTAATGCGTCGGTTGACAACCTATTTACATCTCTCCCGATTTCCACTGAAGTCAATCAGGAAGAGGTGGGAAACAAGCTGCTGATTGCCTATTGGCCATTTTGCGCCTTCACACAAAGTCAAGGACCACCCCAGGGAGTTTAGCGTGAGTTTAACAACGTTAAATCCCATTGGGCGCCGCGGGCCGCCATTGTTATTGCAGTGAGCCGGGATCGGAACTAACTGAACCGTTATCAGGTGATCCACGGGCAACAACAACAACAACGGTGAGTTTATATAGTGCCTCAGGACTTCGAGGTCTGTTTGCCCACCTTGCTTTGGGCAGCACTCGCAGTCATCAGCGCCAGGCTTCACAGGCAGCACCACATCACTTTTAGGGGGGGGGGGGGGTCTCACGGGCAGGTCTCTACCCACCAGACCAGCCGTAAGGTGGGGGTGGCTTTTCAATGGCTGCAGGGCTGGGGCTTGTTGGGGGAAGGGGGAGAAGTGGCCTCAGGTAAGGGAAGAGGCTGCAGGGCGAGGGCTGTACTGGGGAAGGAGGGTATCCCAGGGTGTGTGTGGGGGCAAGTGCAAGTGCAAGTGACCTCAAGATGGTGAGGGCTGAGGAGGCAGTCTCCAGAGTGGATGAGGCCAGATGGAGATGTGAGGGTGTGTGTGAGAGAGAGAGTGGTGATGTCCCTTGAGCTGGCAGTGAGTGAGATGCCAGTGAATGTGTGATGGGCTTGTGAGTGTGAGTTTAGAGCGATGAGATGGTTGCCTAACCCTGGCTGCACGGATGAGATGTTTCATCCATTTTTTGCACTGATGCAACTGATGGCTGACCTCTTGTGTACAGCGTTGGCACTGACCACCTCTGCCACCGCCTGCCAAGCCGGAGTGGTGAGACTGATGGGCCTCCTGGGGCCAGAGACGGGGGTAGAGGACATCGGAGTGGGTCTCCACGGCATCCAGAAGGCATCCCAGGGATGTGTCAGTGAATCGGGGGGGTGGGGGCTGCACTCTTCTTGGCTTTTGGGGCCGTGTGTTTGCCAGACCAGCCCTGGGCTGTGCATTGAGAAGAGTGCGCGCAGCTGCAATGTAAACACGGTGCCTGGCGTGAACGAGTGGCCAGGTAATGGGGCGGTGGGCAGATCGGAGGCAGAGCAGCCCTGCCAGCGAGACGCCGCGTTTCCTGTGGCTGCATAATTAACGAGGCGAGAATTGGGCAGCGTGAAAACCCACCATAGTGGCCGATGGGTAAAACCACATCTTTCCCCCCCACCCCCCACCCGCCAACTACCGCACTCTGTGCAAATCTGGGGCGATTCCACTCAACGTTTCGAGTCCAATATGACTCTTCTTCAGAACCGAACTCTTCGAAACTCTTCCAAAGAAGAGCCGCACTGGACTCGAGACGTTGACTCTGTTTCTGTGTCCACAGACGCTGCCTGAGCCGCTGAGCTTTTCCAGCGCTTTTCTTGGTTTTGTTAGACTAACAGGTGTGTTGTTACTTGTCCAAATCTCTCTAAAGCCTTTGCTGTTCGGCCAAGGTTTGAGAATCCTCATTGTCCACGAGCTTGGGCTATTACAGACCACTAAGTACAGTAACACTCCGCAAAGGCCCTCGGTGAAGACTAAATCGCCCATATTTAAGGGCAGAAGGAAGGAACCGGGAGCCAACCCTATGCCAACTGACTCCCTCTGTTGTGCCAACTCGGTGCAGGCGTTTGGTCCAATTCCCGCCTCGTTCTTTATGCAGCCACAGGACACGTGCTGGTGGGCAGCCTCCGATCTGCCCATCGCACCATCACCTCGCCCTTTCCTCACGCAGGGCGCCATGTTCAAACCACAGCCGCGCGCCCACTTCTCCCACGGCTGCTCCGGTGAAGACGTGGCCCCAAAAGCCAAGGGTAGCGCAGCACCCACCAGCCAACCCCACCTCGGTTCAGCGACACCTCCCCGGGACATCTCCTGGACACCGTGGAGGCCAGCAGTGATGTCTGTGACCCTCACCCCCTCACCTCTCTCTCTCTCTCTCTCTCTCTGGGCCCCAGGAGGCCCGTCAAGCCTCACCGCTCCGGCTTGGGGGCAGCGCCACGAGGTTCGCCACCCAGCGGAGAAGGCGGGTGAACGATCTCACCCGTGCCGCCAGGGTAGGGCAGCCATCTTGTCACTTGAAGCTCACCCTCGCTGGGCCTCTCACAAAGGCAAGGAGCAGGCCAGGTACCTGAGGTAGCGGAGGCGATGGGGAATAAAGGGAAGGTTGTCTAAACTCTTCCCCAGCTTCAGACAAAGGGGGGGGCATTGCACAGGTGACTGTTGCGTGGGAGGGTGGTTGGGTGGCGCCCGGGGGGTGTTGGGAACCGGCGTGCTTTTTGAACTTGACCGTCGAAAAAAAAAACAATCGAGCGGCGCGGAGAAGAAGTAAAAAAACAGGCGATGGGTAAATATTCTTCCTAAAACCTGGGCGGGGGAGGGCAGGAAATTCCAACTGAGCTTAAATCTGCTTGGATGGAACAACCCCACACTGTGGGAAACCAGAGCAGAGGCGCGCCTTAGCATCAGCCCTTTCACAGAGACCTCGCCTCGCCAAATTATGCATTCGATTCCCGGTGACAGGGAGCCTTCAAAAGGCCAATTCATCCCTTCAGGAGAAGGACACGCTCTCCTCGCAATCTGCTTGCTAGTTGTGTACAGCACTCGCATCTTAACGATAAATCCCTAGTCAGGACCACAAAATGCCACAACCATAATTAGGATTCTCAGCTCCTCTCACTGAAATCTGAAAATGTGCTTTCCACCCGGCTCTGGTTTTCTTTTTCCCAATTCGCGTGGAGACAAATTTAATAGCTCTCCGACCCCAGCCTCTTCTACATCCCTCTCCCACTTCACTCTCCTTGGACTGAAATTCAATGAAATTCCATATTCGTTCCCCATTTCTCCACCTCCATTCTCGCCATTTAAGCCTCTTCCTAAAACCCAAATTTTTGATCAAGCTTTTGGTTCCTAATGCCCCTTTTATTTGGCTGAACTTTCTTTTTTATTGCCCCCACACCCCCCCACCCCCTCCGTGGATCGTGTTGAGACACCCTGTGTAACTCGGCGACTTGCTGTTATTAGGATGTCCCGCTATCACACGCTTGCCCCGGCACCCCCCCACTCCCTCTCAAAAACGGCCCACACACACACATACACACGCGCGCGGAGAGAGGCTCTCAGGACAGGTTTCTGTGGCTCACGACCAGTCTGAGCCTGAGTTATACTGTCAGCCGCACCCCCTATCCAGGTCGCAGTGGGACCAGCCCACAAGGGAGCTGCGCTTGTCTGGGTCTAAGAGAGGGAGAGAGGCAGAGAGGTTGAGGGGGGGAGCGAGGGGAATTCCTAAGCAGGGTGACTGAAGACACAGCCACCAACGACGGGGGAAAGAAAATTGGGGGGAAGGAAACTGGGAATGATGGACACCAATTCAAAAAAAACCCTGGAAAATATCCCCATTTGACTTATTCCCCCTTCCATCAGCCAGCCACCGCCTGTTGTGAGCACGAATGGTTTGGCCAGAGAGGCGTGTGGTCAGTTTTCCAAGGGCTGCTCCTTCTCGAGGTCGCACTTACATTCTTCCACCAGAGTCACCTCTTTGCTCACCACCTGGTCCCCATCGCACTCCAGCAGGACTGTGGTCTTCCTCAGTTGGCTCGGGAAGCATCTGGAGCACGAGCGGTACAATCGCTGCTCTGTGCCGGGGATGAAGAATGAGCTACACTGGCCAAAGCACAGTTGGTTTTGGACGGTGAAGGTCTGGCAGTTTGGGTGAGAAATGGTCTGAAAGAGGCAGAAAGAAAGTGGCGATTAAACACGACGGAGCGCTTGACTGTGAACATCAGAGGCCGGGAAGACAGACTGAAGGCTCCCAGCTCATTGCAAAGAGCCTTAAACGGTGTCTGCAACTTGGATCGCGGGAGGAGATCAGCGCGTCAGGTCCCTCTCCTTTGCTAAAACCACAGCTCAGTGCCCTGTCCGCTGTAGCACAGTAGGTACTCTTACCTCTCAGTCAGTAAGGCTGTGGGTTCAAGTCCCACTCCAGAGACTTGAGTGCAAGATCCAGGCTGACCTTCCCTTTGCAGTACTGAGTACCGTGCCTTCCCTTGGAGGTGATGTCAAACTAATATCCCTGTCCGGCGGATGCAAAAGATCCCATGGCACGTTTGTGAAAAGGAGCAAGGGAGTTCTTCCCCAGTGTCCCAGCCAATATTTATCCCTCACCCAAGCAGAAGCATCTTAAAACTATCGAGCAGCTGTATTGAACTGCTTCATGCTGATAGATATTAGCGCTCGCCACCATTTCTGTTTGATGCAGATCTATGAAAGTTCTGCCCAAAGGGCTGGCTTCATGTGTCACTTCGCAATGTCTGGTGGAGGGTCAAGTCACTTTCCGTTTGCTCGAGTCGGGGAATAAGCAGCACCTCAGCTCCCAATCTACGTTCCCCTGCTTGGAGTTGATGGGGTTGTACTCCTTTCTTAATTTCTCTCCTTATTAATTACTGTCCCCTCTCTTCCTTCAGCTCCTCCAACTGTCTCTGTACTTTGACATCTCTCTCTCTCTCTGTCTCTGCTCCTTCACCCCCCCTTTCTCGGTTCCTTCCCTCTCATTCTTCCTTCCTCCCCCTCACCCTCTCCATTCCTTCCCTCTCTCCATTGCTCCTTCTCTTTCCCTCTCTCTTCCTTCCTTCCCACTCTCTCTCTCTCTCTCTAGTCCTTCCCACTCCCCCCACTCTCTGTTGAAAATCTACTTCAAGCCTCCCACTCTCGCTTCTGTCTCCTCTGGAGTGAGAAGCTGCGGGTCCCCTCACACCCCCTCAGCCTTCTCCCGCTCCTACAATTCACAAGCTCCCAGGCCCAAAGCTGGGGTGCGGCCTAGCCATTACAGCTCGATTTATCCCATCTGCTCTGCAGTTTGCACCTTGAGGCTTTATGAATAATTCTCCCCGTGCCAAAAGCTTTCTTCGTGAACACTCAATGGGGTCTAATGCTCCTGAACCATGTCCAGGCACTATCACAAGTGCAGTAAACTGGGGTTGCTCTAGACCTTTAAATGGTGTCAACAAGTGCAGCAGGCAATCGATTTCACACTTCCCCAAATCTTCCAGAAGCTGCAGCCATAAGGATGGTCTGGGCTAGGCTGTTGCACATGGCAGCCAACAGGATACACTTGTAGCAGGATAACCAAGCCAAGCTTCTCACCCACACACTCACTGCCTTCCCCTTTATTGCAGCAGCGTGCCACAGCAGCTCCCTCTGGTGGCCAGGCCAAGAGCACCACCGAGGCCGCTTTCGACCGTGGCAGCTGGGGTTCAAGAGAGGAAACCAGCCCGGGGACCCCCCCCCCCCAGCCCGACCCAGAACCGTTTGGAGCAGACAAGGCGCTCAACTGCTTCCATTAGCAACCTGACCCTTACCGACCTCCCCTCTTCCAGCCGCCCCCCTTCCCTCGCTGCCAGCCTGCCCCTGATCAGCCTTTGCGAGCAGACCTGGGCTGGGTTGGGAGAAAAATGGTTTAAAAAATTAATGGCTGGCACTAGGGAATCATTGAGCTTTCAGGACATGTTCCTTCTCTCTCCCTCTCTCCCCCCCCCTTCTCATTCTCTCTCTCCCTCTCTGTGCTCCCTCTTTGTTCCTTCACCCTCCATCTCAGTCTCTGTCTCTCTGTACCTTTCCTCCCTCTTTCTCTATTCCTTCCCTCTCTTTGTCTCTCTGTGCTCCCTCTTTCCTTCCCTCACTTTCTCCCTTTCTGCACTCCCTCTTTCCCTGTTCCTTTCCACCCTGTCTCCCTATATATATATCTTTTCTCCTTCTTTCTCTGTTCCTTCCTTCTCTCTCTCTCTCTCTCTGTACCCTCCCTCCTTTTTTCTCTATTCCTCGCACCCTCTCTCGTTCTCTCTTATCTGTTTATTCCTTTCCTTTTTCCCTTCCATTTGTTTTGCTCGCTCGCTCTCTCTCTCTCTCTCTTGGTTTCTTCGCATCTGAACATAGGGAACCATTTTAATAATTCAGACTGTGCAGCTGTCTTTATTCTTTAGCTGGCTGCGCACATTAAAATGGGATTGTTAACCCATCATTATGTGCCTCATCCAGTGTCTACTGCAGCGATCATTGGGACAGCGGTGAGACCAATACAAACCTTTTGTGTTATTTGTTTAAGGGTTTTTATTGAATTCAGCAACATTAACACCCATTATACTATGTTACAGGTTATATAGGTACCTGCAGACGAGACAATAGGTTCCTTTTTAGTTTTTCCATTGGAAGTGGGTGTCGGTGGCTAATTCAGCATTTATTGCCCACCCCTAATTGCCCCTGAGAAGGTGGTGGGTGAGCCGCTTTCTTGAACCGCTGCAGTCCACGTGGTGTAGGTACATCCACAGTGCTGTTAGGGAGGGAGTTCCAGGATTTTAGCCCAGTGACAGGGAAGGAGCAGCCGATATATTTCCCAAGTCAGGATGGTGAGTGACTTGGGGGGACACTTGCAGGTGGTGGTGTTCCCCATGTGCCTGTTTCTCTTGCACTTCTAGCTGGTAGAGGTCACGGGTTTGGAAGGTGCTGTCGAAGGAGGCTTGTTGAGCATCTTGTAGATGGTACACACTGTGCTGCCACTCTGTGTCGGTGGTGGAGGGAATGAATGTTTGTGGTGGGGTGCCAATCAAATGGGCTGCTTTGTCCTGAATGGTGTTGAGTTTCTTGAGTGTTGTTGGAGCTACACTCAGCCAGGCAAGTGGGAGCATTCCATCACACTCCTGACTTGTGCCTTAATTGGAGTGAGCTTAGATTGGGAAAGGTAGTTCGACCAAGTAACCAATGGGAACCGGGTTAGGTCAGCGCTTTTGAGGTGGGCAGTGGGTGTCCTGAGCCTCTCTGGTCACCCAGTAGTCCCAGCATTCCTTTAGCTATGTGTACTGATGATGTCAAGGAGCAGAGTGCAATAAGAAAAAGAGAGGGACAAGGAGGTAATAGCACAGGGTGGGGTAAGAGAAGCCGTTGTTGGAGATGCCCTGGCCATGACTGGATAGTGGAGAGTCCACCCAGGCAAGAACAAGCCCATTCGACTGGGGCAAAAGAATCACTGTTCACCCAATGGCCCCAATGACCTATTAGTTGAGGGGCGGAGGAGGGGTGGGAAGGGCTGTGTGCATTTTTTGGGAGTTAAAGAATAAAGATTAAGGACTAACGACAATGAAACCACACTTTTACTGGCACAACTGCCAAAGTTAATGCGGACAATGGAAAGACTGAATGTCAGGAGGACTGTGATCGTTCCCATTGACAATCCTTCTTAAAAAATGGAAGTGCATAAAATGTGTGGCATAGGAGCAGGTCATTTAACCCAACTGGTCCCTGTCAGTATTTATGCTCCACATGGACCTCCTACCACCCTACTTTATTTCACCCTATCAGCACAACTTGGAGAAAGTGCAGACACAATGGGTGGACTGGCCTCTTTTGGCGCAGTAACCATCTGATGAGGTTACTGACGTATCTGAATTAACACTGGCCATTGAAATTCGGTTTATAGAACTACTCTGGGCGACTGAAATTTGCTGATTCTATTCAGCTCCTCTATTTAACCTCAGTGCGCGTCTGATGAAACCAAGGCTCACCACACACAAAGAACGAGGATGGAACAGTACTATCACAGTCCTAATTTTCCGAGGAATTCTGATGTTGGGATTCCCTTAAGAATAAGCAATCGTTCAAATTAACAAACGATAACTAAAGTTAAGCCAAACCAAAGATCGGCCAAAGTCACAAATGGCAGCAGATCGGGCCTACACCCATTGGAGTTTCGAAGAATGAGAGGTGACCTTACTGAAACACATCAGATTCTAAGGGGGGGTTGTCAGGGTAGATGCTGAGAGGATGTTTCCCCTCGTGGGGGGAGTCTAGAACTAGGGGGCACAGTTTAAAAAGAACAGGTCTCCTATTGAAGATGGAGATGAGGAGGAATTTCTTCTCTCAGAGAGTTGTTAGTCTTTGGAATTCCATCCCCCAGAGAGCAGTGGAGGCTGGATCATTGAATCTGCTTGTGGAGTAGATGGCGGTGTAGTGGTAACATCACTAGCCTAGTGGCCTAGCCTAAACTCTCTGAGAAAATGAGTTCCAATCCCACAACAGTAGCTTGTGGAATTTAAGATCTAGAATATAAAGCCGGTTTCAGTGAATGTGAAGCTATCATTTTTTTGTTGCTTAAAAACCCATCTAGTGTCCTTTAAGGAGGGAAATCTGTCATCCTGGCCTACATGTGACTCCAGACCCACAGCAATGTTGTTGACTCTTAACTGCCCTCTGAAATGGCCTAGCGTGCCACTCAGTCGGGAGAGTGGCACGAAGTGAATTGTTTTTGCAGAGGGCCAGCACAGACCCGATGGGCCGAATGGCCTCCTCCTGTGCTGTGACCATTCTGTGACCCCGTTGCACGGTTCTGCATTTTCACAAGGAGCGAGTGAGAGGGGCTGAAAGAATATCGATAGCGGTTCTGACATAGGAGTTACATTGTCCACTCCTCTCCACAACTGATTGAGCTCAGAGCTAACTGAAGGTATTTGTCATACTGAGCTCACCAAACTAACTCGTGTACAGTGTGGTACCAGAAAACAATACCTATTTAGAGCAATCAATTGTCTGTAAAAGTAAATAAAGCATTTTCTTTGCTCACATTTCCCTAGCCATTTTATTTATTCCCCTCCCTCTCACTGTAACCCTACCCCTAATTCTGGCCTTTTGCACTTCCCTGATTTTTATTATATTACTCCACCACAACCTTATGACTTTGAGGTAAGTCTGAGCCAGAACTTAATCCTCTCATGATCTAATTCCTGTGCTATTCCACACTTACCTCCAGCACTCCCTCAACTCTGTCTCCAACAGCACCTCAAGGAAGGGAGACGCTTGGCACAACCCACACCTGTGGTCTTTCAACATGGAGAGGCTGTTGGCTGCAGCTACCACATGGTCCTGGCTGACCAGGAGACTCTCCTACTCTTACCACCTGCATATCAGAAGGGTTTGCAGGCTGATAATCAACCTGTTTGTCCATGTTACAAATGCATCCTCAACGGCCACCAAGTCCTACAGTGGGACTAAAACCTGCAGCTGGACACTACCCACTGCACCACAAGACTGCCTCAACTCCCGCAACTACCCGGTGTGTGGCTCAGGTGTCACCCTCCCTGGATGAATAGTCCAAGTCTCTCATCTCTCTCCTCATAACTCAGGCCCAGGTACCAGGGATCAGCCTCCTATCTTTCTCTGCACTGTCTCCAATGCTTGACTATATCCCTTGTGCCTCACTTTATACCCATCGGTGCAGTTATTGTGGAAATGTAGCTTGAACCTGAACTCCAGACCAAGCGTAATACAAAAAGAAAGATTTGTATTTATAGAGCATTTTTCATGACCGCCATATGTCTCAAAGAGCTTTACAGCCAATCAAGTACTTTTTGAAGTGTAGTTACTGTTGTAATGTAGGAAGCACGGTAACCAATTTGTGCACAGCAAGCTCCCACAAGCGGCGAGGTTTTTTGTGATGTTGGTTGAGGGATACAGCTGGGTCAGTACACCGGGGCTAATCCCCCTGCTCTTCTTTCAAACAGTGCCTGGGGACCTTTTACACCCACCTGAGAAAGCAGATGGGGCTTCAGTTTAATATCTCTTCCAAAAGACAGCATCTCCGACTGTGCAGCACTCCCTCAGTACAGGTGTGTCAACCTTGATTTTTGTGCTCGAGCCCTGGCGTGGGGCAATGAACACAGAACCGAGGCAAAAATGCTACCAGCTGAGCCACGTTTACACACGTAAGGATGAAGCATTGTGAATTTCCTTGGAGTAGGGGCTCTCACTTGACTTTAATCCACATTCAGTTTGGGCTGCACCCCCCCACTTCACAATAAAGCCCTACATGCCTGACAATAAACACACACTAGCAATTGAGAGGTGGTGGTGTAGGGTAGTGGTAACGCTACTAATTAGTGATCTAGCAGGTCTAGGCTAATGCTGCAGGGATACAGGTTCAAATCCCACCTTAGTAGCTGATGAAGTTTAAATTCAATTAATAAATCTGGAAGTGAAATGATGACCATTAAGCTATCATTGATTGGTGTAAAAGTCCCATCTGATTCACTAATGCCCCTTTAGGGAAGGAAATCTGCTATCCTTATCTGGTCTGGCCCTACATGTGTCAACTACACTGTGGTTGACTCTTGAAATGGCCTAGCAAGCCACTGAGTTCAAGTGCAATTAGGCTTGGGCAACAAATGCTGGCCTTGCCAGCGACACCCACATCCCATGAAAGAATAAAGTAAAAAAATTATGAAGGGAGCACTGACTGAGGCTCTTTCCTTTCGAGAAGACAGAAGGGAGGCCTTTCAGAGGTTGTTAATGTAATGCAAGGGCAGACACCCTTCCACATATGGAGAAGCCCAAAACTAGAGACCATCAATATTAGATAGTCGCTAATAAATCCAATAGGGATTTCAGGAGGGATTCCTGTACCCAGGTGAAAACAAGGAGCTCCCGACTACAGGGTCACTGAGGCAAAAAAAAGCATAGATGTGTTTAATGGGAAGCTAGCTAAATGCATGTTAGAGAAAGAATAGAGGGGCACACTGAAAGATGAAGAAGGGCGGGAGAGGCTTGTGTGGAGCATAAACAGCAACATGGAGCAGTTGGGTTGTTCTGAGCGCTAAACACTCTGTAAATCTATCATGTAAATAGAACTCTTAAATAGCAACAGCAGCGAGAACAATCATAGAATTTAAAGTGTCTCATCAGTCTTTGTTTTAGCATCTATGTGTGGACCTTTAATCAGTTTTACTTTTCTCCCCGCTTTACATATCGGTCACTAAATCACAGAGTTGTTACAGTGCAGAAGGAGTCCATTCGGCCCATTGTGCCTGCACCAGCTCTCCGAAGGGGCAATCACTTAGTGCCACTCCCCCACCTTCTCCTTCTAACCCTACACGTTCTTCCTTTCCGGATCACATTCTGACTCTCTCTCTCTCTCGAATGCCTCAGTTTAATCTGTCTCTACCACACTCTCACTCGGTGCGTTCCAGACCTTGGCCACTCGCTGCGTGAAATAAGTTTTTCCTCCCGTCTCCTCTCCTCCTTTTGCCAATTACCTGAAATCTGTGCCCTCTCGTTCTGGGTCCTTCCGCAAGCGGGGAACAGTTTCTCCCTCTTGCTCTGTCCAAATCCCTCATGACTTTTAATTGCTTCTCTATCAAATCTCCTCTCAAGCTTCTCTTCTCAAAAGGGGAACCATCCCAACTCCTTCGATCTATCTTCATTACTGAAGCTCTTCCTCCCTGGAGCCATTCTGCACTCTCCCCAGTACCTACAGAGCTTTTCCCAGAGCGGGACACAATACTGCAGCTGAGGCCAAACCGGCGTCTTGTACAAGATAAATTAGACACAGCTTTTGATCCCCGGTTAGTCCACCTACCTGTGTAAAAGGTAATGTTCTGCAGTTTGTTCTGGTGGCTTCACTTTCTGTCAGAGGGAGGACAATCTCCTCTGTGACCCCCCTCCCCTTCTCAATCAGTCTCCTCCATGCCTCCTCAGCTGTCCTCTGCCTGCTTTCTGCGTCAAGTCTCGTAGGGAGCGCGGGTGGATCCCAGCCCCTGGCTTTGGCCTTCAGCTTGGTCCGCAGGCTGTCGTTTGGACCGGCACCCGAGCCCCGGACCCCGTCGTCTGTCACCCGTCTGGCTGGGAGACGGTCAGCGCCCTGTCGAGATGGCCTGTCGTGGCCGATCTTCGTCTCGGCCTGTAGGCCCCGCGTCCCCTGCTTTGCCTGGAGACGCTCCCTTTGGGTGAAATATGGCGCTGGGCCCCAAACGCCGTACCCTGCCGCCTTCCGAGTTTGGAGGGCAGCCGCTGCTGCCTTCCGGCTTTCCCGAAGGGGCCACGGGAAAGCCGGAGCTGGGCCTCGAGCCTTGGCCGCGGGCCCCGGCGGCCAGGAGGAGCCTCCCCCCGGGGCTGGGGGGCGGGCCGGACTCGGAAAGCCCGGGCCGCGGAAGGTGGGGCCTCCTCCTTTGGCCGGACGCCCCCTCTGCAGCCCCAGGAAGGTCGACCACTGGCGGCTGGCTACCTCCGGGAGCGGGGGCGAGAGGCGGGGGCCACGCCCCAAGGGAAAGCGGGCGGACGGAGGCTTGGGCGGTGTCACTGCCAAGCCGGGGATTGGCCCATGGTCCAGCTCGCTGCTCTCCAGCGAAGAGTAAGCAGAAGAAGTCATTTCTTCGTTGTCGTCCGGGTCGTACTGCGCTCGCTGTGGAAAATGCCTGAGGCTTGTCGCGGTGAGGAAGAGACTGAGAATCAGCTCCCTTCGAAAGGCTAACATTTCTGCGTTCCTAACTTTCTACCTAAATCCCAGTTCAAGGCTGCCGTGGTAGTGACAGGCCTTGCAGTCGGTTTTGGATTTCCCCTCCCTCCTTGCTCTTTATATCCCATTGGCTTCCCTTGCTGAAGAGGTTAGCACAGGAAGCTGTCATCTCACATCCTCAAGTGTCATTGAAATCTCTAGTTTTATTGAATCAATAAATCATTGGGCGGAAGGAGAGGGAGGGGGAGGAAAAAAAACTTCCCCATCTTTTTAAGAATTCGGTGCTAACACCTGTTGTTTGAGGCTGTTGGCGTTAGTGCTGAAGATATTCGCATCTATAGTCGGCCAGGCGAACAGATTTGTGTATTAGCAACAGCAGAAAGCAAGATCTATTTGCAGAAATTAATAACAACTAAATATAAACCTAATCTTTGGCTCGTGATTCTGCACTAATCCTTGCTCGGTTACCCGGACTTGCCAGGCTTCTCCGTCGGGATCCTCATCTCCTCTGGGCCTCCCACCTTGCACCCCTCCGTAAGCCTGAGGTCATCCAAAACTCTGCTGCCCCCCCCACCCACCTCCCCCACCAGGCACCAAGTCCGGTCCACCCATCGCCCCCTGTGCCTCCTGACTCACACTGGCTGCCAATTCGGCCATGCCCTGGTTTTAAAATTCTCGTTCCTGTTTTCAAATCCCTTCATGGCCTCGCCCCACCCCCACCCCACCTCCCTATCTCTGTAACCTCTGCCAGCCCCACAAACCGCAAGCCCTCCCCCACCGCCAACCCAACCCCCACCGCCCCCCACCGGCCCCGAGATATCTGCGCTCCTTCAATTCTTGAGCAGCACCAATTTTTATCACTCCACCATCGGCGGCCGTGCCTTCAGCTGCCTGGGCCCTAAGCTCTGGGATTCCCTCCCTAAACCTCTCCGCCTACCCCTCTCTCTCTCTCTCCTTCTTTACCGATGTTCCTTAAAAACCTGCCTCCTTGACCAAATTTTCAGTCGCCTGTCCTCGTATCTCCTCACGTGGCTCGGTGTCGAACTTTGTTTCGAATTGCCTCGGGACGTTTTAACCACACCAAAGGCGCTACACAAATGCAAGTTGTTGTTGTATTTCCCAGGCCCGCTTTGGAAGTAATGGATGTTCTGTCTTTCACTCCTGATGGCTGCCATCAACCCACAGCCCCTGGCCCTCAAAGGAACAGACAGGTGACCACCGAGATGGAAACTCAGGCAAGGGATGCCAGCGGTGTGCCCGTGCCAGTGGGCACAGAGTGCGCTCCTGCCTCTGACTGTACAGCTTTCAGCGGCCTCTCCAACAGACGCAACAGGGCTAGGTGCTGTACGGGGAAAAGCTAAACAAAGGAGGAGGGGAGCCATGGAAATGACTGGCCTCCAACCTGGTTAATGTTATGGGTCTGTGCTTATGCAAATGAGGGATGGTGCCCGTGTGCACTAGTCCATTGGCAGGATAGGTGCACCAACGCCAGTGTTCTCGCTCATGCCAACATCCCCAGCACCGAAGCATTGACCACATTCGATCAGCTCCGCTGGCCGGGCCACCTCGTCCACCTGCCTGACACAAGACTCTCGAAACAAGCATTTGACACAGAGTAAGCCCCAGGAGGGCAGAAGAAATGCTTCAAGGACACTCTCAAAGCCTCCTTGGAAAAAGTGCAACATCACCACTGACATCTGGGAATCCCTGGCCCAACACCACCCCGCAAGTGGAGGGAAAGCATCCAAGAAGGAGTTGAACACCTCAAGTCTCATCGCCAAGGGATATCTGAAGTCAAGGTTCAACAGTGAAAGGAGCGCATGGCAACCCAGGCATCCCATCCAGCTGTTCCCCCTACCACTGTCTGCCCCACCAGTGAGAGAGCGTAGGTCGTGCACTGGATTCTTCAGTCACCTGAGAACTCATGTTTAGTGTGGAAGCAAGTCATCCTCGACACCGAGGGGCTGACTAAGAGAGACTAGTCTGTGTGCTGGGAGAGCAAATCAGATAATGACACCTTACATTAACCCATGCCTTTCAGGTGTATCGGAAATAAATACTGGGAATCCACAGCCCGGGCAACACATCAGGAAGGCTCACATTAATGCTTCAGGCAAAAACGCCACTCATTTTGTGAACCTTCAGTAACATTAACCTGGGTTTATACTTCACATCCTGATTTTACATCCCCAGAATGGTCTGCTTCGGTTTAATTTGTGCTGTGCAGCATTTGCGTAACAGGAACCACCAGAATTGAGGGACCAACCGAGTTCTCCACTGAGGTGGTCCCCCAGTGTGGATTCTGCTGTGGATCTGTAAGCACCTGTCAACCTTCTTTGCTTTCAGATGTTAAATCCAAAGTGGAAAACGCAAAGTTGGAGTTTCTGTGTTAGAGAAAGGGTCATTGAACCTGAAAGGAGTTCCCACCAAGCAGAAAATAGGGTTGTCAGATCAATAACTCAAACCATTCAAGGTCAGATTTAGAGGAAGGTGCTAACTCTGGTAACGAGTTCTCCAGAAAATGTAATTTCTTGTTGAGTGGTTTTGAATCCACCACAATGAAACGTGTGATGTCCTGGCAACGCTTAAAAGCCTGTTTTATTGCAAAGCTTCCATTTGATCCAGCCATTCCTTTAGTAAACTTTCATGCTGAAGGCAAGGAGATTCTGCATATTAAAGCCTTTTCATTCCACACATTAGGGATATCAGCTGGAGCACTCTTGCCTCTGAGTCATGAAGGCTGTGGGTCCTAACTCCCACTCCAAAGGCTCTAGGTTGACACTGCAATGCAGTTACTGAGGGAGGTGCTGTTTTTCAAATGGGATAACAAACCCTGCCTGTCCTCCTGGCTGAATGTAAAAGATTCCAACGTGTTACATTGAAGTAGAGCAAGGGGAGCTCTCCCAGGTGTCCTGGTCAATATCTACCCCCCCCACCAACAGCTAAAACACATGTTATCCGGTCATTATCATATTACTGTTTGTGGGATCTTGCTGTACGTAAAGTAGTTGCAGTGTTTAATACATTACAACTGATTCAAAAACTCAGGGTGTGTGGTCAGTGGCTCACATGGTAGCACTTCTGCCTACTGAGTCAGGAGCTGCTGAGTTGGTGCCCCACTCTACAGCCTTGTGCAGTACTGAAGGAGCACTACACTGCTGGAGATGCTATGTTTCGAATGAGACATTGAACCATGAGGGCCCCATCTGGCCTCTCAAGTGGATGGAGAAGATCCCAAGGGACTATTTCAAAGAAGAGCAGGGGAATTATCCCCAGTGTCCTGGCCAATATTTATCCCTCAAAGGCCTCAACCAACATCACTTATAAAAAAAGATCATGAGGTCGTTAACACATTGCTGTTTGTGCAACGCAAATTAGCATTTCCTCCAACAGTGACTACACTTCAGAACGTACTTCATTAGCTGTAAATAGTGCTGCCAACTGTGATTAAATGTATTCCTGGAGGTTTCATCACATGACTTTCCCCCACGCTCCAGCCATTAGTCAGCCAACACATCCATCCTTGTGACGCACTGCCTTCCTATGCCAAGTGGTAAGCAAAACGACTCATTACCCAACTGGATGATGTTTGACTGTCAGCCAAACAGCCTTTTTATCTCATTTTGAATAGTTTTTATATCTTGTAAAGCAAAATGCTCAAAAGAAAATGACAAAAAAAAACAATCTCTTTTTTAATGTCCCTATGGATGGATTTTTCTCTAGGTTGCACACAGCAGTGTCCTGGAGATCGATCTCCAATTCCTGGAGACTCCAGGCCAATCCTGGAAGGTTGGCAACCCTGGCTGTGAGGCGCTTTGGGAACATCCTGAGGCTGTGGAGGGCGCTATAGAAATGCAAGTTCTTCATTGCTTCAGTGACACCAAATTAATGTTAAGAAAGATGGATATTGTTATGTGAAGGGTTAAGAAGAAGTACTAACTAACTGTTTTTAGTGTGTCTGGGTGTTGGGGGAACTTCAGGAACTACTTTTTAAAAAGTTCTTGAAAACTTTTCAACAGGCGCTTGAAAGCCACCCCTGAGGTGAGGACCCGGTTTCAAGATGGCGGCGCCCATGTTGCGCGGCCTCCCGGCGGCTTTGGGCGGCTTCGGGCGGGGGTTTTGGGCGGCCGGCAGCGGCCTGCGGCCCCCGGCGCCCCTCCGGATGGCCCAGGCCGCTTACAACGCCCGGCGCCTGGGCCTGGACCTGAGCGGCTTCTACCTGCCGCACGCCGGCAGCCCCGAGTGGCAGCGCGGCCCGCGGGCCCTCCGCAAGCTGTACGGCCGCTGGGGCAGCGCCTCGGGCGTCGAGGCCGCCTCCCTGTGGCCGGAGCCCGGGCAGCTGCAGGAGCTGGTCCGGCACCAGGCCGAGTGGGAGCCCAGCCTGCAGCAGATGTGGAGCAGCCTCCGGGCCAAGGAGCTGGAGCAGCAGAAGAAGCAGCGGGAGAGGTGAGGACAAAGCTACATTTCTGTAGCGCCTTTCACATCCTCAGGGTGTCCCAAATAGGGGGGTTGCCAACAACAGCGGGAGAGGTGAGGAGGAGGGGAGGAGACAAAGCTACATTTCTGTGGCGCCTTTCACATCCTCGGGGTGTCCCAAATAGGGGGGTTGCCAACAACAGCGGGAGGGGGGAGGAGACAAAGCTACATTTCTGTGGCGCCTTTCACATCCTGGGGGTGTCCCAAATAGGGGGGTTGCCAACAACAGCGGGAGAGGGGAGGAGGAGGAGGAGGAAGGGGGAGGAGGAGACAAAGCTACATTTCTGTGGCGCCTTTCACATCCTCGGGGTCGCCCAAATAAGGGGGTTGCCAATCCTCCAGCATTGGCCTGGAGTCTCCCAGGAATTGAAAATGGATCCCCAGGGCGCTGCTGTGTGCAACCCTGGAGAAAACCCATCGGGACATTTGAAAAGATTTGTTTATTTTGTCATTTTCTTTGTCATTTTCTTTGAACATTTCTCTTTACCAGATATAATCCCGTGTACAAGATTATGAGGGGCATGGACAGGGTGGATAGGGAGCAGCTGTTCCCCTTAGTTGAAGGGTCAGTCATGATGGGACATAAGTTCAAGGTGAGGGGCAGGAGGTTTAGGGGGAATGTGAGGAAAAAATTTTTACCCAGAGGGTGGTGACAGTCTGGAATGCGCTGCCTGGGAGGGTGGTGGAGGCGGGTTACCTCACATCCTTTAAAAAATACCTGGATGAGCACTTGGCACGTCATAACATTCAAGGCTATGGGCTAAGTGCTGGTAAATGGGATTAGGTAGGTAGGTAGGTCAGGTGTTTCTCACGTGTCAGTGCAGACTCGATGGGCCGAAGGGCCTCTTCTGCACTGTGTGATTCTGTGATAAAAGTATTGAAAATGGGGGAGTGGGGGGGGAGCTGTTTGGTTGACAGTCAAGCATCATCCAATTGGGTAATGAGTCTTTTTACTTCCCAATTGGCGTAGGAAGGCTGTGCGTCACAAGGATGGATGTGTTGGTGGACTAAAAGCTGAAACCTCCAGGAATTGGGTGGATACAGTTCTTCCATCTGAGTTCCCCACTTTGTAGCTACCCTGTTAATTGCAATTGGCAACCCGATTCTCAAAGTACTTCACAGCCAGTGGAGTACTTTTGAAGCATCTGTCTTGTCTTTCAACCACCTTTGTTCCGAGGGTTGGCCGCACTACAAGCCATCTTTCTCCACTGATCCCTATTCTCTGCTGCCTTCACTGCCTTTTCCATAGAGAAGCCAGTCCACGTTCTGATATTATCCATCCATGCCATCTTCGGTCTTCCCTTGTGCATATTTTCCAGGTATTTTGCCTTACGTCGCCTCTTTTTCCAAACACTTCCCCCCCACCCTGTTCACATCACTTGTCCAGAATATGTGGAACTTCCTTAACATCGCTGCCTCAAACAAGTTCCTCTTAACCCCAGCTTTCTCAAGCACCCACTCGTTTGTCCGTTAGGCCGTCCGTGACACACACAATCTCCGCCTGAGTCCTTGCAGTAACAGTGAAGGAATGGCGATATAGTTCCAGGTCAGGATGATGAGTGGCTCAGAGGGGAACTTGCAGATGCTGGTGTTCCCATGTATCTACTGCCCTTGTCCTTCTAGGTGGTAAAGGTCACGGGTTTGGAAGGTGCTGTCTAAGGAGCCTTGGTGAGTTGCTGCAGTGCATCTTGTAGATGATACACACACTGCTGTCGCTGTGCGTCAGTGGTGGAGGGAGTGAATATTTGTGAATGGGGTGCCAATCAAGTGGGCTGCTTTGTCCAGGATACTGTCGAATTTCTTGAGGCAAGTGGAGAGTATTCCATCACACTCCTGACCTGCACCTTGTAGGTGGTGGAGATGCTTTGGGGAGTCAGGAGGTGAATTACTCTGCAGAATTCCCAGCTTCTGACCTGCTCTTGTACCCACATCCCTGTGACCCTTCATCCTTTACTCTGTTTCTCTCTCTTTCTACACAGAATGCTGTCTAACCTGCTGAGTTTTTTCCAGCATATTCTGTTTTTTTCAAAAACCCCGTCCAACTCAGTCTTCATTTTAAATTGATTCGACATCACCTTTATTTGGGCAAGAGATTTCTAGTGTATCATTGGGCGGATACAGTTCTTCCATCTGAGTTCCCCACTTAGAGTATGCAACAGGATAGCTACTATCTTTTTAAAAGATGCTCAACGTTTCTAAACTCAGGGGAAAACGAACCAAGTTTATGCAACACGTCTTCATAATTTAACACTCTGAGCCCTGATATCATTGTGGCAAATCTGTGCTGTACCCCTTCAGAAGCCGGTATATCCATCCTGAAGCACAGCGCCCAGAACTGAATGCATTACTCCAGGTGGGGATCTGAGCAACTACTGAAGCTGCCACAAAGCTTGCACACGGGATCTCTGTCCACTGAAGCATCGCTTTTACATTTCTCAACCCACCTTGGCGATAGAGATTAACCTTCCATTGCCCTTTTTAATTTCTTTCTCTACCTGTGCAGCAGCGTCTAGTGATTTGTATTACACGGCAATCCTTTCACTCCTTCACAACCACGTTAGATTGGAAGCCTGTGACGAGTGGTGTACCGCAGGGTTCAGTGCTGGGACCCTTGCTGTTTGTAGTGCACATTAATGATTTAGACGTGAATACAGGAGGTATGATCAGTAAGTTCACAGATGACACACGAAAATTGGTGGTGTTGTAAATAGTGAGGAGGAAAGCCTTAGATTACAGGACCATATAGATGGGTTGGTAAGATGGGCAGAGCAGTGGCAAGGGAATACACAATGAATGGTAGGACCCTAGGAAGTACAGAGGATCAGAGGGACCTTGGTGTACATGTCCATAGATCCCTGAAGGCAGCAGCACAGATAGATAAGGTGGTTAAGAAGGCATATGGGGCACTTGCCTTTATCAGCCGAGGCATTGAATATAAGAGCAGGGAGGTTATGATGAAGCTGTATAAAACGCTAGTTAGGCCACAGCTGGAGTACTGTGTGCAGTTCTGGTTGCCACACTATAGGAAGGATGTGATTGCACTGGAGGGGGTGCAGAGGAGATTCACCAGGATGTTGCCTGGGCTGGAGCGTTTCAGCTATGAAGAGAGACTAGATAGGCTGGGGTTGTTTTCCTTAGAGCAGAGAAGGCTGAAGGGGGGGTACCTGATAGAGGTAAACAAAATTATGTGGGGCATAGATGGGGTAGATAGGAAGAAACTTTTCCCCTTAGCGGAGGTGTCAATAACCAGGGGGCATAAATTTAAGGTAAGGGGCAGGAGGTTTAGAGAGGATTTGAGGAAAAAGTTCTTCACCCAGAGGGTGGTTGGAATCTGGAACTCACTGCCTGAGGGGGTGGTAGAGGCAGAAACCCTCACAACAATTAAGAAGTATTTAGATGAGCCCTCAAAACACCGTAGCATACAGGGCTACGGGCCAAGTGCTGGAAAGTGGGATTAGAATAGATAGGTGCCTGATGGCTGACATGGACATGATGGGCCGAAGGGCCTGTTTCTGTGCTGTATAACTCGATGACTAAAAAAAAAATCAAGACATTCGGGAAGGAATTGGGTTATTATCTGAAAAGAATGAAATGTGCAGGGCTTCGGGGAGAAGGCGGGAGGGGAGGGGAGGGAAGGGGAACTGGTTGGCAGCTCCTTTGAGAACCAGCACCAGCCACGCCAGGCCCAATGGCCTCCTGTGCTGTAACCATTCTACGATTCAGCATTAGCGTTTTGGTCAGGCGACCCACAGGCATGCGGGCGTCACAGCTACACCACGACCCAGGGAGCGCCCCCAAAACAGCGAGGGGGCAGGAGGACCCCCGACGAGGCACTGCAGCCTAAACCTGCACACGGGGGACCTGGCTCTTTGTGTAGTGGATCTTCCCAGCTGCAGGTGCACAGTGTGAATTGTCATGATGTCCTCGCCCCCTTGACAGCTGCTTGAATGAGGTGCTAAGCGCAGGTTTTTAGCAGCAGGTGTGAAAATGCAGAGCAGCAGCAATTGGTAAAATCAAAGGCCAGAAAGTGCTGTGTGGTTTATGGCCACAGTGATGATTCAGGGCCTCTTCCTCACTGACCTCTGTTCAAAGGTTTGCAACTTTAGGGCCTGTTTCAACTGTGCTTATGGGCGATTTGTATAATCAGCTAAACTGTAAAGCTACAAAGAAGAATTTGAACCCCTATTCAATTTTCACACGTTTCAAACGCTTTTGTCACAGGTTTAAGACAATAAGCAAAAGAACCCGAGGAGGAGACAGTTTTACTTTTTACATTTTATTTACACAGAGGGTTTGCAATGATCTGGAATCAAGTTGGTGGAGGAAGATTCAGCCATAACTTCCAAAAGGTGATAGGAACCTAGAAGCAGGAGTAGGCCATTCGGCCCCTCTGCCATTTAACTAGATCATGGCTGATCTTCCCTTAAGGGAAAAGAGAGAGAGAGGCGGAGAGGTTTGGGAGGGAATTCCAGAGCTTTGGGCCCACCCAGCTGAAGGCACGGCCGCCAATGGTGGAGGGAAAGGAATGGGATAGGAGGCCGAAGTCGGAGGGGCGTAGGATTCTTGGAGGGTTGTCGAGCTGGAGGAGTTTAGAGTTGGAGCGGGGTGGTGGTGGGGGTGGGGGAGGGATGAGGCCATAGAGGAAGCTGAGAACAAGGGTAAGAATTGTTAAATACATTTTGAAAGTACTGGGCGGGCGATATTCCAGGCAATAATTAGACACCAAGCCAATTTGTGTTTCGGACAGGCGTGGGGGTTTATATTAAATTTGTTCTGTCGGGGAGGGAGGGAGGAGTCTGTGGATCCCTCTGACACGAGTGACCAGGATGAAATGTCGCCTTCTCTTTCTCTCCCCACCCCCCCCACCCCCCACCCCCACCCCCCACCGACTGTTTCCAGGCAAAAGCTGATGGCGGCTAACATGGCCAAGATGCCCAAGATGGTTGAAGACTGGAGGCGGGAGAAGCGGGAGCTGAAGACGAAGCAGAGGGAGGAGAAGGCCAGGAGGGAGCTGCTGCTGTCGGAGGCCCGGGAGCGCTTCGGCTACAGCGTCGACCCGCGGAGTTCCAAGTTTCAGGAGATGGTGAAGGAGCTGGAGAAAGAGCAGAAGAAGAAACACAAACTGATGAAGAGGCGTCAGAAGGAGGAGGCGGCCGGGAGCGAGGCGACAGTAAACGCAGGCGCCTCTTAAATTGACCCATGTTTACGTGGCCAGGCTTTGGGAGACTCTGCGAAAGCATTTTCGTGAATCTGATTGAACGGGCTTAACGAAATGTGAGGACTTTTGTCGTGTTCCATTCCTAGTGACCCAGCTGTTTTTATTGTAATATTTGCTCTTGACGCTGGCAGCGTCACATTAGATCGTCTGTCGTCCTGAGACACGGGTTCGGAGGCTGCCTTTGGCGTCGGTTTTTGTTTGTACAAATTGTCTCGGAGGCCGTTAAAGAATCCGCCGTCTAGCATTTAGACTGGGGGGAAGGTCGGAGCGGGCAAGGATGGCAGGTTCCCCTCCCCTCCAGGTCATTCACGAAACGAGCTGGGCTTTTCTTGACCGCGCGCCGTCGCTGGCTGCGACACCAGCCCTCAGATTACCAGATTTATTCCCGCCACCGCCTGCTACACTGGGATTCGAACTCTCAACTCCTCACCCAGCGCCAAAACCACTACAATTAAAACGCTCTTCAATGACCAAACCCGAAAGGATCGTTAGCCAAGTTTCCATTTTTATTTCCGAAAGTTAATTGACATAAATTAAAAATGATCTGATTTCAAACCGGTTGGAAATAACGCTGTATAAAATTCTTCTCGCTTAGTGCATGCAGTGCTCGGCTAAATCACCTGTAAATTCACGCTATTGCATCTCATCGAGTAAAGATAAAGTGGTGTAGGTGCAGTCTCCCAACAGACGGGCAAAACCAGAGTCAGCGGTGGTCTCAGGCTGACTGCCCACTGGGGTATCGATGCTGTTTGTGCTTACAATCCTGCTGGGTGATTTTTTTCTTTCGTGGGACGTGGGCATCGCTGGCAAGGCCAGCGTTTGTTGCCCACCCCTAATTGCCCTTGAACTGAGTGACTTGCTAGGCCAGGTCAGAGGGCAGTTAAAAGAGTCAAACACATGGCTGGGGGTCCGGAGTCTCTCACAGGCCAGACCGGGTAAGGGCGGCAGATTTCCTTCCCTAAAAGGTGAACCAGACGGATTTTTAACGACAATCAATTCCATGACTAGCTTCCAATTCCAGATTTTATTAATTGAATTTAAATTCCACCAGCTGCTGTGTGGAGATTTGAAGCCGTGTGCCCCCAGGCCTTTAGCCTGGGCCCCTGGATTATTAGCCCCCGTGACATTACCATTACGCCACTGCCTCCCCACTCCTGCGTCGCTCGATGACTTTCTCGGTTTAAAGGCAAGTGTTGCCGCCCTGCATTAAACCAACACGTGTCATACAACACACTGGAAGCTCTGGAACACAGCTAGAGGGCAGTCTGCCTGAATTTAGAATTGCCAAGCCTGATACTGGACTTGAGATAGCATCGAGGTTTGGAATCGTAGATTGAATTGCAAATGGAAATAAGACTTAAAATCTCCCATAACTCGCATCCCCCATCAGAAGTTTAAAAAATAAATAATGCTTTTGATTTCCAGTTCGCAATTTGGAATTGACTGTGCTATCCAGGGAAAAACTGGCTGGGAATAGTTACCGAGGGTGGCTGTGAGTCTTTTTTTTATTTCATGGGATGTGGGCTAGTATTTATTGCCCATCCCTAATTGTCCCTTGAGAAGGTGGTGGGTGAGCTGCCTTCTTGAACCGCTGCAGTCCATGTGGTGTAGGTACACCCACAGTGCTGTCAGGGAGGGAGTTCCAGGATTTTGACCCGGTGACAGTGAAGGAACGGCCGATATATTTCCAAATCAGGATGGTGAGTGACATGGTGGCGTTCCCATGTATCTGCTGGATGGTGGTGGGTTTGGAAGGTGCTGTCTGAGGAGGCTTGGTGAGCTCCTGCAGTGCATCTTGTAGATGGTACACACACTGCTGCTACTGTCCGTCGGTGGTGGAGGGAGTGAATGTTTGTGGATGGGGTGCCAATCGAGCGGGGCTGCTTTGCCCTGGATGAGCTTTGAGTGTTGTTGGAGCTGCACTCATCCAGTGGAAAATCTGCTATTTCCCTCCTCCAAAGGTGAGTGGCTTAAACATCTGGACCTCAATTGAAATTGGGGAGTGTAGTGTAGCAAATAATTCTAGAAAGTTGTTTCATTTTCCAAGGTTAAATAGCAAATCTTCTGCCCGAACTATCTAATCCCGTTCACCAGCCAGAACCTAAATCATTAACTTCGCGTCTGTAAAACCGAGGGGGGATTTGGCTATTCCACAGTTAGAAAAACAGGGAATCAATGTTAACACAACGTTCACTCTTATTTCAATGCAAAAAATGTAAAAGAGTGTTGAATGTAAAGTAGCTGTTGATGGAGGGAAGGTTTATTAATAATCTCAATCTCTAACACTACTCCGGGGGAACAGTCTAGATCCGGAATCGACTTATTTTTTTTTTTTAAAAACGCATTCTAAAAATTACATCAAAGTAAACATTAAATGAACAAAGTCACACTAACAAGGTGACCTCTAACCCCCCTGCGGCCTACGACAACAGGCTTGCAGCACTCCAAAAATAAAGCCTCGTTTTGTGTCGGACGAGGGTACAAAGGCTCTTTTTGTAAACGTCTTGCGGGAGCCGTTCTGTCATCTTGATTTGATGCCTTTGAAGTCACCGAAACAAAAACAAAAAATAATCACTTCACGTTCCGTTTGGGGCGAGGGTTCGGATGGACCTGTGACGCTCTTCAGGTGCCCAGAGCAGAAAAATCGATTGGAAAGCGGGACCCTGCGGTCCGAGGGCAATACGGCAGCTTGACTCGTCACCGCGGCAACACTTTCCACCTCCTCCCCTCCGAGGCACGGGACAATTTTTAACAACCCGCGGGAGCCTTGAGACTTGGCGCGGGCAGTCCAGCAACCCCAAACTCTCAAATATCCCGCTGCGTTAAAAATCGACGCACACCCCCCCCTCCCGGCTAGGTATACCCTGGGGCGTAAGCGTTTCGGTTTATTTATAACTCCTCCTCCTCTCCCACCCACCCCCCCACCCACCCCTCCTCCCAACCCACTTTTAACATCTACTAAGTCCTCCATCGCTTCTGCGCTGGGTCGGGTTCACCTCTAAAGGGCGGTCACTTCAAACCCATTCTCGTCCTTCTCTGCCTTCAGTTTGGAAAGAGCAGCGTGTATTCGGAAGAGCGTCCTGGATTCCATGGAGTAGTCCTTGTAGTTTTGCCTAAGAGAGAGCGCGAGAGTTAAGAGGGAAATCATAAAAGGCCCTCCCAGCCCAATCCAACCCAGGACAGGCCAGTGAGACCCATCCAGCTTCGGTCTCGATGGGGGTAGGACTCTCACCTTTTGAGTAAGAAGGTGGTGGGTTCAAATCCCACACACCGATAGGCTTGAGTACTAAAATCGGTACGGACGCTCCCAGCGTAACGCTGAGGGGAGTGCCGCACTCTCGGAAGCATCGTCCTTTTGCACGAGATGTTAAACCCGCGCCTCATCTGCCCTCCTCGGGTGGTCATAATAAAATACCCGATGGTGCTGCCTCCGAAGACGAATTCTCCCCGGTGTCCTGGCCAATTTTTACCCCTCAACCAACATCACTACGAACAGATTATCTGGTGGTTATCGCGTTGCTGTTTGTGGCTGCCACTGTTTCCTACATCACAAACACTCACCGCACCTCTTTGGCTGTGAAACACTTTGGTGGGGGGTGTATTCTGTGGTCGAGAAAGTTGCTATACAAGTGCAAACCTGTCTTTTATCCTGTCATTTGGGTTGTTTTTAAAAACTCTCACCAATTCTTTTTGCTCACGCGAATGGGCAGAAGAATCCACACGCGGGAAAACAGGAGGTGGCCATTCAGCCCTTCCGGTCTGCTCTGTCATTTGATACCTCACCTCAATGACCTCGAATGAAGCGAGGAGCAAACTTGCATTTATATAGCACCTGTCACGACCTCGGGATGCCGTCCCCCCCCCCCAACCCCCAACAAGGTGCTTTACAGCCAGTGAAGTGCCAGGCTTCGCGGAACCCGAGAACCAATCAAAACCAGAGTTGAAGACTCAAGCTCGGTGCCAGATATCAGCAGAGATCCACAGGGGCTGTTTAGGGGTCATCAGCATAAAGTGTATCAGCGACCTAATAAGCTACAATTGTCTGAAGTGCAGGCACGTAAGGTGGTGTAAATTTAAGAGAGTGGGCCCTCCAGTTTTTATAGTTATCATTTAGCACCTTGAGCTAAAATCCAGGCTCTCGCTCCATTGCTGCGCTGAGGGAACTCTCCTTTCGGATGAAGCATTAAGATTGAGGCCCTGTCTGTGTCAGGTGCGCACAGAAAGATCCCAGGAACTATTTCAAAGAGCAGGCAAGTTCTCCCCACTGTCCCGGCCAATATTTACCCGTCAGCCAACATCACCGAAAACCGATTATCCCTTCGTTATTATCCCGTAGGATGTTGGTGGGATCTTGAGGTGTTCAAATCTGGCTGTCGCCCTACATGACTGCACGGACTCGGGCTGAAAGGCCTGTCGCTATTGTCGTTTCCACGCAAATCTACACGTGGAATGCGACACCGATCAGTGCAAACAGGAGGAGTCGGCAAGGCCAACTCGAAACGTTAACTCTGTTTCTCTCTCCGCAGATGCTGCCGGACCTGCTGAATATTTCCAGCACTTTCTAGTTTTACATCATGCGGGGGTGTGGGGAGGGAGGAGGGCGTGGGTCAGCGCCAGTTTACGGGGAGATCAACCTGCAGCGTTTGAATGTCCTGCTGAGTTTTTACCGTCACATTCTAGATTGGTTATTCTTGAAATCAACTTTGAATGGCTCCTAAATTCAACAGGAATTGCAAAAGATAATGGGTTCTGATAGATGAGCAAACAGCACCACCTACTGGAAAACCAGCTCCAAAGCAATTGTTGCCATTTTATCCCTTTCACGGAATTTGTCTCACCCCACCCCCACCACCCCAACCACTCTTATTTTAGGGTGTGTTTCCACGGAAACAAGCCACTTTTGAATGGCCGTATGTCTTCCTCGATAGTGGGGTACAATGGGCTATTTAATCATAAGTCCATCTCTTCTAGGCTGTGATGAAGCCACAATCTTTGTAGCCGTGGTCAAGTGCCCAATGGTATGGGAGTCAGTCACGGCACCTCCAAACCAGCAGAGGCTGCCATCGGCCACCCACTGGGGTGCAAAGCACGGCAAGTCCCGCTGTAGACGCACGGGCGCTGAAAGAAAGTCTGGGCTGACTGGTGACCTGCTCGTCATCGCATTCCTGTTTGCGGTAGCTGACCACGCACAAATTGGCTGCTGTATTTCCTCCATTGCAAGAGCGGCTGAAATTCAAAAAGCTACCAGGCCCTTTGGGAGGCTCTGAGGATGTGAAAGGTGCTATGTGAATGCACCCGTTTACCAGGAAGCGATCACCAGCTGGAGCCGAGAGACGGGAAGGGGAAGCGAAAAACTTTGTGTTTTAAACCAAGGCTGACGAAGACGCAACAAACCCACAGGAGATATAGTGGTAGCGACACTGGGCTAGTAATCCAGAGGCCGAGGCGAATGCTCTGGGGACGTGGGTTCCAATCCCACCACGGCAGCAGACTTCGGATAATAAAAGCCTGGACTTGAAAGCTAGTCTCAGTAAAAAGGTGACCATGGAAACCCATCTCGTTCACTAATGCCCCTTCGGAGAGGGCATCCTTACCCGGTCTGGCCCACATGTGACTTCCAGAGACCCACAGCAATGGTGGTGGACTCTTAACTGCCCCTCCGAAACAGCCCAGCAAGACGCCCAGTTCAAGGGCAATTAGGGACGGGGCGACAAACGCTGGCCTTGCCAACGACGCCCACGCCCCGCGAAATAATTTTTTTAAAGAGTACTCACTTCGCTCTCCTCAGCCACTTAATGGCTTCTTCTTTTCTTGCCTGTTGTATAAAAAGCAGACTGAGCTCCAGGAGTGCGTTTGGAATCAAGTAGTGGTCGTATTTAATGTTCTTCTCACTGTCGACAGAAGGGGTCGGGAAGATTAGTCCCGTCGTCTATTCGATTCCGTAGTGGCTACATTCACCACCCTCCTCCCAAAGGCCTAAATTTTTTTACCCGGGGCGGGTCCAGGGAGCAGTCAGGAAACGGGCTGCCGGCCGGCCAATGAACAGCCAGCGCGAAATGCGCGCTGGAAAGCTCAGCGCTGCCGGGGTGAGGGCGGGGGGAACGCGGAATGAGAGTTCCCCCCCACCCCAGCTGCCCCGGGGAGCAGGGCCCACCTGCACACGATCTAATAAAGGTTTAAAAAGCTTGCAAAAAACAAAAAAAAAGCGTCCGTGCATCGTCACCAATCGCCTGAAAAAAAACAGCTGATAAAAATGCTGCCCGCGGGAAATTAATTTTATTTCACGGCGGGAATTTCATCCCTAACCCTCTGGACGAGGAGGTTCGATGAAAAAATGCAAAAGTCCCGCCTGGCTGATTCGCCACCTTCCGCCAAACGTAAGGTCGGACGAGGCAACGAAAAGCCGGAGTCGATCGCGCCGTTAATGGGCTCAGTCACCCTCTTCATTGTCGGCGGGCGGGCGGGCGCCGAAGTGAAATATCGCGCCAGTGCGCGGTGATGTCAGGACGCTCGCCCAACTTCTTCTCGCACGATTTAACGCATGGGGCTTGACATCCTGCGTCCAGACTCTCGTACTCACTTGTGGTATATGAAGACAAAGCATTGCTCGGCTTCCAAGATTTTTCCCAAATGCCTCAAGCACAGGCCTTTCAAGAGTTTGACCACGCATTTGTCGTCAGTCAGGTATTCATTAGCTAGGGGGTTAAGAACAGGCAGTTAGTCTGATGGAACATCACCGCGGTGGCGATCGCTGCTGGGATGCGGACGGGGTGACTTCTGAGGCAATCGTACACTCTCGACGCTGACTCTCACTGGGGTACAGTTTTTGTGGGCTTTCCCCCCCCCGCCTTTATTTCGGACAAGTGAAACCAGGCGGTGTCAACAGGCTTGAAGGTGCCCAGGGGGATAGGAAAGACGATTCAGGTCCGGCCATCTCGCCCCCCACCCCTTTTTGTTTACAGTGACTCAGCAGGTCGTTCTCTCCCCCAGGAGCCTGAGGATCATGAGTTCAGGTCCCACCCTGGACACTTGAGCACAAAATCTAAGCCGACACTCCCAGTGCAGCACACGGAGGGAGTGCTGCACTGTCAGAGGTGCCATCTTTCAGGTGAGGCATTAAACTGAGGCCATCTCAGGTGGGCATGAAAGATTCTATGATTCTATTTAGAACAGGGGGATCTTTCCTTTTAATCTAACTGATCTCATTTCCCCAACATTGTCTCTCACCTGACTCCTGAGGTCAGTGTCTGACACCCTTGGACACGTCCCTATTGGGTTTGGCCTTCTCAGGCGATGTTCAAAGAGTGTTTTTTGTGTGAAGCCATTTGCTTGTCATTGGCATAACTCTCATTTTCAACTTAAAAAGCAATCTTTCGTTGAAATTATTTTCTTAATGTAAAACGTGCCCTCGGTTTCCACCCTTTCCTTTAATCTTTCATGGGATGTGGACCTTGAGCTGAGGGACTTGCCAGGAGTTCAGCGGGGCAGGTAAGAGGCAACCACGTTGTTGTGGATCTGGAGTCCCGTGTAGGCCAGACCAGGTAAGCAGGGCAGATTTCCTTCCCCGAAAGGGGCATCAGTGAGCCAGATGGGTTTTTACGACAATCGACGATGGATTCGTGGCCACCATCACTGACGCTAACTTTCAATTCCAGATCTTTTCTCATTGAAATCAAATCCCACTAGCTGGCCCGGGTGGGATCTGAACCCGTGTCTCAGAGCGTTAGCCCGGAGCTCTGGATAACCAGTCCAATCACATCGCCTCACCTCTACTCAGCTCGCCTCCACTCCGCTCCACTCCACTTGCCTCTACTCTACTCGCCTCTCCTCTACTCGCCTCTCCTCGCCTCTACTCTACTCGCCTCTACTCTCCTCGCCTCTACTCTCCTCGCCTCTCCTCGCCTCTACTCTACTCGCCTCTACTCGCCTCTACTCTACTCGCCTCTCCTCGCCTCCTCTACTCGCCTCTACTCTACTCGCCTCTCCTCTACTCGCCTCTCCTCGCCTCTACTCTACTCGCCTCTACTCTACTCGCCTCTACTCTCCTCGCCTCTACTCTCCTCGCCTCTCCTCTACTCGCCTCTCCTCTACTCGCCTCTACTCTACTCGCCTCTACTCTACTCGCCTCTCCTCGCCTCCTCTACTCGCCTCTACTCTACTCGCCTCTACTCTACTCGCCTCTACTCTCCTCGCCTCTCCTCTACTCGCCTCTCCTCTCCTCGCCTCTACTCTACTCGCCTCTACTCTACTCGCCTCTCCTCGCCTCCTCTACTCGCCTCTACTCTACTCGCCTCTACTCGCCTCTACTCTACTCGCCTCTCCTCGCCTCCTCTACTCGCCTCGCCTCTACTCGCCTCGCCTCTACTCGCCTCTCCTCTACTCGCCTCTCCTCTACTCGCCTCTACTCTACTCGCCTCTCCTCTACTCGCCTCTACTCGCCTCTCCTCTACTCGCCTCTACTCGCCTCTCCTCTACTCGCCTCTCCTCCACTCGCCTCTCCTCCACTCGCCTCGCCTCTACTCTACTCGCCTCTACTCTACTCGCCTCTACTCTACTCGCCTCTACTCGCCTCTACTCTACTCTACTCGCCTCTACTCTACTCTACTCGCCTCTACTCTACTCGCCTCTACTCTACTCGCCTCTCCTCTACTCTACTCGCCTCTCCTCTACTCTACTCGCCTCCACTCTACTCGCCTCCACTCTACTCGCCTCTCCTCTACTCGCCTCTACTCTACTCGCCTCTCCTCTACTCGCCTCTACTCTACTCGCCTCTACTCTACTCGCCTCTACTCTACTCGCCTCTACTCTACTCGCCTCTCCTCTACTCGCCTCTCCTCTACTCGCCTCTCCTCTACTCGCCTCTCCTCTACTCGCCTCTCCTCTACTCGCCTCTCCTCTACTCGCCTCTACTCTACTCGCCTCTACTCTACTCTACTCGCCTCTACTCTACTCGCCTCTACTCTCCTCGCCTCTCCTCTACTCGCCTCTCCTCTACTCGCCTCTCCTCTACTCGCCTCTCCTCTACTCTACTCGACTCTCCTCGCCTCTACTCTCCTCGCCTCTACTCTCCTCGCCTCTACTCTACTCGCCTCTACTCTACTCTACTCACCTCTACTCTACTCGCCTCTCCTCTACTCGCCTCTCCTCTACTCGCCTCTACTCGCCTCTCCTCTACTCGCCTCTACTCTACTCGCCTCTCCTCTACTCGCCTCTCCTCTACTCTACTCACCTCTCCTCTACTCTACTCGCCTCTACTCTACTCGCCTCTACTCTACTCGCCTCTACTCTCCTCGCCTCTCCTCTCCTCGCCTCTCCTCTACTCGCCTCGCCTCTACTCGCCTCGCCTCTACTCTACTCTACTCTACTCGCCTCTACTCTTCTCGCCTCTACTCTACTCGCCTCTACTCTTCTCGCCTCTACTCTACTCGCCTCTCCTCTACTCGCCTCTCCTCTACTCGCCTCTCCTCTACTCGCCTCTCCTCTACTCGCCTCTACTCTACTCGCCTCTACTCTACTCTACTCGCCTCTACTCTACTCGCCTCTACTCTACTCGCCTCTACTCTACTCTACTCGCCTCGCCTCTACTCTACTCGCCTCTACTCTACTCGCCTCTACTCTACTCGCCTCTCCTCTACTCGCCTCTCCTCTACTCGCCTCTCCTCTACTCGCCTCTCCTCTACTCGCCTCTCCTCTACTCGCCTCTACTCTACTCGCCTCGCCTCTACTCTACTCGCCTCTACTCTCCTCGCCTCTACTCTCCTCGCCTCTCCTCTACTCGCCTCTCCTCTACTCTACTCGACTCTCCTCGCCTCTACTCTCCTCGCCTCTACTCTCCTCGCCTCTACTCTACTCGCCTCTACTCTACTCTACTCGCCTCTACTCTACTCGCCTCTCCTCTACTCGCCTCTCCTCTACTCGCCTCTACTCGCCTCTCCTCTACTCGCCTCTACTCTACTCGCCTCTCCTCTACTCGCCTCTCCTCTACTCGCCTCTCCTCTACTCTACTCACCTCTCCTCTACTCTACTCGCCTCTACTCTACTCGCCTCTACTCTACTCGCCTCTACTCTCCTCGCCTCTCCTCTCCTCGCCTCTACTCGCCTCGCCTCTACTCTACTCTACTCGCCTCTACTCTTCTCGCCTCTACTCTACTCGCCTCTACTCTTCTCGCCTCTACTCTACTCGCCTCTCCTCTACTCGCCTCTCCTCTACTCGCCTCTCCTCTACTCGCCTCTCCTCTACTCGCCTCTGCTCTACTCGCCTCTGCTCTACTCGCCTCTGCTCTACTCGCCTCTACTCTACTCGCCTCTACTCTAATCGCCTCTACTCTACTCGCCTCTACTCTACTCGCCTCGCCTCTACTCTACTCGCCTCTACTCTACTCGCCTCTACTCTACTCGCCTCTCCTCTACTCGCCTCTCCTCTACTCGCCTCTCCTCTACTCTACTCGCCTCTCCTCTACTCTACTCGCCTCGCCTCTACTCTACTCGCCGCTACTCTACTCGCCTCTACTCCACTCGCCTCTACTCTACTCGCCTCACCTCTCCTCTACTCGCCTCTCCTCTACTCTACTCGCCTCTACTCTACTCTACTCGCCTCTACTCTACTCGCCTCTACTCTACTCGCCTCTACTCTCCACAGGCCACACACTGGCCAGGATTTTTCGGCCCCGTTGCGGGTGGGTCCCACCCTGGGTGATGCGGTGCCCCAGCCAGAAGTCCAGTGACTCACGGCAGGACCGGAAGATCCCAGCGGTGGGCAGGTGGGTGCGGAAAACCCCGCCCACGATTCCATTCTGTCTGATCAGCATTTTGGGCTATTGCTTCTGAATCCACCAGCGGGAATGGGATGAGGTATCTTCTGACATTGTCCCCTTTTCTACAGAGACATTTTGCGATTGCAGAGATATTTTAAAACCCTTGTAAACCTGTTGCACACTTAGAAACTTAGTGTCATTTCTGCCCTGCTCTGAGATGTATAAAATATACAAAGAGTTAGTCTTTAGCAGTGGAAGTGGAGTCTGATAGATTTTTGATCTACAGGGAACTTGGGGATTATTGGGGGGGATGGCAGGAAAGTGGAGTTAAGGCCACAATCAGATCGGCCACAATCAGATCAGCCATGAAGAAAGCAAATGGCGGAGTGGGCTCAAGGGCTGAATGGCCTATTTCTATCCCAGTTTCTTATGATCGCTGCACAGTTGGGCTTTCAGATCATGCGGGTGTCGCTGGCTAGCATTTATTACCCAGGCCAGCATTTATTACCCAGGCTAGCATTTATTACCCAGGCCAGCATTTATTACCCAGGCCAACATTTATTACCCAGGCCAGCATTTATTACCCAGGCCAGCATTTATTACCCAGGCCAGCATTTATTACCCAGGCCAGCATTTATTACCCAGGCCAGCATTTATTACTCAGGCTAGCATTTATTACCCAGGCTAGCATTTATTACTCAGGCTAGCATTTATTACCCAGGCTAGCATTTATTACTCAGGCTAGCATTTATTACTCAGGCTAGCATTTATTACCCAGGCCAGCATTTATTACCCAGGCCAGCATTTATTACCCAGGCCAGCATTTATTACTCAGGCTAGCATTTATTACCCAGGCCAGCATTTATTACTCAGGCTAGCGTTTATTACCCAGGCCAGTATTTATTACTCAGGCTAGCATTTATTACCCAGGCCAGCATTTATTACCCATCCCTAATTGCCCTTGTTCAGAGGGCATTTAAAAGTCAACTACATTGCTGTGGATCACATGTAGGCCAGACCAGGTAAGGATGGCAGATTTCCTTCCCATTAGTGAACCAGATGGTTTTTTACGACAATTGTTTCATGTTCATCATTTGACTTTTTTTAATTCCAGAATTTTATTGGATTCAAATTTCACCACGTGCCATGGTGGGATTCGAACCCAGGTGCCCAGAGCATTACCCTGGGTCTCTGGAATACTAGTGACGATACCACTATGCCACTGCCTCCCCTGTACTGGACTCCACTGCAGTTTTTGAATTCTCCGGCATTCCCAGGCAATCCTCCGCCAATGCCACCACAAACCCATTAGCTGGGTCTTTATCCCGTTTGCTACTGGTGGGATCTTGCTGTGCGCAAATTGGCTTCGGTGTTTGCCTGCATAAGTGGAAGTGGAAGCACAATTCACTGAATGTAAAGCATTTCGGGGCATCTTAAAGAGAGACATAGCAAAGCGCTAAATGTAGGGTGTCCCTTTGCGATTAAGTTCAGTACGTACGTGTTGCCTGCTCCAGCACTGTCTCAGCTTCACTGATGGTTCCCAGCATCTCTTCCGTCAGCTCCCGCTGTTTGCCAATGACTGCAAAGCCATTCCACATATACATCATCTCCTATTGAAGTGAGAGAGAGAGGGGGGGAATTGGGTGGGGAAAAGAGAATCTACTGGTCAATTTCTAAGAAGGTTCTCGTCCCTGTAGTGTTCAATTGTTCTGTGTTCGATTATGTGCATCTGGTAACTAATCCAAGCTCACTGAGCTTGATTGGTTAGGCCTGAGTGTGGACTCAGAGCAAGTAAACAGACGCCACAGAAACTGAGCTGTAAGCATGAGTGCAGACATTTTGTGATTGCAGAGATATTTTAAAACCCTTGTAAACCTGTTGCACACTTAGAAACTAGTGTCATTTCTGCACTGCTCTGAGATGTATAAAATATACAGCAGTCCTCAGGGAGCTGCAGATAAATAGGCATTTGGTGGTACAGAACTTGAGTCTTGTTAGAAAAAGAGACACACTATCAAATCTTTTCCTCCTGCACTTATCAGAATAGCTCTCAAGAATTTTTCAACAGTAATGGGGGAGCAATTTATACTGCGTGAGAAGAGAGAGCTGATTGGTTGGCGAGTGGACCCTGATTGATGGAGGCGTTGCCATGGAGAATGCAGCATGGAACAGTTAACTGCAAAGCTTTCTTCAAATTCAAACCAGGCAGGCTGACTCTGATTTGTCAAGGCATTACCCTGAGGAATGTACCCAGGGAATGATTGTTCCCTAACTTTTTGTTTAGTTGAAAAAAAAAAGGCGCAATGTGTGGACATGTTCCTTTTGTCTGCCCGATTTGAATTTGAACAAAGCTGGGTAGTTAACTGCTCCATGGCAATGCCTCCACCAGAGAGTCTACTCGCCAACCAGTTAGCACTCTCTTCACAAGCAGTGTAAATTTCTGTTGCTCCATTAGTGTTGGAAAATTCTTACGAGTTATTCTGATGAGTGCAAGATGAAAAGCTTTGACAGTATGTCTCTTTTTAGCAATACTCAAGCATACAACAGTTTAATCAACTCCCCATTGCCCCAAGCTCCTTTTACTACAGCTTAGACGCAGATGTTAACCTGTTTGGAAGAAAAGGGTTAATCAGATTGTCCCGAAGTCTATTAATCTCATACAGCTATTTATTTCTCTCTATATAGTGAATAGCTTTTAACTTTTCCCTGTTAAATAAGGATGCAAGTCACATAGATACAGTAACCCACTGATCTGTAGTAGTCATACAGCATAGGAGACCATTCAGCCCATCAGGCTTCTGCCAGTTCTTTAAACGTGCAATCCAGTTAATTCCACTCCCCTGTCCTACCCCCAAAGCCCGGCAAATCTTTCCTTTTCAAGTATTTATCCAATTCCCTTTTGAAGGTTCCTACTAAATCTGCTTCCACCGCCCTTTCAGGCAGCGCATTCCAGAACTCATTGCGTTTTTAAAAAAAAAAACAATTTTCTCATCTCCTCCCTGGTTTTTTTTGGCAAATAGCTTAAATATGTGCCTCTGATTACCGACCCTATATTAAAATATTAATGTTAAGAAATTAATAATTAGGATTAACTTTAAACCTGTTCAGAGAATAAGCCTACTCAAAAATATTTCAGTGCCTACTCCAGAGAATCAGTTAACAGCAGGTTAGTCCTGTGGAAAGATACATCTGTGAATGCACCATCCTTGATAAAAGCCCAGAGAGTAGTATAGATTTATAATTAGGAGTTTCAATGGTTAGATTCAAGAGGGAAACTATTGCGAGCGACGTAGGGGACTTGAATCAGAATGGAAAAAGAACTTGTTAAAATTAAAATTATTGGTAAGGGACAAGGGAGGAAACTCATTAAAATGCACCTTTTCTGGAGTCATATGCGATAATACAGAAACGTGAATTGTCACTTATAGATGAAAACCAGATAAAAGGCAGGGGTTGTTACAGATACACAAGACTGAAAGGCCTACAGCCTGTAAGCCAAGCTCGGAAACAACCCCCTAACTAAACTCGTAGGGTTTGTTCGTAAGTCCTGCTTCTTTAGTTGTATTTCTTTACTGCAGTCTTAATAAATCTGCAACATTCAATATTACAAACGCTATTAGTTAAAAAAAAACAAGACAACTATCCCTCCTACAGTGCATTTATTTTAAATCCCACTGGGAACTCTTTAATGGCCACTGGGAGAGGAAGACCAAGAGCTCAATCTTGCCATAGCGTCCCACCTCTGACAGTATTAGACTGACGGGATAAATTGTAAACAAGCCACAAGCCAGAGCTGAGGAGGCCACTGGCTGTATCAAGCTGACTCTCACCATTTTCTTCCTCGACCCACATTCTCGCCCCGTTGAAACGAAGGTTGGCTGCACTGTTCCTATTCTCGCTCGTTCCCACAAAATGGGGTGGTTGACTCTTCACCACCTTCCGAAATGGCCTAGCAAGCCGTTCAGTAGCAAGTTGTCCACTGTGAGGTTCAGACCCCAGCTCCACCTCACAGGGGTACTCAACGCGAGGCATACTTTGAAGGACCAAAGGAATAAAAACCGGATGAACCACTCAGCAGAAAGGACAGTAGCACGCCCAGCCTAGTCAACCCTGCTAAGTCCTCCTCACTACATCTGGGGGCTTGTGCCAAAATTGGGAGAGTTGTCCCAGAAACTAGTCAAGCAACAGCCTGACATAGTCACTGAATCATACCTTTACAACCAGTGTCCCAGCCGGCTCCATCACATCCATTGAACAAATAGAACAAAAAACTTTAGCGCCTCTCAAGTCTTTCTTTGCTTCGAACATCTACACATTTACAGCCCAACCTAAAGCACCTGCTCCCCCTATCCTGTTCTTCTCTCTTGATCTTTTCACTCTGGGGCATCCAGGACGTAGGCCTTTCACCTTTAAGAAGGTGGCCTGTTTTTAAACAGACCTCCTCGCGTAGGCTGTACTCGCCAGGGGAGGATTCGGTGTGGGAACTCACCAGGGCCGGCACAGGCAGCCTCACCGCGTCGTTGGACTTGTATCTCCTGGCTTTTCTGATAGCAAACTTCTCAGTAGGAGGTGACTTTCCAGCAATCTTCTGCTTCAGCAGTGGGACTTGCCTGCACAAGAGAGAGGGAAAAACAGATTAAGAACTCAGTAAAAAAAACATATGACAGAGACAGATTAATAACAAACTGCACAGAGGCTGCAAGTTGCAGGCTTGGGTTTTTTTTACTGTCTGTACTCACTGTGCATTTGGTTTTCAAACAGGTTACAGTAACATGAATCTTGCTGAAGAGAGAGCCCTGTTGCCAAAGCTTTTCATCTTGAACTCATCAGGACAAACACAAGAATACCAAATTTCAAACAATCACAATTTATATTATAGGAGAAAAAAAAGAGTGCTGATTGGTTGGCAAGTCAACTCTAATTGGCTAAGGTGTTGCCATGAAGAAAGCAATGGGGAACTATAAACTCCAGGTAATTTAAAAAAGCCAAAAGGGTTGAACATATTCCTTTTGTTTGTAGAGAACAGGTCCCTGTGTATGAATATATGTTGCTTCTAGCAAGCATAAATGAGTCACATTTCAAACTCAAATTTGTGGTTAGTGTAGCTATTAGCGCACTCAGGATTGTTCAGCAAGTGCTGCCTTATCGCGGAATCACATCTAACAGTCGACATTTTGTTTTGGGTTTTACAAGCACGGGCTGGTTGAGTGCGGTCTGTACCCTACCTACAATCCTGAGTCTCTCTTTTCAGCAATAGTCAAGTTCTGTACTACCAAGCAACTGTTTATAGGAACATAGCATTGGAGAGAAAATAAAACACCAAAGGTCCATCTCGCCTGCCTTCTGCCATCCTGGTAGTGGCATGATGCATTTATAGACCTGTGGTCTAATCACAGCAATCAATCTCTATCAATTAGCCTACAAAAGACCCAGGCATGACAAGAAAAATCCCTTCTGAAGACCATAGATCCAAAGTCATCTTTTTCCTCCAAAACCTGCTATACTTACCACAAGTCATGTCTCAAATTACTCATGTGCCATATTCCAAAATGCTATTTTCTGACAGAAATCTAATTAATCTGATATACTTAAGCAAAGCAAGCTGATTACCCAAGGGCAGCAAGGTTGGGTGCAATGATCCCAGACTATTTGCCAAAATGTCGGACGATACACGAATGCTAATGCCACACCCATTCAGTCCATCAAAGCATGCCTCATGCTGAGTCACCCTGCATACCCCTCCTGTGAGGTGGAGCTGGATCGGAACCGTCACCGCAGTGAACAACTTGCCTGGATCAACTTGGTCAACTCCCCAACGATCTTCAGCTGGCAAGTTGTGGATGCGCAATTCTGCACGGATCAGTATGGGAAAGGCACCAGTGTCACATCCTGGATCAAAGATTTGGAATGGGAATGAGGGAAAAATACACCGACCATGTTCTATAAAATAAGGAACGGACTGGTGGGAATTGACAGAAACAAGTACCTGGTGCCCTCCAGCAACGACAAAACACGAGGGAATCCTCCACACAAAAATACAAAGACCATCTGTTCTCAAGACAGCGTATCAACAATCCCTCTTCCCAAGGACAACCCCACAATGGAACAAGCTTCCAAAGGAAACAGTCACAGCCCCATCACTGGAAATCTTCAAGACCCATCTTTAGGTTATTTCCCCATTTTTAGGTTATTTCCATTTAAAGGTTTTCATTATCAGGACTACCAGTCTCAGCAGGTCATGCCTGGTTTATCTAGTGCTACCCAGATAAATGTTGGCGGAATGTGGATATGAGCCTGCTATGTCGACACAACTAAAGCAGAAGCGGGAGTATATATAGCGACGTGAAAAATTGCCAGGGGGGAAAATCGGTCACTCTGTCAGCGGAATGGGAAGAAATATTCCCAAGGAATTTTGACTCACCTGAACAGTTCAACTTCATTGTCCCCAAAGGGTTTTGATTCATGTGCAGGTAACATGCTCAGGTATGCTGCTTTCATGTAGACATACATAGCCTAAAGGGCAAGAGAAGAAAACAGCATAACTGGTTGACTGCTAATCCATTGTAGGACAACAATTTCCAGAACTTTCTGTCAAAAGCTGCTAAATAAATAGCTTGATAAATGCGCTTTTTTTTTTGTCCCATCCACTCACGAAACCTCACCATCATCGAGAGCTCAAACTAAATTTGCTCTGTCCAGATGTTTCTAGAATCTCCTTGGATTTGAAATGACATGTTGGATTTGTAAACATTGTTGAAGCAGACAGGAAAAAGCTCGAAGATGATAATGTTAAAACCGCGTAGCTAAAAGCTGGGGTGGACTCTGGCATGACCATCACATCTGATCTTGTTCTCGCCTGGCGCCTGCTCTTCACATCATGGGTCATACTTTCCCTCCCACCATCCCCAGAAAGGACAAAGCCTGGCATTCTCACCCAGTCTGGCCTGTGTGTGTGACTCCAGCCCCATAATCAATGTGGTTGATTCTTAACTGCCCTCTGAAGGAGCCCAGCAACCCATTCAACTGTTTGACAGGGTGGACGCTAATGGAATGTTTCCCCTCAGGGGTGGGGTAATCTACAACTAGGGGAGAGGGGTACAGTTTCAGAATTAGAGGTCTCCCATTTAAGACCAAGATCAGGAGGAAGAATTTCTCTCAGAGTGTCGTTAACCTTTGGAATGCTCTCTCCCAGAGAGCAGTGGAGACTGGGTCATTGAATATATTCAAGGCTGAGTTGGGGGTCGGGGAGTGGGGGTTGGGTGCAGACAGGAAAGTGGAGTTAAGGCCACAGTCATGATCTTATTGAACAGCAGGGCAGGCTCGAGGGGCCAAATGGCCTACTCCAGCTCCAATTTCTTATGTTCATATGTCCTTATCAAAGCCGCTACAAAAAGTGGCTAAAGAACGGTGGCCCCACCACCGCCATCTCAGGGCAACTGGGAATGGGACATAAACGCCAACCTTGCCTGAAAACCCACAGCCCATGAATAATCTTTTTAAAAATAGCTAACGTCCAATCTCCGTCAGCAGGCCTGATGTTCCGTAGGAAACATGTTCCTTTGTAAACATGCAGGCCAGCAAGTCAAACACACCAGTGTTAGAAAAGAGGTTAAGGTTACCTTAATCTCCACAAGACCTTGGACCGCCAGTTTTTAAACTCATTCATGGGAATGTGGGCACCGCTCTGGCAAAGCCAGCATTTGTTGCCCATCCCTAGCTGCCCTGGAGAAGAGGACAGTGGCATAGCGTTCCTGGACTAGTGGACCAGAGGCGCGGGCTAATGCTTTGGAGGCACGGGTTCAAATCCCGCTACACAGCTGGTGGAACTTAAGTTCAATTAATGAATAAAATTTGGAATTAAAAAATTAAAGCCTCAGTAATGGTGACCAACTATCAGATTGTCATAAAACCCATCCGATTCACTAAGGTCCTTTAGGGGAAGGAAATCTGCCATCCTTACCTGGTCTGGGCCTACATGTGACTCCAGACCCACAGCAATGTGGCTGGCCCTTAACTTCCCTCTGAAAAGGCTGAGCGAGACACTCAGTTGTACCAAACCGCTACAGAAAAGTCAAAAAAAGTACCGAGAAGCAGACTGAAGGGACTGATTTAGGGTCGTGTTAAAACATAACTCTACCCAGGGACCATGTGTAGAGTTGCTGACTATCCGGGCATCTCTAAATATTGAAGATTAACCCCCAAGAGAGTGCTGGGAGCAAATCCTGGGGAGAAATACAATACAGCATTTAAAAAGGTTTCTTTTTTAACATTTTTTAATTCTAAAGAAATTGAAGATGGAGAATAGAGCCATTTCATGAGCCTCCTCCTCATTCAGATACCATGGCCTAAGAGGGCCTTGGCGACCATGGACTTCCATTCGATTGGTCCATGATTATGCTTGGCAAAGTGCGGCAGTGGTTTGCCATTTCCACCTGCAGTATGGCTGACGTTCAGGTGTATTGGAAGGACTTAGAGGTTGATTCTCAACCTGTTTGGCCACATTATAAATGCACCTTCCACGCCCAGCAATTCCTCCTGAAGCGGGACTTGAACCCAGGGCTTCTGGCCCAAAGGTAGGGACATTGCCAGGGTGCCACCAGTTTCATGAACAGTCAAAATTAATCCCACTGAGAAACAGAGATTGTTCCCTTTCTAATTGGCCATGGGAAGGAGAATGGACCAATGGCGGGATTTTGGGGGCAGGGTGGTTGGAGACAGGAGGTCACGTGGCAAAACCTCCAGGAATACACCCAGCGACGCCAATGTGCACTTCCCCCGCCATGTCATTCTCTGGGACTCAGGGTCTCCTTCAAAACATGATTGGTTGCAGGATGTTGGATGTGCCAGAATTCAGTGCTTGGACTGTCTCCCTCGCTTGCTCTTGAGGCTGCAGGAAGTGCCCTGGAGGAGGGAGGTGGGGGTGGGGGTGGGAGGAGGGGAGCAGAGTTATCCCAGCTCCCCAGAGCTCTCGTTGCAACTTCCTTTCACAGAATCACACAGTGCAGAAGAGGCCCTTCGGCCCATCGAGTCTACACCGACACGTGAGAAACACCTAACCTACCTACCTAATCCCATTGACCAGCACTTGGCCCATAGCCTTGAATGTTATGATGTGCCAAGTGCTCATCCAGGTACTTTTTAAAGGATGTGAGGCAACCCGCCTCCACCACCCTCCCAGGCAGCGCATTCCAGACCGTCACCACCCTCTGGGTAAAAAAGTTTTTCCCCACATCCCCCCCACTAAACCTCCTGCCCCTCACCTTGAACTCGTGTCCCCTCGTGACTGACCCTTCAACTAAGGGGAACAGCTGCTCCCTATCCACCCTGTCCATGCCCCTCATAATCTTGTACACCTCGATCAGGTCGCCCCTCAGTCTTCTCTGCTCCAACGAAAACAACCCAAGTCTATCCAACCTCTCTTCATAACTTAAATGTTTCATCCCAGGCAACATCCTGGTGAATCTCCCCATGGCTCTGTACTTGAGAGTTGCTCACATTGCTAAGAATTACAAAGGGTTTACAGCGCAGAAACAGGCCATTCAGTCCGTGCTGGTGTTTATGTTCCACATGACCCCCCTCCCAGGCTACTTCATCTCACTCTATCAGCATATCTTTCTATTCCTTTCTCCCTCATGTGTTCATTCAGATTCCCCTTTAATGCATCTATACCATTCACATCAACCACTCCCTGTGGTAGCGAGTTCCACGTTCTCACCAATCTCTGGGTAACGAAGTTTCCCCTGAATTCCCTATTCTATTTATATAGCACCTTTAATGTAACAAATCATCCCAAGGCGCTTCACAGGGGCATTATAGAACAAAAGAAGGACACCGAGCCACTTAAGGATTTATCTTACTATTAGGCCTTACCTCAGGATCAAGTTTGACTTGCCTCCACTCCGGTTTCAAGGATTCGGAGATGGGCCGATTTACTATACTGGATTTATTATACAATAACATTTATTATACTGGATTTATATGTGATTATCTTATGCTCATTGCCAATTAGTTTTGATCTCCCCATAAGTGGAAACACTTTCTCTACTTCCAGTCATTTTAAAACCCTCTGACGGGTCACCTCCTCCTTAAAATCGGAGGCTGACGATGTGGAGAATCTCCGTTCCATCATTCTTGTGGCGTAGGGTGTTCCCGAGGTCAAGTGTTTAAACCCACCAGCCACTCAAGCGTTAGCGGGTCCCTCACCTTAGACCAGCGATTCTCTTTGCTGAGGAGGTCAGCGTAGAAGTAGGCGACCTTCCAGAGCTGCTTATAGGTGAAGCACCACATCAGCTCCCAGTAGCACATGTGATGGAACTGCTTCCAGGCCTGCTGTGCAGCACAGCCTTCCTCGAACCTTCCAATTGCCTACACCAAACACACAGTAGAAGTTACAATACCGTACCGTCTGGCTTCAGATAGGGTGAAATTTTGCTGTGTGATATTAGTAACAAGTATTTCAGAAGATACTCCATTTTAATAGGAGTTCCTGCCCAGGAGTTCCTCAGGGTAGTGTCCCAGTCCCAACTATCTTCAGCTGCTTCATCAATGACCTTCCCTTCCATCATAAGGTCAGAATTGATGATGTTCGCTGATCATTGCGCAATGTTCAGCACCATTCGTGACTCCTCAGATACTGAAACAGTCCACGTCCAAATGCAGCAAGACCCGGACAATATCCAGGCGTGGGCTGACAAGTGGCAAGTAACATTCACTCCACACAAGTGCCAGGCAATGATCGTCTCAAACAAGAGAGAATCTAACCATCACCCCATGACATTCAATGACATTACCCTCGCTGAATCCCCCATTAACAACATCCTGGGGGTTACCATTGACCAGAAAGTGAGCTGGACTGGCCATATAAATACAGTGGGTACAAGAGCAGGTCAGAGGCTGCGAATTCTGCAGTGAGTAACTCACCTCCTGACTCCCCAAAGCCTGTCCACCATCTACAAGACAAAAGTCAGGAGTGTGATGGAATACTCCCCACTTGCCTGGATGAGTGCAGCTCCAACAACACTCAAGAAGCTTGACACCATCCAGGACAAAGTCTGCCTGATTGGCAACCCATCCACAAACATTCACTCCCTCCACCACCTACGCACAGTAGCAGCAGCGTGTACCATCTACAAGATGCACTGCAGGAACTCACCAAGGCTCCTTAGGCAGCACCTTCCAAACCCACGACCATTACCATCCAGAAGGACAAGGGCAGCAAATACATGGGAACACCGCCACCTGGAAGTTCCCCTCCAAGCCGCACATCCTGACTTGGAAATATATCGCCGTTCCTTCACTGTCGCTGGGTCAAAATCTTGGAACTCCCTCCCTCACAGCACTGTGGGTGTACCCACACCACAGCAGTTCAAGAAGGCGGCTCACCACCACCTTCTCAAGGGTAATTAGGGATGGGCAATGAATGCTGGCCCAGCCAGTGATACCCACACCCCTTGAATGAATAAAAAAGAAATTTAACATAAACTAGTAGCTCTCCCGTCCACTTGCTCTTGACGAGTTTGAGGATACTCTGTTTCAGAAAGGGAACATTATTATGAACAACAGCTTGCATCAACATTTCTTCATGTTTATTGTAGAATTGCATCTTGAGGTGCTTCACAGGCCTATTAGCAAACAAAATTTGACACCAAGCCACATTAGGAGATATTTAGGAAAAGCAATTTGGGCACAGCAAGCTCCCACAAACAATGTGCCAATGACCCAGAGAATCTATTTTTGTGAAGCTGATTGCTGGATAAATACTCCCAGGATACCAGGGATAGAGGACACCCTGCTCTTCTTCACAAGGGGCCATGGGATCTTCTAAGGCCACCGGTTTAACTTCCAAAAGACAGCACCTCCGACAGTGCAGCACTCCCTCAGTACTGCACTGGAGCATCAGCCTGCATCTCTTCAAGGAGGAGTGGGGACTTGAATCCACAACTTTCTGACTTGGAGGCAAAAGTGCTACTCACTGAGCCACAGGGAACGAGCCCCAGCCACAGAGTCCACTTCACAGGGAGGGTTCTTACCTCATCAAGGTTCCCTTTGATTTCTTCAATCCTCCCCGAAAAGAACAAGAATATCGCCCCCTGCGGAAAAAGCAGCAACAGGATCTCACTGGCAAATCGCAACTCTGATTGGCTGCATTCTGGACAGTGCATCACATGACCTCCCTGCCTCCAACTGCCCCACCCAGTTGAACAGCCTCCCCCCCCCACCATCGTTTTTATGAGAAGCGGAACAAAACACTATTTTTTAAGTGCCTGTTTGAATCCTCTCTGGGGGTTACTTGCGGTAACGGTTCAGGTAACCTGAGAGAACAACTGCAGGGGCAAAGTAGCAGAGGGCAGTGCTAAGGGGTGATTTGATCGAAGGTTTCGCGATATTAAGAGGAATAGATAGGATAGATCGGGAGAAACCATTTCCACTGGTCGGGCAGGCTAGGACTAGTTGGAATAGTCAAAACATTTGCAGGAGTGAAATTTGAAAACGCATAAAGGATGTTAGAAGTTTGGAACACTCTCCCACAAAGGGAAAGCAATCAAACTAATCAAGCCGAACTTGGTAAATTTCATTAACCAGAGGTGTCAAAGGGATACGGGGCAAGGGCAGGTATATGATTATAGGTCACAGGTCAGCCTCAGGCTCAAAGGGCTAAATGGCCTCTTCCTGTTCCTACGTTCCACCTCTTTCCGGCCCCTGGGTGGCCCCTTGGTTCTTGGAATTTCTCACACTCGAGTAGCGCCAGCAGGGAGTGAGATGTTAGTGATCGGAAGGGGAAAGGGGAGATGAGGACTGGTGAAATGGCCACGTGTGACCCTGGAGGGAATCCCGGCAGCACTGTGGCCCAATTGCTACTTGCAGCCAAGATATAAGATCAATGGGACCGTCAATGCCTCGAAGAAGGGGAGCAGGTCACTCCTAAGCACATATTTCACCCCCTGGCTTACTCTATACTTTGGCAAGCAGAGGGGTGTTAGACTATCAGCCAGAGCTAACTTCCTTGCAATCCTCCCCCACCTTCCCATGCATCAAACTGCACTGAGAAGCCAGTTTTGAAAGTCAACACAAAAAAACAATAGAAGCTTTTAGAAAAATAGGAGCAGGAGTAGCTCACTCCACCCTTCGAGCCTGCTCTGCCATTCAATATGATCATGGCTGATCTTCTATCTCAACGCCATGCTCCCGCTCTCTCCCCAAACCCCTTGGTGCCTTTAGAGTCTAGAAATCCATTTCCTTCTTAAATATATTCAGTGACTTGGCCTCCACAGCTTCTGTGTGTGGTAGAGAATTCCACCCTCTGAGTGAAGACGTTTCTCCTCATCTCCGTCCTAAACGGTCAACCCCGTATCCTGAGACTGTGACCCCCCCTGTTCTAGACCCTCCACCCAGAGGAAACATCATCCCTGCATCCAGTCTGTCCAGCCCTGTCAGAATTTTATACGTTTCAACGAGATCCCCTCTCATTCTTATAAACTCCAGTGAATACAGACCTAGTTGACCCAATCGCTCCTCGTATGACAATCCTCCCATCCCAGGAATCAGCCTGGTGAACCTTCGCTGCACCCCCTCTAAGACAAGTATATCCTTTCTTAGATCAGGAGACCAAAACTGCACTCAATATACTCCAGGTGTACAGTCAGTAAAAGACGTGGGTTTGCAAGCTGCATTTAATCCTTGCAGGATGGGTTGGGGACCCAACTTTACACGGCCAGATATACGTATACGTAGGAAATAGTCGTTTGGCAGTACAGAGCTTGAATATTGCTGAAAAAAAAGAGACGCATTGAAGTTTTTCATCTTGCACTCATCAGGACACTTCACAAGAATAAGGGGAAAACAACAATTTATACTGTATGGGAAGAGAGTGCTGATCGGTTGGCAAGTGGACTCTGATTGGTAAAGACGTTGCCATGGGGAATGCACCAGTGATGGTGACTGACAGTTAACTGCCAAGCATTATTTGAAACTTAAACCGGGCAGCTTGACCCTGATTGGTCAAGGCATTGCCCGGAGGAATGAGTCAGTGAATGGCTGTCACTTATTTTGTTCAGCACTATCTTTACATACTGTATTAATTGTTGTTTACCCTTATATTGGTATTCTTGCAAAGTGTCTTGATGAAAGCAGTACAAAATATGTCTCTTTTTTCAGCAATATACATAGGAACATAAGAACTAGGAGCAGGAGTAGACCACATGGCCCATCGAGCCTGCTCCGCCATTCAGTATGATCGTGGCTGATCTTGGGCTTCAACACCATTTTCCTATCTGGTCCCCATATCCCTTACTTCCCCGAGACACCAAAAATCTGTCTATCCCACAGCCTTAAATGTATTTCAACATTGGAGCATCCACAACCCTCTGGGGTAGAGAATTCCAACGATTCACAACCCTTTGGGTGCAGTAATTTCTCCTCATCTCAGCCCTAAACAATCGGCCCCTTATCCTGAGACTGTACTCCCGTGTTTTAGATTCCCCGACCTGCAGAAACAATCTCTCAGCGTCCACCCTGTCAAACCCCCTCAGAATTTTGTAGGTTTCAGTGAAGTTGTCTTCATTCTTCTAAACTCCAGAGAATATCGGCCCAATTTACTCAGCCTCTCATCATTGGCCAACGCCCCCCATCCCAGGGGCCAATTTAGTGAATCTTCGCTGTACCGCCTCCAGTGCAAGTATATCCTTTCTTAAACACAGTATTCCATTTTATTTCAACATAAAATGTCCTGAGCAGATCAATAGTTGGCAAAAAAAAAAGTTATAAACAAGTAAATAAATAATAAATTTTTAAAATAATGTAAGTGTTGCAGCTTTTACAAGTCACCCATGGAATTAGCCCAGAGTTTATGAATGGGTAGTGGTGAGTTTCAGAACCATTATTTAATTGAACAGATGTGGGTTGGATCAGACTAAGAGCCTTCCCAAGCTTTGGTAGGAGGATGGTTTTGGATTGGCCCTCCAGCTTTGAGAGCCTGCCCTTGATTGGACAGCAAGAGCACCCTCTGTCCACTAAATCACCAATTTAGGGAAAGTCGCTGCCTGGGGACTGTTGCCCACACAGTGCGGGGGTCATGACCCCCATTTGACCCTGACATCGAGGTCCCAACCCAAAATCCTGTCCCTGGGCCTCCCACACGATGTAGTGGCCTTAAAGGGACAGGCCGGACGCCAAACTATATCAATGGATAGCTATTGGTTCGACATTATAAGCAAACAGAAAAAATGGAGGTGCAGCTCCTACCTTGGGATAGCGAGTGAGGTAAGGTTGAAGGAGAACCACGGCATCGGTGATTTCCTCCTCTCCCGTTCCTAAAGCCAAGAGGAAACAAAGCAGTATGAAAACAGCATTTCAGAGTCTGGCTACAAGGGACAGCCTGGGATTGAACCACCAACTTGCTCTCCCCAAGGGATGTTTCATAGCACTCCACAGGAATATCTCCGAGGGAAGCCACGGACAGCAAGTTACAATCCACCTGAAGAGGGGAAGCTCCATACAGAGAGAAGCAGCAGTTCAGGGCCGGCTGCCCAGTTGGGAAAAATCAGCTTCCATTAAATAAAGCTGTATAGTAACAATGGTAACGGCACCTCCCAAACCCCCTCTATCACCTAGAAGGTCAAAGGATGGTAGGGCGCATAGGAAGGTCACCACCTCCACTCACCATGCCGATTTGGAAATATATCGCTGTTCCTTCACTGGGTCAAAATCCTGGGACTCCCTAACAGCACTGTGGGTGTACCTACACCACATGGACTGCAGTGGTTCAAGAAGGCAGCTCACCACCGCCTTCTCAAGGGCAACTAGGGATGGGCAATAAATGCTGACCTTGACAAGGATGCTCACATCCCAAGAATGAAGTTTAAAGAAAAAAGCAATAAATGTTAATTCATTAACGTTTCCAAGGGCAGAATTTTTAGCTCAAGTGTAAAATAGCGCATGGCAACGTCGGGCAAGCGTCCCGATGTCATCCCGCGCAATATTCCGATCAGCGGCCGGGCGCGCGCAAGAGTCAAATCCTGTTCAAATCCCACTAGGGGCGGCTGGTTGTGTTTGAATTCAATTAATAAATCTGGAGTTGAAAGCTAATCTCAGTAATAGTGACCGTGAAACTATCATTGTTAAAAACCCATCGGGGTTCACTCATGCCCCTTTAGGGAAGGAAATCTGCCACCCTTACCCGGTCTGGCCTGGCCTACACATGACTCCAGAGCCACCACCAGCAACGTGTGGTTGACTCTTAACTGCCCTCTGCAACCCAAGGGCAATTAGGGATGGGCAACAAATGCCAGCCTTGCCAGCATTGCCCCCTCCCCTCCACCCCCACCCTCCCCAAAGGAATAAAGAAAACAAAAACTCCAGATGGAATTTAGGAAACAAAAAAAAAACAAACCTGGGAAATCCCTCTCCCACCCCCTCCCCCCTTAGACTTGGAGACCAGCCCAGGAGACTCACAGTCATTGAGAAATCGCTTTCGGAGCTGTGTTGACGGTGGGTCCCGGTGGGCAGGTCAAAGACAAGTGGGTGAAGTTCGGATACAGAACAGCCCTGATCTTTTGAACAGCAGAACAGGCTGGAGGGGCCGAGTGGCCTGTCACTGTGTTCTCTGCTGGCTGGCAGGAGGGTGGAGGGATAGGGACAAGGGGGAGAAGATCCCTTAACAAGTGCCTCCCCTCTCGAGTTATCGTTACCAGGGCGATGGGAGCCTGGCTGAAATAAACCTTGAGGTAATCCGTTTTCTCTTACCAAGTATGAATGTAAGGAAGGTATAATAGCACAACAGCAGCATGACACAGAGAATCGCCCGGAGATTAGGCACCAGCACTCCATCATGTAACTGGGACAGACCATATTCCTGTTGGAAAATACATCAGCAACATCAGACTCAGAGCACAAGGAGTTTGAGTCGTTACTTTTAAACCTATGGCAGTAGGAGGTCTTGTGGTGCAATGGATAGTATCCCTACCTACAGACCAGAAGCTCTAGGTTCAAATCCCACTCCCGGCTCAGATCCTGTTGGTGAGGGGAGGAGTGTTCGAGACTCAGCTTAACGGGCTGACAATCAACCGGGGAATCCTTCCCCACAGTTCCCCATAAAAGGGGGGAAAATGTGTGTGTGTGTGTGTGTGTGTGTGTGTGAAGGTAGGCCTTTTCTTAAAAAAACTGCAACAACAGCTTACATTTATATAGCACGGTTAACTAATAAGATGTCCCGTCACTTTACAGGAGTGTTACCAGACAATGTTGGACACCGAGCCACACAAGGAGGTGTTAGGAGAGATAGGAGAGATGACCAAAAACCTGGTCAAAGATGTAGGTTTTAAGAAGCGTCTTAAAGAAGGAGCGGGAGAAGTTTAGAGAGGACATCCCAGAGCTCAGGGCCTAGGCAGCTGAAGGCACCAGCCGCCGATGGTGAAGCATTGATAATCGAGAAGGCACAAGTGGCCAGAATTGGAGGAATGTGGAGATCCTCAGATTAGACAAGACACTGGGGTTTTCCAGTGTGTCACATTGCAGGAGCTGTCTAAAACTCAAATCACCGGCTGCAGTAAAGCATTCAATCTCCAGATAACCCTTGAGCAGAAAAAATTACCCTTGAACTTCCGACTTTATACTTCAGATAGCAATCCTGCCCACTCTTCCTTGTTACCATTTCGCTGGCAAACGAATGTTATCTTTTCCCATTTAACCTCTCAAACCTTTTCATAATAGATCACAGCACAGAACATGTACTCATTTTACATCTCTTCAGAAAAGATGTGCTGGGGAAGAATGCCAGATGCATTCATTAATGCATTATTTAATATCCTTTAATTAACCAAGGCAATTATGATTCAAACTAATTGACAAAGAGGGGAACACGGTCTGTTTCACACGAGTACAGTCATCTCTCTAATTAACAAAGTCACAGGGTACCATCGGAGTCTCAGCTCTTAGAATCAGACCGTACAGAAGGAGGCCATTCGGCCCATCGTGCCTGTGTTGGCTCTTCGAAAGGGCTGCTCCATTAGTCCCTGTCTGCCTGCTCTCTCCCCGAGCCCTGCAGATGTTTCCCTTTCCAAGTATTATCCAATTCCCATTTGAAAGTTCCAATTTTGCTTTCACCGCCCTTAGAGTCAAGTGCGTCCCAGACCATAACCACTCGCTGAGGGAAAAACATTTCCCCTTACCTCATGTCTGGCTTTTTTTTGACAATTGCTTTAAAAGGTTACTCATCCATCAATGATAAAATGCTACATTCCCTCCATCACAGCACCCATCTCTTCAACAAGTCAGTGGTTTTCATCTCCATAAAGCATTCACCGAGAGGTCACTCTTTGTGGCCACCCTAAACTTTCCTTTCACCGGTTGCAGCCGACATTTCTCCTTTGCGTACCCTGGCATACCCTGGAGTAACTGCCCTAGATTCGCCATTTACTCCCACGTGTATGTCTACAACAGGTCCCTTCTCCGTCACCTCCCTTCAAGGTGAAAGTGGCCAAAGATCTAGACCCTACCTTGTCACCAGAGAAGCCAGCAAATTCCAACAATTTCAGGATCCGTGTGGGGAACAGTGACAGCGTCTAAAGACAAAGACAAAAGACAAGTCAAAAAAAGGAAGCTGTTACCTCACAAAAGACCAGGCGACTTCACAAATGCTTGGTTACCTGACCGTTTACCGTCTGTTTTTCCTATTGAGGGATGCGATGGAGGGGAATTGGAAGAGGTTCCAACTTCCGGCAACCAAGTAGCAGCATCGAGGGCTTCCCGGTCAGGGACAGCATGGATTAAATGCAAATTAAAGCTCCTTGTGGCGCAGTGGGTAGCATCCCTACCTCTGAGCCAGAAGATCTGGGTTCAAGTCTCACCCCAGGACATGATGGGCAAGTAAGGTGCGTTTATACCGTGGGCTAAACACGCTGAGCGTCGACATGGAAATCCTTCCAACGTACACCAACGGCAGGAGGTAAGAGTGGGAGAGATTCCTGGTCATCCATCACCACCATCCATTGCTCCAGGTCTAGTGTGGATGCTTCCAACCCATCTTCATGTTTCTAATTGAGATTATGGATTTTTTTGCTCACTTATGGATACCTTTCGTGTTACAGTTGGAAATTTGGGCACACATAGACTTAAGAGCCCGCACACTTGGAAAAGCCACCCTGCTTTTCTTTGAAATAAGGCCGTGGGGACCCTTTAGACACAAACCTCGGTTTAGTGTCTCATCCCGAAAGACCCTCCCCCCTCCCCTCAGTTCAACGCTGAAAGCATCGGCTCAGGTTTTGCAGTGGCCTCTCTCGTGAGCCCACCACCTTCTGAGTCCGAGGCGAGGGTGCTTCCCCGCTGAGCCAGGGCTGGGCGACTGGCGTGTGATTGAATCTAAATCACCTTAAGGAAAACCCGACCTTCTCATTCAGGCCCAAGGACAAGTTACTCCGTACTCCTGTCCCGCCCGTGGCCACGGGGAGTTCCAACGCTTCCCCTTTGCCTTGAGCCTCCCCCACTTTGGACGCAAGGTCACCCCTAGTTTCCGACCTTACCAGATTAAACGCTCCAATTCCCAAAGAAACACCTCCTTCTAAGTGCGAGTGATTCGGCCCTTTACTGAAGAGGTTCGATTGCAGAAAGTTGTGGAGCTCCCTGTCATCACAAAAGGGAAAAAAGCGTTAGGACCTCAAGTGAGACGGGAGCTCAGCAGGAAAGTGAGCCCTGCGCCCAGCTGTGGGGCAGACTCCAACATAAAACAGCTGAGGCTGATGAACTCCCTGAAATATATATTTTAAAAAAAGAGCTGGCAAAGTATCTGATTGGAAATGACGTCCAGAGATCGACAATGAATTTGCAACGAAACAGACATTTTTGGTGAGCCTGGAAGTGGCAGTGATGTCCTGCTTAGAAAGAAATCGTTTGCATTTATATTCCACCTTCAGGATGCCCCAGAGTTATCCGACCAGCACCTTCAGAGAGTAACTGGAGATGGGCAATAAACACCAGACTTGCCCGCATTCCAGGAATGAATTAAAGAGAACCTCAAGCTCTGCCAGTGTTTGGGGAGTTGATCTAGGGAGCAGCTGGGTGCTAGAGGGCCAGTTTCTGGATTATGCCAAGTTAATCGATCTCACCAGGGCAGCAGTCTGGATATTCCAAGGAGCCTCAATACCCCACCCCCCACCTCCAAGTTAGGGAGGGTGGTATCAGCCGGGGATTCTACTGCACTCTATCTAGTGCCCCCTTACTGGAGACTGGGTGATGACATGATGGAGCCTGGCTGAGATGCCGAGATAAAAACAGAAAACGCTGGAAAAACTCAGCGGGTCTGACAGCATCTATGAAGAGAGAAAAAACAGAGTTAACGAAACATTAATTCTGTTTCTCTCTCCACAGACGCTGTCAGACCTGCTGAGCTTTTCCAGCATTTTCTGTTTTTATTTCAGATTTCCAGCATCTGTAGTATTTAGCTTTTATCTGTGATGCCGTGGTGGTCGATAAGCCCACTAAGCTACGAAGGTTCATACATGAAGGATGACAACTTGCATGAAGTAACAGAGAGTGAACAATGTCTTCCAACCAGCACCCAAGGATAAAGCGACTTGCATTTATATTACAAAGTATTTACAGTACAGAAACAGGGTTTCTATGGTCTATGCTGGTGTTTATGATCTATTAGAAAGCCCTAATTAGACTGCACCTGGAGGACTGAGAGTAGTTCTGAGCACAACACCTTAGGGAGGCTATGTTGGCCTAGAGGGGGTACAGCATTGACTTACCAGAACGATACTTGGACTCCAATGGTTAAATTACGAGGAGAGATTACACAAATTAGGATTGCATTCCCTAAAATTTAGAAGGCCAAGAAATGATTGGGTCAAAATTTTCAGGACATTAAATGGAATAGATAGGGTAGGTACAGAGAAACTACTTCTGCTGGCTGTGGAGGGTAGGCCTGGGGGGCAGGGTCTAAAAGTTCGAGCCAGACCTTTCAGGAGTGAAATTAGGAAACACTTCCACACACAAAGGGGATGTAGAAGTTTGGAACTCTCTTCCACAAATAGCAATTGATGCTAGGTTGATTGTTACATTTAAAACTGAGACTGAACGTCTTTTTGACCAGGAGTATTAAGGGGTACAGGACAAAGGCAGGTATATGGAGTTAGGCCACGTGATCTCATTGAATTGCAGGACAGGCTCGAGAGGCTGAATGGCCTCCTCCGGTTCCTACAAGTCTCCTTCCCCCCCTTCTCCATCTAAACCCATCAAGATATTCTCCCGTTCCCCTTCATGTGTTTATCCAGCTTGCCCTCAAATGCATCCATACTATTGGCCTCAACCGCTCCCTGTGGTAGCGAGTCCCACATTCCCACCGCTCTTTGGGTAAAGAAACTTCTCCTGAATTCCCGATTGGATTTACTTGCGATGATACCATATCTATGGCCCCCGGTTCAGCCTTCAACCACAAGCGGAAGACGGTTTGGTACTTTTAACAGAGTAAAGTATCCCAGGGCTCTTCGCAATAGTAATTAACAAACCAAAAAAAAAAAAAAAAAATTTTTTTTGAGTGTGGGTGGGGGAAGGGAGAAAATTACAAAATGTAAAATGGGAAATAAAAACCTGAACTCACTTGTAAATCATGAAGCTGTTCCTGACTTTAATTCCACCCTTGATAAAACTGACCATGTTCTCATCCTGAAAGCACAAAGATAGGATGAGAGAATTCTCTGACCCTTCTCTGCTGAAGGGTCATGAGGACTCGAAACGTCAACTCTTTTCTTCTCCGCCGATGCTGCCGGACCTGCTGAGTTTTTCCAGGTAATTCTGTTTTTGTTTTGAGAGAATTCCACACCAACTGTGCTGTTTCTGTATTAATATGCGTAAAAGAACCAAGTAATTTAGAGGGTAGAATTATTAAATGTTACTAGTCTAGTAATCCAGGGGTCCTGGTTAATGCTCTGAGGACGTGGGCAGCTGGTGGAATTTAAACTTAGTTAATAAATCTGGAATTGAAAGCTAGTCTCGCGAAACGATCACTGATTGTCCTAAAAACCCATCTGGTTCACTCATGCCCTTTAGGGAAGGAAATCTGCCCTCCTTACCTGGTCTGGCCTACATGTGACTCCAGATCCACAGCAATGCAGTTGACTCTTAAATGCCCTCCGAAATGGCCACTCAGTTCTCAAGGGCAATTAGGGATAGGCAATAAGTGCTGCCCTAGCCAGCGACACCCACATCCCATGAACAAATTTTTTTTTAAAATGTTAAGTTTGATCTCCTGATCCTAGTCTATGAACGAGTTGGAAAGGGAGTGCATAGGGATTGCAGGTTGGATAGGATTGTACATGATTGCCTTGCCACGCACATAGGAAGAGCCCACTGCAGTGAGACTAGTGGTGGATTCCTTCCTTATCTCTGCAACCTCCTCCAGCCCGACAGCCCTCTGAGATTTCTGTACTCCAATTCTGGCCTCTTGCGCCTCCCCAGATTTTAAACCCTCAACTGCCCAGTGAAGTGGCCTAGCAAGTCACTCAGTTCAAGGGCGATTAGGGATGGGCAACAAATGCTGGCCTTGCCAGCGACGCCCACATCCCACGAAATAATTTTTAATTAATTAGGAATTGGGTGGGACAAAGCATTTGATCAATGGCTGTAGATTCTAAGAGTCTCGGTTAAAATCAATTCCATCACTTATTGTTAGGGTTGTATGTCAAATGGATTTGGCATTTTCAATCAAGTTCCTCATGGTCATGGTGGGCCCTAAGAAATAGAAAAATTGCTGTTAACGTCTCACTGTAATCAGGGAGTGGCCAAAAGTCTCTGTCACTAATATCCCGCAGCTGACCAGTACAAAAGCATATAGCCCAAAAGAAAAGATTAGAAAGAAATCAGGAGAAAATGTCATTTCCATATAACACATTTACAAATACACGTTTTACTTTATTTTTATTCTTTCACGGGCATCGCTGACCAGCATTTGTGGCCCATCCCTAATTGCCCTTGAACTGAGTGGCTTGCTGGGCCATTTCAGAGGGCAGTTAAGGGTCAACCACATTGCTGTGGGTCTGGAGTCACACGTAGGCCAGACCGGGTAAGGATGGCAGATTTCCTTCCCCTAAAGGGACATTCGTGAACCAGATGGGTTCTGACAACAATTGAAGATGGTTTCATGGTCACCGTTACTGAGGCGAGCTTTTATATTCCAGATTTATTAATTGAATTTAAATTACACCAGCTGCCGTGGTGGGATTTGAACCCTGTCCCGCCAGAGAATTAGCCTGGGCCTACCAGATTACTAGCCCAGTGACATTACCACTACACCACCGTCTCCCCCAAATTACATGGCTAACGGTAACTGGGATGATATGCTGTTTATATATGGGCATGATTGTTTTGCATTTAATCTTCAGTGAAATCTTCTGCCACTATCAGTGTCCCTCTAAAGCCAAGGCTTTGTTAGGTAAGCCTAGCCACACAGGGCAGAATTAATGCTGCTTGACCAGGAAACTTTACAAATTGTAAAATGCTTTCAAGTATGGCTCTAGGTCAGAAGCACCCAGCACTGAATGAGTGAGTTCGTTTTCTCTTTAGGTTATCTTGTATCTGTAGCAGAGTGCAATAGACCAATAGCGCATTTAGATATGTGTTATCTTTAAAGAACAAACTTGCACCTTTCACAACCTCAGGATGACCTAAAGCGCTTAAGGGGGCAGTTTGGAAGTGTCGTCACTGTTGTAATGTCGGAAAATGCAGCAACCAATTTGGGCACAGCAAGCTCCCACAAACAGCAATGTGATAATGACCAGGTAATCTAGGGCTTTTGTTCTGCTGATGTTTAAGAGATGGATATTAGCCAGGACACCGGGGAGAATGCCTTAGCTCTTCATCGAATAGCGCTGTGGGATCTTTTACATCCACCTAAGAGGGCAAACGAAAGCTTTATAATTAGAAAAAATATTTTAAGAGTGCAATGTCAGAAAGGAAGGGCTGACATTGGCATTTCCACTGCCTTTGGATCAGGCTGCTTTATCTGATAATGAGTTTCCCACTCTTACCTGTAAGAAGGTGAGGGCCGCTCTCTGCAATAAACACTCTGCATAGCAGACCTCTGCATGGACTTCCTCTGTAAAACAAATTGAAGCATCTAATCAGAGGCAGGCAGGTACGATTAACCCTTGCAATCCTGTGTTTGCTGTTTATATTCTGATTGGAACAAGTCATTTGGCGCACCATGATGGTGTCGTGGTTAAGAATTGTTAATTCACGGGTGGCTGCCCCAGTCATGATCTTGGAAGTTTCCCGAATGCCTTAAGAACCCAAACTGGGTTCAACGTTGTCCTTTAGGGAAGTGAATTGTCATCACCACCACCCCTGGGCCTACCCAGTGACTCCAGTCCCACATCACGTTAACTCTTCGCCTCCCGTGAAATAAGCGGCCCAGTCGCGCCAACAATCGCTTGCAGCAGTTCAGAAGGGCAGAGGCCCATCACCAACTTCTCGACTCAACCAGGCATTGGGCAATAAATGCCAGCCTTGCCAGTGTAGCCCACAGCCTTGCGGGCAAAATAAAAAGATCGCCTGGGCTCTGGCAATTTCCACAGCTTTTGGTTCCAGGGCTTGAACACAAAAAAACCTAGGCAGGCACCCCAAGTGCAGCACTGAGGGAAATGCTGCACTGCCGGGTGAGCCATTAAACCGAGGACCCATCAGCTTGCCCGGCCGGCTGTAAAAAAAAAATCCCATGGCACTATTCTGAAGAAGTTCTCCCCAATGTCCCGGCCAATAATTACCCCTCATCACAAAATAAAAACAGATTCTCTGGGTCGTTATCGCATTGCTGTTTGTGGGAGCTTGCTGTGTGCAAATTGGCTGTTGCGTTTCCTATATTCCAACAGTGACTACACCTTAGAAAGTACTTCATTGGCTTCGAGATGCCCAGTCAATGCTTCAATTCTTCCAAAAAAAAAATACAACCACAGTAAGTTGAGTATCACACGGTCAGTGTAAAAACTCCTGCATGAGTCACCAGCCCCTAGATGTTGCCCTACGGCATGTTAATCACTTGCCTTCTCTTATTGAGAATGAAGCACATTGTTAGTAATGGAGGTGCAGTCTCAAGGAGCTGCAGAGCCTACTCCTGCTCCTATTCTTCGTGAAGGTGTGAATGCAGGAGCTTTACTCTGTATCGAAAGTGTGCTCAACATGATTTTGTCGGGGGGGTGGGAGGCGGGCAACTGATCTTGGTGGGGGGTGGGGGGCAATGTTGGAGTCATTTTGTTTCCCTGTGGCGAGATCCACTTACCTTGAAGACGATTAGAACAAAAAATTCACCAAAAGAGTTTCTGAAAAAAAATTAACTTTCTGTTTTCCCTTCAGCAGTTTCCTCCCCACCACTAATCCCCCCACCCCACCTCACCCACCTTTCCTCCCCACCGCCACCCCCCCCTCCTCCCCACTCGCATACCCCACCGTCGCTCTCCAATACGTTGTCCAAGTGGTCAGGTTACCTCCGACTATGGGCAGGATTTTTAACCTCGTCGGACGGGCGGGAGGGGGCCCGGGGATGGTTACGTAGCCGACCACTGCCCGCGATCGGGTCCTCCGACCTCGATTTCACGATGGCCGATTAACGGCCAGACAGCATGAACCGTGCGCTGCGATGCTGGGCGCTGCCTGGGCAGGAGGAGGGCGGGCGTGGAAGTTGGTGCATGTGGCGCGAGCGTCTGCTCTGAAACCGCCCCCCCTCTCTGAAGGAACAGAGCTGCCTTAGGAGGAGCTGCAGGTTTTTTTAAAAAACCGCAAACGTTTTTTATTTTTTAAAAAGAATTTTTAAAAATGTTAAAAACTTGTCCCCTCAGGGTGACTCTGCCCCATGAGCAGGGCCATGTCATCGATGAGATTCGAACGTTTTTGTCCTGTTCTTAGTTCCTGTCGGAAACCTCGTCCCGCCCGTGGATGAAGTTTCATAAAAAATCCAAAGGCCGCCTGGACGAGTCACCTGAAGTGAAAATTTCCATTTAATTGTTAATTTTACGGACTTGGTCATCGCGCACTCGTGTGTGATATTGCAGTCGGCGGGCAGGACTGCAATATCACACACGAGTGCGTGATGACGTCGGGACGCTCGTCTGATGCCATCGCGCGTCATTTTACACCCGCCCGTTCAGCCAAAAGCTCTGCCCCAATGAGAGGCAAAGGGGCGTCTTAGCCTCCTCCACTCCTGACACACACACACACAACCAGCAGGTGTCACCGGAGAGCTATGGGAGCAGGAAGGCTGATGGAGAGTGCCCGGAGTTTGGGATAGTCCCAGAGGCTCATTAATTACACTGGCCCGGCTGCTGGCAATGCTGCCAGACGGTAACGCAGTGCAGACAATGGATTGAATTTTGCATTCGTGGACTTTGATAAACCCACATCGATCTTTAACAAGGGAAGTGCACCTTCATTATGGAAAGTTATTTTGGCCGAAGGTGTTTTTTTGGGACAGAGATGGACAAACAGATTAACACAGCGCAAAAAAAGGGGACCAGTTGGCTCATCTTATTTGTGATAGAAAGGCTGTCATTGTCACCTCTGTCCCTGCCTCCTACAATATATGGAATGCAACAGTTTCTTCTCAAGAGTAGTTAGGGATGGGCAATAAATTCTGGCCTAGCCAGTGATGCCTACCTCCCACGAACAAATTTTTTAAAAAAAGACTGGATCGCCATAACAAAGAAGATTGCAAATAAGGGAACAATCCAAGATTTGATTGTATATCTGATCTGCACTAATAGCCGAGTGGGTGAATTGCCCAGTTTTATACTCAAGACACAGAGTTCTGGGGAGGTCCCGGATGTGGAATACTATACGCTTACAAAAGGGGGAGAGGTTATGCTCGAGCTGCATCAAGCACATAAGAAGTCACTGTGCTCAATTCTGGCACCAGGAAAGATATATTGGCCTCAGAGTGGCTGCAGAGCAGGTTCACCAGTTTGATCAAACGATAACAACAGGCTGGATAGGCGAGGGCGTGTATTCCCCTGAGTAGAGAAGATTAAGGGATGATCCAATTAAGGGTGGTTAAGATGATTAAAGGGTGGATAGAAACTATTTCCTCTGATGGGGGCAGTCCAGAAGGAGGGCGGGGCACAGCCTGTAAATTTGAGCTGTGCTGTTTAAGGGAGATGTCCAAAAGCACCACCCCACGCAAAGGGGCGTGGAAATCTGGAACTCTCTCCCGGCCCCCCAGGTCGGTGTTGAGGCTGAACAGTTCAGTTGGAAACTGCTTGTTAGGCAAGGGTATTACCAAATATTGACAGATCAGAAACAGGCTGTTAGGCCCATCTGGTCTATACTCTACTTCTAACCCTATCAACGTATCCCTCTATTCCTTTCTACCTGATGTTTTTAATCAAACTTACCCTTACGCACATCTGGACTATTCAAGGTGTTGGAACCAAAGCAGGTAAATGGAGTTGAACTACCACTATGATAATGGCAGAACAGGCTTGAGCAGCCGAATGGCCTCCTCCTGTTCCATGGAAGCCTCCCTGGGCCCAACTAGGTTTCCAATCGGCGCTGGAGTTTGCTAAATCTCAGAGGGGCCAGCGATACAGGTGAGGAATTGGCCTCAGTATCCCTGGGAAGTGGGTTGGACGAAGACAAGAGTCGTGCTCAGCTCCGAGGCTCCTCCCAACTGAGTGGAGCTGTCAGCACCGATCGTACCGTTCAGGGTTTACCCGTGGCAGCTCTGTGTGGCACAAACGAAAGCACCAGAGAATATTTATCGCGGTTAAAGGGAGACCTGATGAGCTAGCACAGAAACGATAAGCTGAATAGCCTCCTTTTGCGCTTTTCCAATTCCAGCCTCTTGCGCATCCCTGATTTTAATCACCCCACCGTTACTGGCCCTGCCTTCAGCTGCCTGGGCCCTAAGCTTTGGAATTCCCTCCCTAAACCTCTCCACCTCCCTCCCCTCCGTTAAAACCTACCTCTCTGACTGAGCTTTGGGTGACCTGCAGGAATACTTCCTTCTGTGGCTCGGTGTCGGGTATTGTCTGATGAAAGCTCCTGCGAAGAAGCATCTTTGGATGGTTTACGAAGTTTAAACGGTGCTATATAAATACAAGTTGTTGTAACCTTGGAATGATTAGTAGGGAAAATGAAATGAGCGGCTTCATCTCCGCAAAGCTTCATTTTCTAAGCAGTGGCGCAAACACAAACCTTCTGTGAAGTGGTCACCGGCTGGTTTGGTCACAAGACTCGAGAGCGAACCAACCACGGTCGACTTCTTCCGAAACCTGTTGGGGAACAAGTGGCCGATTAAGGCAAACTTTCCAGTTGGGCACTCCCGAAATGGGAGCGTCCACAGGCACAAGCCACACATAAGATCACAAGAGGATGGGAGCAGGAGTAGGGCCATTCGGCCCCTCGAGCCTGTTCTGCCCAGGCTCAACAAGATCGTGGCTGATCCGATTGTGACCTCAGCTCCACGTTCCTGCCCGTCTCCCCATAACCCTTTGCCTCCCTCGTAGATCAAAAAAACATTTAACTCAGCCTTGACTGACTATATTCACTGACCCAACCTCCACTGCTCTCTGAGAAAGAGAATTCCAAAGATTAACAACCCCCCAAGGGAAGAAATTCTCCATATCTCCATCTTAAATGGGAGGTCCCTTATTTTGAAACTGTGCGCCCCCTAGTTCTAGATTCCCCTATGAGGGGAAACATCACAACTACCCTGTCAAGCCTCCTCAGAATCTTAAATAGTTCAATGAGATCACCTCTCATTCTTCTAAACTGCAATGAACATGGTCCCAAACTGCTCAACCTTTCCCCAGAAGACAACCCCTTCAGGCCAGGAATCAGCCTGGTGAATCTTTTCTGAGCTGCCTCCAATGCAAGTATCTCCCTCATTAAGTCAGATGACTAAAACTGTACACATTACTCTAGGTGTGGTCTCACCAATGCAACTGGAGCAAGACTTCCCTTATTTACAATCCATCCCACTTGATAGGAACGCCAAACTAATTGCTGTACCTGCATGTTAACTCTTTGTGGTTCTTGTACCAGGACAACTAGGCCCCCCCATTTGGGAAGTGACCTGTCCACAGTCTGTCAGATAAGCGGATGGAAAACACAGGCTGCACGATAGCCAGGGTGGGTGGGTGCGGGAAGGGAACTGATCCCAAAGTTTGCCAGTGTATTAATGGGGTGCAGATCTAAACAGGACAGCTCCTTCAAAGAGCTAGCACAGACAATGACAGGCCGAAAGGCCTTCTCCTGCACTGTATGGTTCTATAAAGTGAAATTCATTGCAAAAGTCATCTGCAATATACCACATATTGGCATTGACAGTAACTATAAGGATGCCAGGTGTGGGTAGGGGCAAATGCCACACTGCTTGGCACAAGGCCTTCTCCTGAGGTAATGACTGGGCACATTGTTGCAGCAACAAAGGGACCTTACACTCCTATTTCTTCTGATCTTCCTACATCTGGACATGTCTTAAAAAACCAACCTTGGTGTCCCCTAAAAATTCCTCCATCAATCTATCTTTTCCTACTCTCCACAATCTCATTGGGCTTTCCTGCACTTTGAACCTTGGCCTTTCAGTTAGGCTTCTCAATGGATCCCAACGGTCACTGCATGAGGAATGGGCACTTGGCTGAGGTACCAGACAATGACTGAGAGCCGTGGATCTAGACCAGTTGGAACATGTTCCAGAAAGGAGTCAAACTTTCCGGAGAAGATAAAAGCCACCACCATATGGGAGATGGTGACATACTGGCAATGTCAGTGGGCTAGATCCAGCAGCTCATGTTAATGTTCTGGGAGCATGAGTTCAAATCCCACCCCAGCAGCTGATGGAATTTAAATTCAGTTAATAAAAGTCTGGAATATAAAGCTAGTCTCAGTAATGGTGACCATGAAAGTATCATTGGTTGTTGTAAAAACCCATCTGGATTGCTAATCTTTTGGGGAAGGAAATCTGCCATCCTTACCTGGTCTGGCCTACATGTGACTCCAGATCCACAGCAATGTGGTTGACTCTTAAGTGCCCTCTGAAATGGCCCAGCAAGTTACTCAATTCAAGGGCAATTAGGGATGGGCAAGGAATGCGTGCCTTGCCACTGAAGCCTATATCCCATGAAAGAATAAAAACAAAAGTTTCTCGGACCAGGGATCTCAAGATCCGTGGGTCAGTTTTCGAATTCGACATTTCCAGCGAGGGTTATTTTTTATTTTTTCATGGGATGTGGGCATCGCTGGCTAGGGCAGCATTTGTTGCCCATCCCTAATTGCCCTTGAGAAGGTGGTGGTGGTGAGCTGCCTTCTTGAACCGCTGCAGTCCATGTGGTGTAGGTACACCCACAGTGCTGTTAGGATTCCAGGATTTTGACCCAGTGACAGTGAAGGAACAGCGATATATTTCCAAGGCAGGATGGCGAGTGACTTGCAGGGGAACTTGTAGGTGGTGGTGTTCCCATGTGTCTGCTGCCCTTGTCTTTCTAGATGGTAGTGGTCGTGGGTTTGGAAGGTGATGTCTAAGGAGCCTTGGTGAATTCCTGCAGTGCATCTTGTAGATGGTACACACTGCTGCCACTGTGCGTCGGTGGTGGAGGGAGTGAATGTTTGTGGATGTGGTGCCAATCAAGTGGGCTGCTTTGTCCTGGATGGTGTCAAGCTTCTTGAGTGTTGTGGGAGCTGCACTCATCCAGGTAAGTGGAGAGTATTCCATCACACTCCTAACTTGTGCCTTGTAGATGGTGGACAGGCTTTGGGGAGTCAGGAGGTGAGTTACTCGTCGCAGGATTCCCAGCCTCTGACCTGCTCTTATAGCCACAGTATTTATATGGCTAGTCCAGTTCAGTTTCTGGTCAGTGGTAACCCCCAGGATGTTGATGGTGGGGGATTCATTGAACATCAAGGGGCAATGGTTAGATCCTCTCTTGTTGGAGATGGTCATTGCCTGGCACTTGTGCGGCGAGAATGTTAGTTACCACTTGTCAGCCCAAACCTGGATATTGTCCAGGTCTTGCTGAAGCAGTCCATGTCCAAATTCAGCCTCTGAGGAGTCACGAATGGTGAACATTGTGCAATCATCAGCGAACATCCTCACTTCTGACCTTATGATGGAAGGAAGGCCATTGGTGAAGCAGCTGAAGATGGTTGGGCCTAGGACACTAACCTGAAGAACTCCTGCAGTGATATCCTGGAGCTGAAATGACTGACCTCCAACAACCACAACCATCTTCCTTTGTGCTAGGTACGAGCCCAACTAGTGGAGAGTTTTCCTCCTGATTCCCATTGCCTCTAGTTTTGCTAGGGTACACACTGTCCCCCCTGTGCATCAGTGGTGGAGGGACTAAATGTTGAAGGTGGTGGATGGGGTGCCAATCAAGCAGGCTTCTTTGTCCTGAATGGTGACAAGCTTCCAGAGTGTTGTTTTTAGCTGCACTCATCCAGGCAAGTGGAGAGTATTCCATCACACTCCTGCCTTGTGCTTTGTAGATGGTGGACAGCCTTTGGGGAGTCAGGAGGTGAGTTACTCACCACAGGATTCCTAGCCTCTGACCTGCTCTTGTAGCCACAGTATTTACATGGCTGGTCCAGTTCAGTTTCTAGTCAATGGTGACCCCCAGGATGTTGATAGTGGGGGATTCAGTAATGCCATTGAATGTCAAGGGACGATGGTTAGATTCTCTCTTGCTGGAGATGATCATTGCCTGGCACTTGTGTGACACGAATGTTGCTTTCCACTGATCAGACCCAAGCCTGAATGGTTGTCCAGGTCTAACTGCATATGGGCATAGACTGTTTCAGTGTGGCTGATTTTCTGTCCATTAATTGTGATATGCCCTCCCATCAGGGCAACCTCTGCAACGACCCCCCACCCAGTGAAACAAACTGACATGCACACTCCTCTCTCCGTCCAGCTTTTACAAAAGTTACTCAATCACAAATGGGTAAACTATTCTGCACACACTCAAAGACCATGTTGAATTGAATAACTTTTTTCATTCACTGGATGTGATCGAAATTGGCTGGGTCAGCCTTTGGTCCCCATCCCTAGTTGCCCTCGGCAAGGTGGTGGTGAGCTGCCTTCCTGAACCGCTGCAGTCCATGAGGTGTAGGTACACTCACAGTGCAGTTAGGGAGGGAGTTCCAGGATTTTGATTTTGAAGGAACGGCGATATATTTCCAAGTCAGGAGGGGACCTTCCAGGTGCTGGTGTTCCCATGCATCAGCTGCCCTTGTCCTTCTAGGTGATAGAGGTCACAGGTTTGGAAGGTGCTGTTGAAGGTTGCTGTCTAATGTGCAAAAGTCAACTATAAGAGCTGGAGGACTGTTGGGGTCTACGGCGCCATCCCCCAGGAAAAGATCAGTGCCATGGAGATCCTGAGAATAGTCGGGGACAAGAACATTTCAACCCACGTTGCAAAAGTTGGCGTTGTTACCTCGTGCCCCCTTCCATCAAAAGCAACAGCGATTGGTCAGTGAGTATAATGGTCATGAGGTGGGTCTTATGGCGCAGTGGGTGGTGTCCCTGCCTCTGAGCCAGAAGCTCTGGGTTTCAGTCCCAGCCCACAACTTGGTGGCCATAACATGGCCAACCTGCAAATCCTCCCAACACACGCCAATGGCGGGCTGTAAGAGTGGGAGAGATTCCTGGTCAACCACGTGATGGAGATAACATTGGAGCCTCTACCATCACGCTCCATAGCTCCAGGCTACAACAGGCATGTAAAAGCGTACATATATTGCCACAGCCACTCGGGACTCCCTGAGTGAACTGTAACACACCCCCACGATCGTCATATTCTGCCAAAATGATGGTGCGCCTGGAAACGAGTCCATTCTTATCAGTATGTAAGTAATTTCAGGCAAATACAAGAGCCAGTGGAGCTAATGAGACGCTTTGAAACAACATTGGTGTGAACTGCAAGGAACATTCAAATTCTGGCTGTCTACATTATCCAAATTAAATGAATAGAATGACCCAGAGTGACAGCAGCCTGTAACAAAACTGCAAAAAATATAAAATGATCAATTATTCTAAGACTTGAGCATCTAGTCTAGGCTGACAGTTAGCAGCACGGTATTCAGGGACTTCGCAGACTTTCAGCCAAGGTGTTACACACCAGCCGTGTCTGTGAGACCAGATGGATGGGAAAGTTAACCGTTGCTGTTATTCAAAAGGAGGGAGAGGGCATCCTCATATCCTGGCCAACGTCCGTCCCTCCGCCAACGTCATCAAAAATCAGATCAAACGGTTATTTATCCCATTGCTGCCTGTGGGATCTTGCTGTGCACCAAATGGCTACGGCCTCTGCCTGCCATCAGGGTGGCTGTGGGAGAGCTCTGGGGCGGCAACAGGATGGGGAAACGTGCTGTCGAAGTCAGTACAAGTTCCTTCATCCCCAGAGAACACCACCTGTTCACTGGGAGGATACTCTTTCGAGTTATCAACAGTCACAGATTGCAACTCCTTCGAGTACAATCACGGTTCTTGGTTTCCGGGAGTGGGACATGAACCCACAACCCTCTGATTCAAAGGCGAGGATATTGTTCCTCGTTTCAATTTAATTAATGACAGTCAGGGACAAGATTACTGTATTCAGGATCTAAATGGTTCTTGGATAAAATACTTCGGTGGTTAAGATAAGAAAGTACAAAAGGGACACTGAGCTCATTCCACAAAGCATGGGTGTTGTAGAAGAGTTCAGAAACAGGCCATTTGGTCCAACCGCTCCATGCAAGCCTCTCCCATTCTACTTCATCTCACTCTATTGGGATATCCTTCTATTCCTCTCTCCCTCATGTGTTTATATAGCTCCCCCGTTAATGCATCAATGCTATGCATTCCACCACTCCCTGTGGCCATGAGTTCCACATTCTCACCGCTCTCTGGGTAAAGGAGCATCTCCAGAATTCCCGATTGGATTTATTGTTCACTGTTGTGCCTGGTGACAGATGCCTCAGAGCCAATTGCCTGTCCACCCCGTCCATTTGCGGAGTGACCTGTGGCACCCAGAGGTGCTAAACGAGAGACCGGTACCTGGCTCCTCAGTGCCAGCAACAATCTCACCACCCCCCCCAGTCTGCTAACGTTCCACAACCTCAACCTCAACCACTGTCAACTCCCAGGCCAGTGCACTGGGGTCCTCTTGGTTCTCACTGTGATCTCAACTCTCCTGGCCTCAGTCATAACCCCACTAGGCCTCCATCTGGTTCCAGGTCACCAATGACAATCGCAGCCTTGACCCCCAACCCCCAATCTCTTTGGGGATGTGGCATGATGGGGGAATGATTTGACAAAATTCTGAAAATAATAGTTTCACCTCCGCTATAAATAAGGATATAATCGTGCTCTTTCACCATCACATCGGCTCACCTTTGACCCCCAGCAGACTGTAACTAAAGCCTCCAACAGACCCAAGACCCTTAACTCATTTCCCCCACCTGCCCGCCACCCACCTCCACCCACCCCTCCCCCTGCCACCCACCTCCACCCACCCCTCCCCCGTGCCACCCACCTCCACCCACCCCTCCCCCCACCACCCACCTCTCCTCCCCCCACCTCCACCCACCCCTCCCTCCACCACACACCTCCACCCACCCCTCACCCCCTCCACCACCCACCTCCACCCACCCCTCACCTGCCACCTACCTCCACTCACCCCTCCCCCACCACACCCACCTCCACCCACCCCTCACTGCCCCCCCTGCCACCCACCTCCACCCACCACCCCCGCCCCCCTGCCCCAACCCACCCATCACCAGCCGCTGTACCTTTGGCAAATCTCCTGTGCTTCCTTCATCGTGTGACCAGCGCTAATGATATCATCGTGTTCAAAGGTCATCATGGCTTGCATTTCCAAAATGGTAGCGTATATCAGAGCATGGTACATGCTGTTCTTCACCCTGTCAAACAAACGAGAAACAAGTTACTGAACTCCAGTGTCCGATTTGGTAGGACTCACATGTCCAAATCAGAAGGTTTGAGCACATCACCTCAGTTGACAACCCGGCACTGCACCAAAAAAGATTAGAGGTGTTATCTTTCAAATATACATTCAACTAAGGTGCTAAACTCAGCCTTCAGCCCTGCCTCAGTTCATTTCCTGAAGCCCTTGTCCTGCCTTGGTTGCCTCTAGACTTGACTATTTCAATGTTTGCCAATACCCTCCTGACCTGCCTCTCACCCTCCATTCAAACCTCTACAGCCCATATCCTAACTCACACCAATCCCGTTCACTCTGTCAAGGGTGAGAGTCCTACCAACTATCATCATCCCTGTACTCACTGACCTACATTGGCTCCTGGTCCGACAATGCACCAACTTTAAACTTCCGACAATGCACCAACTTTAAACTTCTCATCGGTCCTAAGCTCTGGAATTCCCTGCCTGAACCTCTCAACATCTCTACCTCTCTCCTCCTCCTTAAGACCCTCCTTCAGACCTACCTGACTGTCCCATCTATCTAACACCACCACCTTCTCGAGGGCAATTAGGAGTGGGCAACAAACGCTGGCCTGGCCAGCGACACCCACACCCTGTGAAAGAATAGATTTTTTAAAATCTCACACGTCTCGGTGATAACACTGCTGTGAAACACCTTGGGACGTTTTGCTGTGTTAAAGGCGCTATATAAATGCAAAGTTATTGTATGACAGCAGCAGTGTTCAAAGAGCAGGGAGGTCCACTGGTGTTCCCGGCCAACATTTGCCTCAACCAACCCCATCATCAATCTGCTGGACCATTCGTTTGTCTGTGGACAAATGGGCCTTCTGTTTTAGTCTACACAATAACAGCCAGTGCTCTTCGAAAAGGGGTCCACTGGATGTGAGGAATGCATCCTAAGGACATCTTAAGATATGATTTGCAAGCAGAGCCTTTGCTTGCTTTAAGTTTCAGTAACAGAATTACCCTATCGAAAGAGAAACTTCATCTCCATGGAGACAGGGAGAGAAAAATCGCAATTGGATTGATCCCTCAAAGGATGTCCAGTGCGGTCAATGAATGAAAAAGGCCACTATTCTCTAACAAACTAGCAATATGGCTAAGGTTGCCAACCCTCCAAGGATTGGGCCAGGAATTGGAAGATCAATCTCCAGGACACTGCCGTGTGCAACCCTGGAGAAAAAATCATCGGAACGTAAGAAAAGATTTTTTTTTTTTGCCGTTTTCTTTGAACGTTTCTCTCTACCAGATACGAAAATATTTAAGATGGGGAGAAAGGTTGTTTTGCTGACCGTCAAGCGTCATCCAATTGGGTAATGAGTCTTATTGCTTTCCAACTAGCGTAGGAAGGCTGTGTCTCACAGGGATGGGGGGGTTGGTTGGAGCTTGGGGGGCAAGTCAAGTGATGAAACCTCCAGGAGTACATTTAAATCACAGCTGGCAGCCCGAAATATATCTGATAACGATAGAAGAACATTGATCAGAAACGTCCATTTCTCGTTCCGCAGATGCTGCCTGACCTACTGAGCATTTCACGACATTTTCCTTTTTCATTTCAGATTTCCTGCACCCACAGTATTTTGCTTTTACATCCAATAATGCGGTCTCTTTTGACAAAAGAAAAATGCTATTTGCTCAATTTTGGCTTGACAATATCTAAACTACTTCGTTCAACTACATCCCTCTCTTGATGGGGTATTTTGATAAATAACTCCCCTCTCGGTATATCTCAAACTACCTCTGTTCCAGTTTTTTTTTATCCATTCACAGGACCGACTGACTATTGACCTATTGATTCCTAGTGACTCTGGCAATGACATAAGCCATGCAAGTGAGGAGAGCGGACAGTTTTCATAACCAAATCACAAAAAGCAGGGCTAGACTGGGAAATCTTCCAGTCTGTTTTATTTTTCCATTCATGGGCTTCGCTGGCTTGGCCAGCATTTAATACCCATCCCTAGTTGCCCTTGAGAAGGTGGTGGTGAGCTGCCTTCTTGAGCCGCTGCAGCCCCATGTGGTGTAGGTACACCCACAGTGCTGTTAGGGAAGGAGTTCCAGGATTTTGACCCAGTGGCAGTGAAGGGACAGCGATATATTTCCAAGTCAGGATGGTGAGGGACTTGGAGGGGAACCTCCAGGTGGTGGTGTTCCTATCTATCTGCTGCCTGTGTCCTTCTAGGTGGTAGTGGTCGTGGGTTTGGCACTAGCCGCCAGATGTTAGTAAGGAGGACTTTGCAGGGTCAATAGGGCTGCGATTGTTGTTGTCGTTTCTGGTGCCTAGGTCGATGCCGGGTGGTCTGTCTGGTTTCATTCCTTTTTTTAAAGTCTTTGTAGCAGTTTGATACAATTGGGTGTCTTGCTTGGCCATTTCAGAAGGCATTTAAGCTGTGGGTCTGGAGCCATGTGTAGGCCAGACCCAGGTAAGGACGACAGATTTCCTTCCCTAAAGGGGCATTAGTGAACCAGATGGGTTTTTAACAACAATCGACAATGGTTTCATGGTCATCATTAGACTTTGAATTCCAGATTTTTATTGAATTCAAATTCTACCATCTTCCATAGCGAGATTGGAACCCAGGTTCGATTTACCCTGGGTCTCATGGATTATTAGTCCAGCAACAATACCACTACGCCATCGCCTCCTCTGAGTTACCAGTTACCACCAAGGAATAGCACCTTCAGAGACCTTTCCCTCCCCACCTTCAACGAGAATAATCACTCCTGCTCAGGGCGATCTCCCAGACTGATCACCCTGGTTTCCGTTGCTATGGTAGATGAGGGCTGGTGAGTGGAATTTCCCAGATTTCTCCCCCATCCGGGTACTTGCTGTGGAGATAGTACAGCGAAGGTTCAATAGGTTGGTCCCTGGAAAGAGGGGGGTCACCCTATGATGAAAGGCCGAATAAACTGGGCCTGTATTCTCTGGGGTTTAGAAGAATGAGAGGCGATCTCATTGAAACCTACAAGACTCTGAAGGGGTTTGACAGGGTGGGCGCTGAGAGATTGTTTCCACGGGTCGGGGAACCTGGAACATGGGGGCACAGTCTCAGGATAAGGGGCCGATCATTTAGGACTGAGATGAGGAGAAATCACTTCACTCACAAGGCTGTGAATCTTTGGAATTCTTTATCCCAGAGGATTGTGGATGCTCCATTGTGGAATATATTTAAGGCTGGGATAGACAGATTTTTGGTCTCTCAGGGAATCAAGAGATAGGGGGAGTGGGTGGGCAAGTGGAGTTGAAGCCCAAGATCAGCCATGATCGTATTGAATGGTGGAGCGGGCTCAACATGCCTACACCTACTCCTGTTTCTTATTTCCCCTTATCCCCCCGACTCTAAAAGTTCTCTCCCTCTCCCAGGACAAGACACGGTTTTGGGTGAGGTGCAGGGTATACATGTCATGATAGCGCCTGTTCGGGACTGGCTGGATGGAGATGAGGGCGATTGCTGGGTTGGGCTGGGTTATTTCACCATGGCTGATACCACAGTCCAGACCAATCCCTGCCTCATCGAATGGCCACGTGCAGGTACCTCCCAGCAGCGATCGGCAGACGGGGATCAGTACCCTGGAGACCCTGCTGATGCATAAATGCCCCACTCTCCAAAATTACATACGCTAAAGAAACGTGGGTTATTATTGCCTTTTCCCCGATCAGGTTAAGGGTCATCCAGGCCAATCCTAGTAACTCTACTGCCACCCCCAGGGCTTATTTGGCCCAGGGCAGATGTGGGGGCAAAGAGGTAAGTCAACTTGGGATCTTCCTTTTCTCTTTGTCTCAGTACCAGGCTGGGTGCCACATGAAGACATAAAGCAATGGTGATTCGTGACAGACATGGATTCGCTAGGCCGAACAGCCTCCTTCTGCGCCACCATGATCCTATAACTGTGTCTCTGTGCTCCGAAAACTCATGTTAATCATTTGTCACTGCTCCATCCCCGCCCCATCAAACCACCCAGCAGTTTGCGACTTCCGTTGAGCACACGAGAAGGGAACGGAGACCTTCCCCCGTGCAGGGACACTCCCCGCTTCTGAGTTTAGAAGCTGTCCTAATGACCCATGTCCCCCAGCGCCAGAGGTCGCAACACGCCCAACACCGCAGGGTTGCCAACTTGGGCTTAGTGGTAGCATCTTGCCACCAAGTCAGCGGTGAATGGGTTCACGCCTCACTCAAGATCTGAGCTGATATTTCAGCGCAGCACTGAAGGAGTGCAGCAGTGTTGGCGGTGCCGCCCGCCGAATGAGACATTAAAGGCATCTGCCCTTTCAGTGTTACGCTCCAGGTGGTGAAGGGTAGAATGGAACCACACTTACTTACAGGGACACACACATTAAAAACATGCACCTCCAAAACACAACAAGCCCAGATTCAGTCTGCTCCTACTTACAGCTCAAGTGAATCCCCAGTTAACGCCAACAACCCACGTAAAATTAAACACTCAAAGTTAATATACAATTATCACTCAAGTGGGCCTAAAAGATCCCGTGGCACTATTTAATGATCAGCAGGGGTATTCCGGACAACATACCTTCCTCAACGAGCACTAAACAAGATAGCAGATTCACTGGTTTTTTTTTCATTTTATCACTGTTCATTTGCCAACAAAACAGCGTTGACTTCCATAAGTAATTCAACCAGAAAAATGCTTTGTGATGTCCTGCTGATGGGACGTTACAGAGATTCAAGCTGTTTCTGTCTACCTCCGTTCTTTAATTGCCCCCATTAATGCTTTGTTTCTTTCCTCTGAGCTGATTCATTCTGATACAATGAGAAGGAGCATTAACCACGAAAAGGAAGGGGGGAGGAAACTTCAGCAGCAGATCGCAAACTGCAGGCCCTCCTTCTTCCCGAACACTTTGTAAACATACAGGCGAATCCTAGTGACTCTGGCAATGACAAAAGCTATGCAAGTGAGGAGAGCGGACAATGTAGATCAGCTGGTTCACTACCCCTACCCCAACCTCCCCCCATCTACTATCCCCCAGTTTTCATACCCAAATCACAAAAAGCAGGGCTAGACTGGGAAATCTTCCAGCCTGTTTTTATTTTCCATTCATGGGCTTCGCTGGCCGGGCCCAGCATTTATGGCCCATCCTTAGTTGCCCTTGAGAAGGTGGTGGTGAGCTGCCTTCTTGAATCGCTGCAGTCCGTGTGGTGTAGGTACACCCACAGCGCTGTTAGGGAGGGAGTTCCAGGATTTTGAGCCAGCGACAGTGAAGGAACAGCCGATATATTTCCAAGTCAGCCTATTCTCCTTAATCCCAACACCCCACCTCCCACACCAGTAATAAGCTTTTGCCATTACTAGGCACTGATAAATTTGTCAGCACGCGTGTACGGGTAGGTTTTTGCAATAGTCGGGAACTCGCCCATCGTTGGCTGCAACATTAGCGGCTGTGCCTTCAGTCATCCAGGACATAAGCTGTGGAATTCCCTCCCCAAACCACTCTGCCCCATCCTATCTTCCTTGGAGAAACGTTTTAAAACTTGCCCATTTGGCCGATCTGGTGGTCATCTGCCCTCTTTGGTGCAGCATCCACTTTTTTTGTACAATTATACTTCCATTTTCTTCGAATGGCGCTTGATAACCACAGAGAATTTACACTCTGCCCAGTCCACTAGTCGATGTGGCTCATCTCACGCAATAATCAACATCCTGGGGGTTACCATTGACCAGAAACTGAACTGGACTAGCCATATAAATACTGTGGCTACAAGAGCAGGTCAGAGGCTGGGAATCCTGCAGCGAGTAACTCACCTCCTGACTCCCCAAAGCCTGTCCACCATCTACAAGGCATAAGTCAGGAGTGTGATGGAATACTCTCCACTTGCCTGGATGAGTGCAGCTCCAACAACGCTCAAGAAGCTTGACATCAGCCAGGACAAAGCAGCCCACTTGATTGGCACCCCTTCCACAAACATTCACTCTCCCCACCACCGATGCAGCAGTATGTACCATCTACAAGATGCACTGCAGCAACTCACCAAGGCTCCTTAGGCAGCACCTTCCAAACCCATGACCACTACCATCTAGAAGGACAAAGGTAGCAGACACATGGGAACACCACCACCTGGAAGTTCCCCTCCAAGTCACTCACCATCCTGACTTGGAAATATATCGGCCGTTCCTTCACTGTTACTGGGTCAAAATCCTGGAACTCCCTCCATAACAGCACTGTGGGTGTACCTACACCACATGGACTGCAGTGGTTCAAGAAGGCAGCTCACCACCAGCTTCTCAAGGGCAACTATGGGTGGGCAACAAATGCTGGCCTAGCCAGCGACACCCACATCCCATAAATGAATTTTAAAAATGTTTTTTTGTTAAATAACAAATTAAAAAAAGGTAATGAAGCTGTAACCTCAGATGGAGTCAGAACGATGGTGCCAAACACCAGCGTCAGAGAAGATCCCATGCCGCTATTGCAAAGAAGCAGTGCAGGGACATTCACCTGGATATCTGGCCAATACTTACCCTTCGGCTAACAATTACTAAAACAGATGATCTGATCAGATTGCTCTTTTTGGATCTTGCTGTGCCCAAACTGGCTGCTGCATTCCATCAGCAACTTTGTTTCAAAAGCAGTTCACTGACCGTAAAACGCTCTGGGGCTTGCTGAGGTTCTGGAATGACTTCCCGCTTTTCTCCTAACTGGCTCAGCTCCCTGTCCTCGCATTCCTGATTCTCCATCAGGGGAGAATCATTCCTCCATATCTCCCCTATCGAACCAGTTTCACACTTTAAAAGCCTCAATCAGATCACCTCTCAATCCTCTGCATTCAAGGGAATACAGTCCAGCCAGCTTCAGGCAACCTGCCCTCAAAATGTAATCCTCACAAACCATTTAAAACCCCGGTGATAAACCTCACTGCCTTGCGAGCTCCTATTCTTCAAGGATCTGCTAATCTCCAGCCTCAGTTGCCGCTAATAATATCAGAATCCACAGAGAGGCGATAATTAAACTGCTGTTGACACATGAGGCAGGAGCCAGGAAAGGTATCGTTTACTCAAGGCCGGGGAACCAGCTTCTGAGTAAACTGAAGTCCACGTCAGCAAATTCTGTACCACCGCCCAACACAGTACCAACGAATCACTGGCAAGCTTTCAGGTATTTTTTTTTTTTGTCAGGTCCGGCTTTTCCGCTCCCATTATTTTCTGGAAAATTGCGAATCCTGCTGGAGGACCCTCGAGTAATGGTGAGGCTTCCACGGGGAAGCTGCCGAACCTGAAGATCTTATCGAATGGTGCAGCAGGTTCAAGGGGCCGAATGGGCCACCCCAGCTCCTAATTCTGATGTTCTCGTATCCTGGAAGAATTTCAGAAAGAAATTCCAGGCAAGATCAAACTTCCCTTACGCAGACAGACGCAGAACCACACAGACAGACACACTCTCTCTCTCTCTCTCGCACATTCATTCACGTACGCTCATTCCCTCTCTCTCTCTCACTCTCACAGTTGCTCACTCCCTCTCTCTCTCTCTCTCACAGATGCTCGCTCCCTCTCTCTCACTCTCACAGATGCTTGCTCCCTCTCTCCCTCTCTCTCACAGATGCTCACTCCCTCTCTCCCTCTCTCTCTCTCACAGATGCTCGCTCCCTCTCTCTCTCTCTCACTCTCACAAACCCTTGCTCACTCTCTCACACACACACACACTATGACTTTGGCAGTTGCTAAGACTTGTCAGGGAGTTGAAGTTATAACTTTGGCTCATTTACAAAAGGTAACCAGAGTTAAGTTAATGGAATCGGCGGATAAGTTACGATTGGGAATACCTGCAGGGGTAAGGAAATCAGACATAACTGAAGGTGTAGCACAGCATTTAAAGTTGGAAGTGATACCTGGCACTAGTGAGTCCACAGCTGGAGGTAGTGAGGCTTCAGTTAGAAATGAAGAAGCTGAAACTTGAATAAGCAAAGGAAATGAAAAAAACGTGAGTGAGAGGCAGCGGAAAAAGAAAGGATAGAGAAAGGAAAAGAAAAGGAAAGGACGTTCCAATGGGAGCAAGTGGAAAGGCAGGTGAAAGAAAGGAAGCTGGAACTGGAATTCCAGGCGAGAGAGAGAGAAGGATAAAGAAAGAGAGGCAAGGGGAAGAGAGAAGGAATGAGAAAGGGAATGCCAGGGGGAGGTGCTGACGTAGTGTTATTGTCGCTGGACTAGTGACCCAGGGACCCCAGGGTAATGCTCTGGGGGTCCCAGGTTCAAATCCCACCACGGCAGATGGTAGAACTTGAATTCAATAAAAAAATGGAGTTAAAAGTCTAATGATGACCACGAAACCATTGTCGATTGTCACAAAAACCCATCTGGTTCACTAATGCCCCTTTAGGGAAGGAAATCTGCTGTCCTTACCTGGCATGTGATTCCAGACCCACACACCCAGCAAATGCCCTCGGAAATGGCATAGCAGCAGCTCACCACCATCTTCTCAAGGGCAACTATGGATGGGCCATAAATGCTGGCCTAGCCAGCGAAGCCCACATCCCATAAATGATTTTTTTTAAAAAAAACAGCTTAAAAGGGCTGGAGGTTAAAAAAGGGATCTCAGATTCTGAGGAAAGTTCTGATGATGAAAAAAACCTTTAACCTAAAACCCAGTGGAGAGATGTTTAAATTTGTAAAAGCTCTTCCAAAAGTTTGAGGAAAGGGATGTTGAAGCGTTCTTTATTTCATTCGAGAAGATAGCTAAACAGATGAAATGGCCGCAGGATAACCGGACATTGTTGTTACAATCCAGGTTGGTGGGTAGAGCACATGAGGTTTGTGCTTCACTGTCAGAAGAAATGTCAGTGGATTATGATGTGTTATTTTTAAGTGCATATGAGTTGGTCCTGAGGCAGAAATTTAGGAATATGAGAAACCAGCCTGGGAAAAGTTATACTGAGTTCGAAAGAGTAAAACAAATTCATTTTGACCAGTGGATACGGGCATTATTAAAGATAGAGTTGACATATGCAGCTCTTGGCGTAGTATTCCTTTTGGAAGAATTTAAAGATTCAATTCCTTCGGTAGTGAGAACTCGTGTGGAGGAACAGAGGGTTCAAACGGTAAGACAAGCAGCTGGGATAGCTGGCGATGATGAGTTCGTTCACAGAGCAAAACCTTTCTTCCGTCATCCTTTTAAATTAGAGAAGGGTAGAAAGTGGGAAGGTGAAAGGAAGGTGAGCAAGTCAGGGAAGAGAAGGAGTAGGTGGAAATTTGCAGGAAGTCTTTCTTCCTCAGGATAAAAAGGAAGACGCCGAGGGTAGGAGTGAGACTCGAAAATGGAGGTGTTTTCATTGTAATAAAGTTGAACACAGCAAATCAGTGTGTCGGGCATTACAGGAAAAATCTGTTGGAATTATAGAGGTGCAGAAAAGTTCTGGAAGTAAAAGTACTGTGGGTTCTGAGGTTCAGACACAGAAAGAAAACAGTGGTTTGTGTGCAGGTAAAACAGGGAGAATCAGTAATAGGTAAAGAAGTGGGAATGTGTTCACAAATCACCCAAGAGAATTCTGAGCAGCAGGTTGCAGAAATGTTTAAAGGTTTTGTGTATAAAGGGAAAGTCTTTCCACATGTACAGGGTGGAGTCGGTAAATATGTTAAAATTTTAAGAGATACAGGGGCTAGTCAATTCGTAATGCTGCGGGATAGTGACATTTGTTCAGAGGGAGTATTGCAGGATCAGGTGATAATAAGTGAGGTTCACAGAGATGCTAAACCTGCTCCATTGTGGAAGGTAAATTTAAACAGCGAGTGGAAAACAGGTGAGGTGGTTGTTGGAAAAGTGGAAAGGTTCCACACACACAAGCCGCTACCCACCCCATACTCACACACACACCCCTACCACCCCCCCCCACACACCCCTACCCCCCCCACACACACACCCCTACCACCCCCCCACACACACACCCCTACCCCCCCCACACACACACCCCTACCACCCCCCCACACACACCCCTACCCCCCCCACACACACACCCCTACCCCCCCACACACACACCCCTACCCACCCCACACACACACCCCTACCCCCCCACACACACACCCCTACCACCCCCCCACACACACACCCCTACCCCCCCCACACACACACCCCTACCAACCCCCCACACACACCCCTACCCCCCCCACACACACACCCCTACCACCCCCCCACACACACACCCCTACCCCCCCCACACACACACCCCTACCACCCCCCCACGCACACCCCTACCCCCCCCACACACACACCCCTACCCCCCCACACACACACCCCTACCCACCCCACACACACACCCCTACCCCCCCACACACACACCCCTACCACCCCCCCACACACACACCCCTATCCCCCCACACACACACCCCTACCAACCCCCCACACACACCCCTACCCCCCCCACACACACACCCCTACCACCCCCACACACACACACCCCTACCCCCTCCACACACACACCCCTACCCCCCCACACACACACCCCTACCCACCCCACACACACACCCCTACCCCCCCCCACACACACCCCTACCCACCCCACACACACACCCCTACCCCCCCACACACACCCCTACCCCCCCCACACACACACCCCTACCCCTCCCACACACACACCCCTACCCCACATGCACACCCCTACCCCCCCACACACACCCCTACCACCCCCACACACACACCCCTACCCCCCCCACACACACACCCCTACCCCACACACACACCCCTACCGCCTCCCACACACACACACCCCTACCCCCCCCACACACACACACACCCCCCCACACACACTCCTACCCCCCCCACACACACCCCTACCCCCCCCAACACGCACACCCCTACCCCCCCCACACACACACCCCTACCCCCCCACACACACACACCTACCCCCCCCACACACACACCCCTACCCCCCCACACACACCCCTACCCCCCCCACACACACACCCCTACCCCCCACACACACACACCCCTACCCCCCCCCACACACACACCCCTACCCCCCCACACACACACCCCTACCCCCCCACACACACCCCTACCCCCCCAACACGCACATCCCTACCCCCCCACACACACCCCTACCCCCCCACACACACACCCCTACCCCCCCCACACACACACACCCCTACACCCCCACACACACACACCCCTACCCCCCCCCACACACACACACCTACCCCCCCCAACACACACACCCCTACCCCCCCCACACACACACACCCCTACACCCCCACACACACACACCCCTACCCCCCCCACACACACACCCCTACCCCCCCCACACACACACACCCTTACCCCCCCCACACACAGACCCCTACCCCACCCCCACACACACACCCCTACCCCCCCCACACACACACCCCTACCCCCCCACACACACACACCCCTACCCCCCCCACACACAACCCTACCCCCCCACACACACACCCCCACACACACACCCCTACCCCCCCACACACACACCCCTACCCCCCCCCACACACACACACCCCTACCCCCCCCACACACACATACCCCTACCCCCCCCACACACACACACCCCTACCCCCCCCCCACACACACACACCCCTACCCCCCCCACACACACACACCCCTACCCCCCACACACACACACCCCTACCCCCCCCACACACACACCCCTACCCCCCCCACACACACACACCCCTACCCCCCCCACACACACACCCCTACCCCCCCCACACACACACCCCTACCCCCCCCACACACACACCCCTACCCCCCCCCACACACACCCCTACCCCCCCCACACACACACCCCTACCCCCCCCACACACACACACCCCTACCACCCCCCACACACACACCCCTACCCCCCCACACACACACCCCTACCCCCCCCACACACACCCCTACCCCCCCAACACACACCCCTACCCCCCCACACACACCCCTACCCCGCCCCACACACACCCCTACCCCCCAACACACACCCCTACCCCCCACACACACCCCTACCCCCCCACACACACCCCTACCCCCCCCAACACACACCCCTACCCCCCCACACACACACCCCTACCCCCCCAACACACACCCCTACCCCCCCAACACACACCCCTACCCCCCCCACACACACAACCCTACCCCCCCCACACACACCCCTACCCCCCCCACACACACACCCCTACCCCCCCCACACACACACCCCTACCCCCCCCACACACACACCCCTACCCCCCCCACACACACACCCCTACCCCCCCCACACACACACCCCTACCCCCCCACACACACCCCTACCCCCCCCACACACACACCCCTACCCCCCCCACACACACACACCCCTACCCCCCCACACACACACCCCTACCCCCCCCACACACACACCCCTACCCCCCCACACACACACCCCTACCCCCCCCACACATACCCCTACCCCCCCACACACACACCCCTACCCCCCCCACACACACACCCCTACCCCCCCCACACACACACCCCTACCCCCCACACACACACCCCTACCCCCCCACACACACCCCTACCCCCCCCCACACACACCCCTACCCTCCAACACACACCCCTACCCCCCACACACACCCCCCTACCCCCCACACACACACCCCTACCCCCCCCCCACACACACACACACCCCTACCCCCCCCACACACACACCCCTACCCCCCCAACACACCCACCCCTACCCCCCCGCACACACACCCCTAGCCCCCCCACACACACACCCCTACCCACCCCACACACACACCCCTACCCCCCCAACACACCCACCCCTACCCCCCCACACACACACCCCTACCCCCCCCACACACACACCCCTACCCCCCCAACACACCCACCCCTACCCCCCCACACACACACCCCTACCCCCCACACACACACACCCCCACACACACACCCCTACCCCCCCCACCACACACACACCTACCCCCCCCACACACACCCCTACCCCCACACACACACACACACACACCCCCACACACACACCCCTACCCCCCCCACACACAACCCTACCCCCCCACACACACCCCTACCCCCCCCACACACACACCCCTACCCCCCCCCCACACACACACACCCCTACCCCCCCCACACACACACACCTACCCCCCCACACACACACCCCTACCCCCCCCACACACACACCCCTACCCCCCCCACACACACCCCTACCACCCCCACACTCACCCCTACCCCCCCCCACACACACCCCTACCCACCCCACACACACCCCTACATCCCCCCCACACACACACCCCTACCCCCCCCCACACACACACCCCTACCCCCCCCACACACACACCCCTACCCCCCCCCACACACACACACCCTACCCCCCACACACACACCCCTACCCCCCCCCACACACACACCCCTACCACCCCCACACACACACCCCTACCACCCCCACACACACACCCCTACCCCCCCCACACACACACCCCTACCCCCCCAACACACCCACCCCTACCCCCCCACACACACACCCCTAGCCCCCCCACACACACACCCCTACCCCCCCAACACACCCACCCCTACCCCCCCCACACACACACCCTACCCCCCCACACACACACCCCTACCCCCCCAACACACCCACCCCTACCCCCCCACACACACACCCCTACCCCCCCCACACACACACCCCTACCCCCCCAACACACCCACCCCTACCCCCCCACACACACACCCCTACCCCCCACACACACACACCCCCACACACACACCCCTACCCCCCCCACACACACACCCCTACCCCCCCCACACACACACCCCTACCCCCCCCCACACACACCCCTACCCCCCCCACACACACACCCCTACCCCCCCCACACACACACACCCCTACCACCCCCCCACACACACACCCCTACCCCCCCCACACACACACCCCTACCCCCCCCACACACACCCCTACCCCCCCAACACACACCCCTACCCCCCCACACACACCCCTACCCCGCCCCACACACACCCCTACCCCCCCAACACACACCCCTACCCCCCACACACCCCTACCCCCCCACACACACCCCTACCCCCCCCAACACACACCCCTACCCCCCCACACACACACCCCTACCCCCCCAACACACACCCCTACCCCCCCACACACACCCCTACCCCCCCACACACACACCCCTACCCCCCCACACACACCCCTACCCCCCCAACACACACCCCTACCCCCCCCACACACACACCCCTACCCCCCCACAACACACACCCCTACCCCCCCACACACACCCCTACCCCCCCACACACACACCCCTACCCCCCACACACACCCCTACCCCCCAACACACACCCCTACCCCCCCCACACACACAACCCTACCCCCCCCACACACACCCCTACCCCCCCACACACACACCCCTACCCCCCCTACACACACACCCCTACCCCCCCACACACACACACCCCTACCCCCCCACACACACACCCCTACCCCCCCACACACACCCCTACCCTCCCCAACACGCACACCCCTACCCCCCCACACACACACCCCTACCCCCCCACACACACCCCTACCCACCCCCACACACACACCCCTACCCCCCCACACACACCCCTACCCCCCCCACACACACACCCCTACCCCCCCCACACACACACACCTACCCCCCCCACACACACACCCCTACCCCCCCACACACACACCCCTACCCCCCCACACACACACCCCTACCCCCCCACACACACACACCCCTACCCCCCCCACACACAACCCTACCCCCCCACACACACACCCCCACACACACACCCCTACCCCCCCACACACACACACCCCTACCCCCCACCACACACACACCCCTACCCCCCACACACACACACCCCTACCCCCCCCACACACAACCCTACCCCCCCCACACACACACCCCACACACACACCCCTACCCCCCCCACACACACACCCCTACCCCCCCCACACACACACCCCTACCCCCCCCACACACACACCCCTACCCCCCCCACACACACACCCCTACCCCCCCACACACACCCCTACCCCCCCCACACACACACCCCTACCCCCCCCACACACACACATCCCTACCCCCCACACACACACCCCTACCCCCCCCACACACACACCCCTACCCCCCCACACACACACCCCTACCCCCCCCCACACATACCCCTACCCCCCCACACACACACCCCTACCCCCCCCACACACACACCCCTACCCCCCCCACACACACACCCCTACCCCCCACACACACACCCCTACCCCCCCACACACACCCCTACCCCCCCCCACACACACCCCTACCCTCCAACACACACCCCTACCCCCCACACACACCCCCCTACCCCCCACACACACACCCCTACCCCCCCCCACACACACACACACCCCTACCCCCCCCACACACACACCCCTACCCCCCCAACACACCCACCCCTACCCCCCGCACACACACCCCTAGCCCCCCCACACACACACCCCTACCCCCCCCACACACACACCCCTACCCCCCCAACACACCCACCCCTACCCCCCCACACACACACCCCTACCCCCCCACACACACACCCCTACCCCCCCAACACACCCACACCTACCCCCCCACACACACACCCCTACCCCCCACACACACACACCCCCACACACACACCCCTACCCCCCCCACCACACACACACCTACCCCCCCCACACACACCCCTACCCCCACACACACACACACACACACCCCCACACACACACCCCTACCCCCCCACACACAACCCTACCCCCCCCACACACACCCCTACCCCCCCCACACACACACCCCTACCCCCCCCCCACACACACACACCCCTACCCCCCCCACACACACACACCTACCCCCCCACACACACACCCCTACCCCCCCCACACACACACCCCTACCCCCCCACACACACCCCTACCACCCCCACACTCACCCCTACCCCCCCCCACACACACCCCTACCCACCCCACACACACCCCTACATCCCCCCCACACACACACCCCTACCCCCCCCCACACACACACCCCTACCCCCCCCACACACACACCCC